>NC_052049.1:177194752-177502967 GCF_903992535.2 Arvicola amphibius
CACCTCACTCCCGTCTTTACAGGGTGTGCCACAGAGGGAGGATGCTGGACTCTGCCAGCATCTGTGATACTCTCCCGGCCCCTGATTCTCTGAGTGGGTGCTGGGATAGCTGCCAGAGTTCTGTGGACACCAGATGCTGTGTCGAGTGTCCATCACCCCTTTCCTTCTTCAGGTTAGAGAAAAACCAAACCTAATCTGAATCCCGCCCGAGGTGGAAAAAAATGCTCTTAATCTGCTTTATGCCGACAATCTCTTTTTGTGGACTCTTCATCCACTTTAGAGAGTTTCTTCTGTTTTTTTTTTTTCTCACTCTGTCTGCAGGGACATCAGGGATGCTCACCTTTTTATCACCAGCTCTGGGAATAGGGTGTGACTGTGTTTTGCCCTGTGGGATGCTGACTGACTTTACAGCTAGGGCAAAGCTGAGCTCTGGCTGTTTTGCTGAGGCGCTGATGCCCACTGCTGAGTCTAGTATCTGTTCCATTTTCTGCTTTTTTTGTTTTTATTTGTGAGACTGGATTTCTCTGTTGCTTTGGAGCCTGTCCTGGAACTCGCTCTTGTAGACCAGGCTGGCCTCGAACTCACAGAGATCCGCCTGCCTCTGCCTCCCGAGTGCTGGGATTAAAGGTGTGTGCCACCACCTCCCGGCCATCTGTTCCATTATCTCCGCAGACCCTGAAAGTTTGTTTTAATTTGTGGTTACAAAGAACAACCTAAATGCACCAGAACTCTTGTTCAAAATGACTCAGGATCCAGGAAGAGTTGCTTCAGTGCCGGCCGATGGCCTGCGTGGTGACTGCTGTCTGCTCACTGGCTGCAGCTGTGGTTGTATATTTGTCAGGGGCTGCTTGCCTATTGATAGAGGCTTTCATATATTTGTATCAGACAGCCTTTGTACCCAACACAGTCCTCCTGAGACTGGATTTGTGACTTTACTTTTGTTGACAAAGGATTTCTATTTCAACATAAGCTGTTTTTACCAGAAAGTCAAGTGGATCACATAAACCACAATGTTATTAAATATTTATGAGAAGTGTCTTGTCAATCGGGTATACCCAAGACTCAGATAACAGCACAGTGTAGCGAGGCAATATTTGTCATCCATGGAATTCATCCATTTCATTTGTATTATTAATTGGCACAAAATCATTCAAAACATTTACCTATTATTTATTTTGCAACCAGCTCCACTATTTGCCAAATGAACCATTCATTTCTCATGAATATGAATGAAACCTATATTTAAAAGTATTTATTTTTAAATTATATGCCTGTGTGGTGGTATGGGCACATGCGTGCAGGTCTCTGTAGGTAGAGACTAGAGGAGGGCACTGGACCCCCTGGACTGGAGTTACAGTGTTCCTGAGCAGCAGCTGTGGATGTGCGGATCTGAACTCTACTCCTCTCCAAGAACATCAGGTGTTCCTAACCACTAACCAACCTTTCCATCCCCATAAAACCCTTCTTAAAATTATTGTAATTGCTCACTCTTCAGCTATTTGTGGTTCACTGATGCGGTCTTATCAGGAAGTCAGCATCACTTAAAAAAGGGTTTGGGGGCAAGGGTTTGAACTCACCATGTAGTTCAGACTAGCCTCCAACTCGTGGCAATCCCCCTGCCCCAATATCCTGAGGACTGGGATTCCAGGTGTACACCACCACATTCCACTCTAAAAAAGTGACCATTTAAAGAATCTTCAGGTGACGTCACTCTTCTGTTCTGTACAGTAACAGGGAGGGGATCCTCTGTTCAGATACACACACGACCCAGGGGCAAGTCCCAGGTGCAGGTACTGACCAGTGGTTCAGGTGTCTTTATATCCATCTAACCCATCCAAACAGAACTGAGTAAACGAAGACACGTGAGTTTGCTCTTTTAAAAAAAATTGCAGATGGGCAGTGGTGATGCACGCCTTTAACCCCAGAGGCAAAGGCAGGCAAATCTCTGAGTTCAAGGACAGCCTGGTCTGCAGAGTAAGTTCCAGGACAACCAGGGCTTCACAGAGACATCTTTAAGGTTTTTAAATTTTATTTTTATTTTGTTTTTTATTTTAATGGTGCTGTGGATAAACTCTATGGCCATAGGTATGTTAGGCAGGTGCCCTACTGTGGAGTCAATGACCCACTGGCCAGTCCAGCCCTGGGACTTTGCCTTTCTAGTGCTTTCTGTAGCCCTATAGGGAATGTACTTCTTACTTTTCTATGTCCTCAAACGTCTGGCAGAAAGTAACTTCGGGGGAAGCAAAGTTTTGGCTCACGGTATAAGCAGACAGAATCCATCGTGGCAGAGAAGGTGTGGTGATAGACGGCTTCTTGGCAGCAGGGGCATGTGACAGGCCCTTGCTCCCATCTCAGCAGAACAGGGAGAGAGGACAGAGCCTCTCAAGGAGCCACTTCCTCCCTTGGGCTCCACCTCCTAAAGGTTCTGCAGTTTCCTAAGCAGGATCTCTCTGCGGGCCCAGTTGTTCAAACACAGGAATCTGTGGGCTACATCTTACCTTTAGACCCTAACAGGGAGAAGTGTGCTAAGTCTCCCTCCAGCCTGGTGTGTCTAAAGTGCTGTACGACACTGACCAGTGGCCTGGGGAATCTGGAGTAACCAGATGGCCCAAGTCAGTGGTGGTCTAGCATCTAGATGGCTGGAAGAGAAGCAGGCACAAGGTGGTCCTTCCAAAAGGATCTACCGAATAGTCTTTCTTAATAGCACTCAGCCAAGCTACTAAGATCTCCTCTGCTCCAGTTAGGTTTAACAATTCAGGTCAAAGAAAGAAGCCACAGGGCGTGGAAACTCCACCCTTGTGGGATTTCATGCAGTGGGTGACAAAGCCTCAGGGACGTAGTTGTAGCTGAACTGGCAGGAAACACTAAACCCAAGGATAGGAAGGAAAAAGCAGCTGTCCCCAGAGATGGCCCCTGCGGACTCAAAGCAGGCCAGCCTCCTCAAGTGTCCTAGAGAGAGACAATGTGACGGACACAGTGGACTGGCAAGAAGAACGCTGGCCAAGAGACTGTTTAGGTAGAGTTTAGGCCACTTCAGAACCAGTGAGAGGAAAGAGAAGCTGGGGAGAGCATGCCAGGCAATGGCCGGAATGCCCATCTGGAGGAAAGGGAGCCAGAGAGAAGGGTCGCTACTACTGCCAGCTCCATTTCCCAAGTGATGTATTCCAGATGTGCACCCCACATCCAGATGATGCAGTACTGGGGAGAGAACACAGGATCTCATGAATGCTAGTACCCTACCAGCCTACCTACACCCCAATTTCTGTTCCCTCTTCAGACACAGAACCTGCTATTTTCTCCAGGAACTCAGGAGCCTGGGCACAAAAATGCCTTTCCTGCTATTCCCTAGTCTTCCAGCTCTCGTGACAACTGGTGTCAATAAAGGTGTACACTCAAGTCTGGCCTGTTTGCTGTTCCCTGTGGAAGGTAACCATGTGGGACATCCCTTGTCCCTGTTCTCCGTGGCATGTTTTGATAATATCATACGTTCACTATAAAATAAACACTTGCAGACAAGCAACACTCCTAGGAGGCCCTGGGTTTTGACTCTATATCCTTGCTACTCAGAATGTGGGGCAGGGACCAGTAACATTGACTATGAGAAATGCAAATTCCGGGGCCCACCCCCAGAAAACTGATCAGATACCAGTGTGCACTTAACAAGTTTCAGGTGGTTTCTGTGCACTCTGACGTGCAGGAAGGCCTGGACTACCTGGCACAGCTAATTGGAAATTAACCAGCAAGCTGCTGGTTTAATCATTAACATAGGCACTCAAAAAGGCAGCAGGCACAGGAGGGGAGAGCTAAGAGCCTGGGTACCTCTTTTTTTTGTCCTAGGGTATCTTTTTATTTGTCCTCGGGTGTCTTTAGGCTGTCTCCTGAGGTCCTGGGACCTCCAGGAAAGAGAAGCCTGCTTTCTGGCTGCAGGACGGGGAGGAGTTTCAGGCAGTAAGTGTGGCAGAGTTGGAAGTGGCACAATGATGTGTGATGGGTGGGAACCGGGCACCAGCTGAGAGTGAGTGAGTAGGCTTAGGGAGAAGAGACAGGCACTTTCCTTCACTTGAAAGGTGCCAGGGATAGACCGTTAAAACAAGGAAGGTATGCTCACTCAGAGATGCTCTGGAAGTGATGTGTGGTGGCACACACCTGTAATCCCAGCACTTGGGAGGTAGAGGCAGGAGGATCAGGGCTTCAAGATCATCTTCAGCTATGTAGGGAGTTCAAGACTAATCTGAGCTACATGAGACCCTGTACTTAAAGAAGGAACCCAGGAATACTGGAGGCAATATGGGGGTCACAGCCCTTCTCCTGTGGTTGTCAAACAGTTTAGGAAAAAATAGGCAGAATAGACTAAGGACTGGTAGGTGCCTCTCATAGAGACCCCATCAGGTGCTGGGACTCTGCTAGCAGGCACTTAGGGACATGGTTGCCAGTGGGTCAGCAGATAAAACCAATGCAAAGTAGAGACATGTAGAAGGAAGTGGAGGGGCTGCGTCCCGCCACCCAGCCGCCGGCTAGCTTTACATCCGAAATAATTACACGGAAACTGTATTCTTTTAAAACACTGCCTGGTCCATAGTTTCAGCCTCTTATTGGCTAATTCTCACATCTTCCTTTAACCCATATTTAGTAATCTGTGTAGCACCACGAGGTGTGGCTTACCAGGAGAGATCTTAACCTGCATCCATCTCGGAGAGGAGCAGCATGGAGACTCCCTATCGCGACTGCCTGAAGCGTCTCCCCACTCCTGCTACCCAGCATTCTGTTCTGTCTACTCCGCCTACCTAATTTTCTGTTTTCTTAAAGAGCCAAGGCAGTATCTTTATTAATAATGAAAGTAACACATAGACACTCCTCCATCAGAGACACTTCTAAGACAATAGCAGAGAAACAAACTTAATCTCCCTTTGGGTGTCTCAGTCACGGTCACGAAGGCAGTAAAGATCAAGGGTGACACCGTGTGGGAGAGCCTGGTGTGTCACCAGTGATGACAGTGTATATAAAGCGCCATGTCACTTTGGTGTTCTTCGTCAGTGACTCCAGTTTGCATCCTGTGGATGCTGGCTGGGTTCCTGAAGTACAGAACGGAAGCATTTCCGCAGCTTTCTGTAAGGCCATGTTCCAGCTTTAAAATTCACTTAGGAAATTCTCCTTGGGGTGTTTGCATTATCAACTGTGACTTCACAGATGTTTGTCAATTGCATACCTACAAGTGAGCAGAATGAGTTTGTTCCCAAACGGTGTCTGGAAAATACCCTTAACAAGTGACTCGGTGGGAAGGGAAATTTCTTCCAGTTCCCCCCATCTCTGCCTCCTCAGTGAATAGTCTCAGCGCCGAATCTGCAGGCTGCAGATCTGGGGAAATCACCAGAAACTGAGAGGCCAATAACAGGGAACATATATTAAGGGGAATTTCCCTGTTAGGGAGAGCAAGTTAATAATTCTCTATTAGGGGGCTGGAGAGATGGCTCAGTGGTTAAGAGCACAGGCTGCTCTTCCAAAGGTCCTGAGTTCAATTCCCAGCAACCACATGGTGGTTCACAACCATCTGTAATGAGGTCTGGTGCCCCCTTCTAGTGTGCAAGCAGAATACTGTACACATATAATAAATACATCTAAAAAATAATTCTCTATTAGGTGCAGTAACCTTTTATTTTTATTTATTTATTTTGTATTGGCTATTACAGGGTATTTTAAACACCAATTTCTTTTTTTTGTTTTTGTTTATTTTAGAGATAGGATTTCTCTGTGTAACAGCTCTGGCTGTCCTGGAACTCACTCTGTAGACCAGGCTGGCCTTGAACTCACAGAGATCTGTCTGCCTCTGCATCCCCAAATGTGGAAAATCCTGCACCATTGGAAAGCCCATCTGGGCCAAGCAGGACGCCGGTTCCCTCGGTGTGAATGAGACCTTGTGGCTGTTTGGGACTGTCTACTTGTCTTTCTGTTGTTGTGATACAAATCATGACCAAGAGCGACTTGGGAGGGAGAGGGTTTATTTGGTTTACATGGCCTGATCACAGTCCATCATTGAAGGAAATCAGAGCAGGAATGCAGAGGTAGGGACCGCAGGGGAATGCTACTTACTGCCTTGCTCCCAGGCTCACTTTCAGATGTTTTTCTTATACAGCCCAGGCCCATCTGCCCAGGGGTGACACCTTCCACAGTGGCTTTGGGCCCTCCTACATTAGTCAACAGTCCAGAAAATGCCACCCAGATGTGCCTATGGGCCAGTTTGATGAAGGCATTTTCTCAATTAACTTTTCTCTTCCAAAATGACAAAATAGCAGGCAGGCAGAAAAACTGAAACCCAAAGGGATTGTCGCATGTTACTGCATGCTCTCAGCTAATGAGACTCGGGTGGATTTAGTATTTAATGGAGGTCTTCTGATTCTACACTCGAGGATGCAGTCACAAAATGGAAGTTTTCCCCAACTTCGAGCAAATGGACCGCTGTTGCCTAGTTGTCCTTGACACACTTTCCTGGATGGTTTTCCTTGTGGAAGGTGAGTGTTTGATCACAAAGTCTTTCTTTCTCCAGCTCCAACCCATTCAGTAGGTGGTCTGCTCAATGACAATGCTTGCTGCTCCCAATAGTGACACTGTTGCTTGTGACAGAGGTGTGCAGTGGCTGGTCTTGACTGTCAATTTGAACAGGTCTAGAGTCACCTAGGAGGCAAATCTAGGAGTGTGTTCTTGAGGACGTCTCCAAGTCAGGCTAACTGAGGTGGGACAACCCACAGGAACTGTAGTGGCACCAGGCCATGGGCAGGAGTCCTGGGCTGACAAAAAGAGCAGATTATGTAGCACAATTAATAAAAGCCCAGACACAGAAATTGGTTCAATCTGAAGGACAGCCACCGCCACTGGTTCTCACTTCTACCTCAGTCCGAAATGACGATCCTGCCTCCAGGAATCTCAGAATGAGACTGTGTGTGAGAGCTGTCTCCTCCTGTTTTATATTCCTCTCTAGGGCTGGGATTAAAGGTGTGTGTCACCAGTGCCTGGTCTGTAAGGCTGACCAGTGCAGCCATTTTACTCTCTGAACTTCAGGCATTTTAATTAAATACAGATGGAATATCACTAAAAGATTGGACGCCAGCCTTCATCTCTTTCTCCTTTCTGGCTATGGATGGATGGAATGTAACCAGCTTCCTCCCCGTCCTGCTTCCACGACTTTCCCCACATGGCAGACCATATCCCAGAGCCCAAATAAACCTTTTATTCTGTAAGTCACTTCTGTCATGTTTCCTGTCAGAGCTCCAAGAAAAGCAACAAATACAGTCACTAACACAGCTGCATTTTCCCTGGGGCTCCCTAATTCCTTGCTGTAGCCAGAACTCTGTAGGCCCCAGTGTTACTGGGAGAGTGAGGGGCTGAGTTTTCTGTCTTCCTTCAGACTATGTTGTTTCCAGTGAGCTGGTGTCTAGGTAATGGACTGGGCATAATTGATGCCCTGTTGTGGAAACCGAACTGTTCTGTTTTTACATCCCATTTGACGGCATCCTGGGTTGTCTTCTTGGTTCCGAGATGGGGTTCTATCAGCTTGCTCTTCTAACTTCCCGGGATCCATGAAAGCTTTGGGCGGAGTCTTCTGAAGATGTAAAACTATCCTGACAATCCATCGTCTTCCACCCAGGCCTGGGTACCCTGGGGTCAAACTGCCCATCTACACCCATGCTGTGCACTTGCAATGTTTGAGGATGCAGGTCCTATTATGGCTCTATCTTCATTATCCTAAGCTGTTCTCCAGTGTTGGTCCTGTTTCATGAGCACCACTTCACACCGCCCTCTCTCTGGGGTCTTTCTAAGCCTCCTTCCATGATGAATGCCTATCTTTACCAGTGTATTTATGGATTTTTGTCTGCCTGGTTGTCCTCTGAGGACCCTTCTTCTTTTCCTCCCTGGAATAGAGGATGCTTCTCTTGCAAAGCCCATAGATTGTGAAGGCAGGACTGGGAATTTAGCTTCTCAGGGCTGCTTCAGGGCTTCCCATTTTCCCACCTCCCAATCCTGTTCTTCCCCAGTTGAGGCTTGTCTTATGCCTTGGTTAGACACTGCCCTATAGAGACTGATCATTTCTTCAAATAACTGGCATTTCTGCTCCCTCTTGAGTTTTGCATTTGGCAGGGTACTGGGCCCCACTACTGTGGGTCTTCACCCCATTTAGTGCTGAAGGCTCAAGTCAACGCCTGTCCTTCAGGCAGTCTTGAAACTCTTCTATTTGTATTCAATCTGCCTCTGGCTTCCTGGGGGGTGGCCTCTGATCCTAGCCAGTATTTGATCTTTTGAGTTACCCTGTCCTTTCTCTACTCCTACTTGGGAAAACTCTTTATGGGATATTGGCTGAGATAAGCATTCTCTGTTCCTAGACTTTGACTTCTCAACCAAGAGTTTGATAAGTCTGCATCAAGGTCCCACCCCATATGAAGAGCACAAAAAATAAGGACAATGTCCTTATTTTTATCAGCCCTTCACACATACACGTACACTACATGGTCACCTTCCTCCTAGCCTTCTTCAGGTCTGCAACGCAGGGAGTTCAGATCAGTGTTCCACTGCCTACGACCGAGGCAGGGTGACTGCGAGAAGTGTAACACATGTCCATAAATAAATCTCTTAACTGTAGCTGTGATCGTCAAGCTCATAAATCCCTGGCATGTGGGAAGATCAACGCCAGCTAACTACTCTGTCATCTGACCAAGAACGTGCTGGATAGACATCGCCTCAGAACAGATTGTATGTTATGATTAAAAAAACAAAACACACTCTGTGTGGACATGTGGGCCAAGATGTCCATCTCTGCACGAGTGAGAGTTCTGCTGTGGTGGATTCAAATACGCTCGCAGGCAATCACTTTGAAAGTCTGAACTTTATAGTTACTTGAAAAGTATTTTTCTTTTATTTCAAAGTCTTTGTGTGTGGGTGTGAGTTTGTGCAGATGTGAATACTGGCGCCCGAGGGGCCAGAAGAAGGAGCTGGACTCTCGGGTGGGTGACTGACATGGGTGCAGGGGTGCTGGAAACTGAACCCCGGTCCTCTGCAAGCCCAGCTTGTGCTCTTAATCACTGGGTCATTTCTCCTGCCCCACCCCACTTTTAACCTTTTAAAACTAATTTTATTATTATTTTATTTCATGTGTGTGAGTGTTTTCCTGCATGGCTATATGTACACCATGTGCATGACTGGTGGCCAAGGAAATGTGTATGTTGGATCCTGCAATCCAGCACCTAGAATCTTCTGGAAGGGCAGCCAGTACTCTTAACCACTGAGCCATCTCTCTAACCACACTTTTTTTTTGAGGCAGCATTTTACTACGTATCCCTCATCTGGCCTGGAGCTCACTGTGGAGACCAGGCTGGTCTTAAACTTACAGAGATCCACCTGCCTCTGACTCATGAGTGCTATGATTAAAGGCGTGTGCTGTTGTGTCCGACTTGTTTATTTGAAACAAGGTCTCATTGTGTAGCCTGCTAGCCTGGAACTCGGGGTCATGCACAGCAGCTTTCGTGCCTCAACTTCCCCAGTGCTCGGGTCACAAGCTTGTGGTACTGTACCACCTTTCTTTCCTTTTTAGGATAATCCAGGGCTTTGTACACTGTTCCTGTTAATTGCACTTTGTAACACTGAGATCCATCTTGCTTTAAACAAGAGAAGAAAAATCTTCTACAGAATGAGGTTTCTTTGTATGGATTGAAATCAAATCTTTACAGCAACATTTTCTCCAAACTCTCAATTAGAGCTTTAACCCCACCCCCACCCCCACATTGGCCCAGCCCTGTTTATGATACCTGGCAAAGCTGTGCCTACAGACTTGTACCTCAACTGAACGAAATGATAACACAAAGCCAATACTAAGATTATAAAGTAAGTACTGGTAAGTGTCAGTATTTTGTTAATATTTGTTAATACTGGTATCTGTTCATCACTTTCCTATTTACTCTGCAAAACTGGGAGGAAAATGCCACCCTTCCTATTGCATAGATGAAGGAAACGGAAGCACAAATACTTTGCCCGCGTCTATAAACATAGTTGGGGTCACTCCAGGAGAGACATCCTGGGCATGCCCTCTTCTCCTACCACCTTCCTTGTAGGAGTTGAAAATATAGCTGGACAAAGGATGGGGAAGATCGGAGACCCTTAAAGTTCTGGAATGTTTTAGCCTTATCTTGCATCCTAGGTAGACAGTTTGGGGCTTTAACTTGTGTTCAACGGACCAGATTCTGACTCTAGAAGGTCCCAAGTGTGGCCTGGCTCAGGGGAGGTCCCTGCAAAAGAGCCACCTCAGCCTTCTGCTGATTCAGTTCCAGGTCCTATTTTCTCGTGGAGGAGACTGAAACTGGGACACAACGCTTAAAGACTCCGTCATTTCATATGCTTAAACAGTGACAGCAGAACATATATTACGTATAATATAATGGATATGTCTGTCTGTCTACCTATTTATGGCTGGGACCTCTCATGTACTGAGCTACACTTCCGGGTCCTTCATCAGTCAAGTTTGATGAAGTCCAAAGGAGTCTTTAAACCCACTTTGACTAGCCTCCTTTGTCTTTTTCCTGTTGCAGGCCACCGAGGACCATGTGACCAGTCTCTAAAATGTTTAAGCTCGAAGATTTCTGAGCGAAAGCTGCAAGGCTCCTGGCTAGCTGCTGGGCGAGGACCTCTGGAGAAACCCATCCTGGGGCCCCGCGGTGCCATCATGCCGCTGTTCAGTCCTCAGAGTGGCCTTCACTCAGTCCGTGCTGAGCACAGCCCGCTGAAGCCCAGGGTGGTAACGGTGGTGAAGCTGGGTGGGCAGCCACTCCGCAAGGCCACCCTGCTCCTCAATAGGCGGTCCGTGCAGACCTTTGAGCAGCTCCTAGCAGACATCTCGGAAGCCCTGGGCTCTCCAAGATGGAAGAATGACCGTGTGTGGAAACTCTTTACCCTGAAGGGCCGGGAAGTCAAGAGCGTGTCTGACTTCTTCAGGGAAGGGGATGCTTTCATAGCAATGGGCAAGGAGCCTCTCACCCTGAAGAGCATCCAGTTGGCTATGGAGGAGCTATATCCCAAGAACCGGGCCCTTGCCCTGGCCCCACACAGCAGAGCCCCCTCCCCAAGGCTGAGGAGCAGACTTCCCAGCAAGCTTCTGAAAGGAAGCTATCGCTGTGGGGAGGTGGGAAACTGTAATGAGGTCATGGGAAGCAGGGCAGTCACCAGGCATCAGGGAAAGACCCCTACGGAGCTGGCCCTGGAAGACAAGGTGAGGGCCCAGAAGAAGTGGGTAAGAGGGAAACAGGAGCCAGAACCCGGTGCCCTGCCACCACCCACAGAAGCCACTTTGGAGGAGACTCATGCAGGTGGGGAGAAGCACCTGGGGCTGGAGATTGAAAAGACTTCCGGGGAGATTGTCAGGTGTGAGAAGTGTAAGCGAGAAAGAGAGCTGCAGCTGGGCCTGCAGAGGGAGCCCTGCCCTCTGGGGATCAGTGAGCTGGACCTGGGGAGGGGTCAGAAGTGGGATTCCGAGAAGCTGGTGAGGACCAAGAGCTGCAGGAGGGCTTCTGAGGCAAACTCCACGGATGGAGAGGAAGGGTGGAAGGGCGAGAACCATCGGAGCAGCCCCAGGAATCCCCCTCAGGAGCTGAGGAGACTCAGCAACCACTCAGACAAGAAAGAAAACAGATGCTCGGAATCTCAGGAAAGTCACCCTCAAGGAGCAGCTAGGACCCAGAAGGACCTCGCGGAAGGTCCACCAGCCGTACAGGATGGGCTGGTGGATGCGAGGAAAGACTCCAGGCATACATGCAGGAACAAACATGGGGCCTGGCTCCTGAGGGAGCACCAGGCCGAACCCCCACAACTCCCCAGGACCCGAGGGGAGGAGAAGGAAGCGGACCACGGGAAGAAGCCAGGTGGGTCAGGAGGAAGGAGGATGGTGCTAGAAAAGGAGCCGAAGACGAAGCTGGAAGAGAGCAAGCCAGACCGGCCCAGTGGCCGGAAGCTGCGGCCTCTGGGCATCGTCTCAGCTGATGTGGAGAAGCACTATGAAATCGGGAGGGTCATTGGGGACGGGAACTTCGCCATCGTGAAAGAGTGCAAACACCGCGAGACCAAGCAGGCTTTCGCCATGAAGATTATTGACAAGTCCAAGTTGAAGGGTAAGGAGGACATAGTTGACAGTGAGATCTTAATCATTCAGAGTCTCTCTCATCCCAACATAGTGAAACTGCACGAGGTCTATGAAACTGAAGCCGAGATCTTCCTGATCATGGAGTACGTTCAGGGAGGGGACCTTTTCGATGCCATCATTGAAAGTGTCAAGTTTCCAGAGCACGATGCTGCGCTCATGATCACAGACTTGTGCAAGGCCCTCGTTCACATGCACGACAAGAAGATCGTCCACCGGGATCTGAAACCAGAAAACCTTCTGGTAAGTGGGGAGTTTGGCGGTTAGCGGAGAGGGCTATAAAATGTAGGCTAGAAGGAACAGCAGCTGCCCACGCTGTGTTACCTTTATGTTAGAGAATTATGCTACTTTAATGTGCTTATTTCAGTACTTAAAACTTTGGTTATAGCTCCTAAATTGCTGAGTGAATTTGTTTTGATTGTTACAGAAATATAAGCCTTTTGATTTAAATAAGTCAGGTCATGTTTCCTCTTCCCTAGGAGATGATGACCATGTGACTTAATTTCTTGAACATTTGCGCATCCTCTAGCATAGGCAATGAGTGTCTGCCGGTGGTGGCTTCTCCCTCAAGCTTTGCAGCTACCATCTGACCCGCTCCTTGAGTCCTCTTTGAGGACAGTGCTTTGCCAAGGAGTTTCCAGTCTGCAGAGCTGGAGAGACCTGTGTGAGCATTGCCCGAGGCTCCTGGCTTCTATGCTGCGATGGAACACCACCACCAAAAGCAAATTGGGGAGGAAAGCGCTTAATTTGGCTTTTGCTCCTTCACCACAGTTCATCATGGCAGGAGGGCAGGACAGGAACTCAAACAGGGCAGGAACCCGGAGGGAGGCAGAGGCCATGGAGGGATGCTGCTTACTGGTTTGCTCCCTATGGCTTGCTCAACCTGCTTTCTTATAGAACTCAGGACCACCAGCCCCGGGGGTACATCATCCACCAGGGACTGCATGCTCTCCCGTCAATCACTGACTAAGAAAATGCCTTACAAGCTCACCTACAGCCTGATCTTATGGAGACACTTTCTTATTTGAGGTTCCCTCCTCTAGTATGACTTTAGTCTGTGTCAAAATAACATAAAACAGGAAGGCAGATCCCCCAAATTTGCTTCCTGGTTTTCTTGGTTTCTTTCTCTAGATGAAGTTCTTATCCTTTCTGGACCTCAGTGTTGTGTGACTTTTCCTAGGGAGACATGAACAAAAGCCTGTGCAGTCCAGACAGGATACAAGTGACGATCAAAGAAATGATTTCCACAAAGTTTAGCAATGATATTGTTAGTGTTACTTAGACGAGTGTGACTGAGAAGCTACCTAGAGGACTGTGGGAAGTTAAAAGGCAGCTCTATCCCAGCTCATCCCAGCATGGGCGATGGTGAAGACTCAACCCAAGCTACATCCTGGGGCTCTGCTCAGTCTAGGGCGGCTCCTCAGAGACTCTCTTCTCTGCTAGCAGGTGTCTGCCACTTTTCATAAAACCTTGGGGAGGGGTGGGAGGGATGGGAGGGATGGGAGGGAAAACAGACCTCCTGTGTCTGTAACTTTCTAAGCTTCATGAGTCTTAAGAGTCTTCCTCTTTGACCTAAGATCGAAGGTTTTGATTAGAAGGAAATATAGCTGCACAACACATAGTTTCCTGATTTATTTATTTTACTGGTGCTGGAGAGATGGCTCAGTGATTAAGGACACTTACTGCTAGTGGACCAAGCACCAATGCTTGGCACCTCACAACTGCCTGTAACTGCAGCTCCAGGGACCCAACACCGATTTTAAACTGGACACATTATTAAGCAACCAAATACATTTAAAATTATTAATTAATATTAATATCAATGTGTGTGCACATATGTGTGTTTGTCAGAGAGAGAGACAGAGAGAGAGAGAGAGAGAGAGAGAGAGAGAGAGAGAGGGAGAGAGAGGGAGGGAGGGAGGGAGGGAGAGGGAGAGAGGTGGGGATGGGGCATGCATAAAATGGCACCATGTGTAGAGGTCAGAGGTCAGAGAATTATGGAATCAATTCACACTTTTTACCTGTACTTCATTTCCAAGGATGGAACTAAGGTGTCAAGGTTAGTCTGTCAAGGATCCTTACTCAATGGGCCATCTTTTTAGCTCCAGTTTCCTGATTTAATAAGGAACGAACACTCACAGCAGTATCTTGGGAGGCTGAGTGAGAACAGACACGAGAAAAGCAGCAGCCCCTGCCAGGAAGGAGTCAGCACGTGATCCCTTGGCTGTGGCACTCTCCTGTTAAACATAAAAATGCCACAGTACACAAACTTCCCATAGGGCCACTCTGTCTTGGGTAGATCAAGACAAAAACAAATCCCTTTGTCATAATGTCGGAAAGCATTGTTTAAGCTGTGAATCTGGCTACATGTCCCTGTGAGCTCAGACTATCAGAGACTGTTGCTGTTGGGAGCTGTGAACCCCCAGATCCTGAATTTCTTGTAAACAACTTGTTTTCCTCTGCTCTGAGACAGCCTGCAGCTGCTCTGAGCACAAGACCCTCAGGCGTTCCTGATGGCAGGAGAGTGGTTTCTGGTGGGTTTGGCTGGGGCATGGCTATCAGTTAAGGATTCCTATATAAGCTGCCGCTGGATACAATAAAGGGGGCATTCTTGGGGCATTCCTGTTTCAAGGATTCTGACATCAAGGATGACCCGTGTCTCTCTGTCTGTGAGTCTTTGTGTGTTTCAATCTCCAGCCCCTTGCCAGATTCACGAACTGTATGGTAGCACACAGAGCACAGGCAGGCGTGGTGCGCTACATGTTACTTCATCCTTCCACATTCAGAAGGAATCAGGACAGCCAGTCATAGACAGCCAGGTGTGGTGCTACACACCTGTGACCCCAGCACTTGGGAGGAAGAGGCAGGAGGATCAGGACTTGAAGGTCACCGTTGGTTATTTCTAGGACTAGCATGGTCTTTTTAATGGCCTATCTTTTTGTTGTTTGTTTTTTTGAGACAGGGTTTCTCTGTGTAGTCCTGGCTGTCCTCCAACTTGCTCCATAGACCAGCCTGACCATGAACTCAGATAAGCCTGTCTCTGCTTCCTGAGAGCTGAGATTAAAGGTGTGTGCTGCCACCTGCAGGCCAATGCCCTATCTCAACTGCGAGACACCATAGAGACTCATCCTGACCCTGTCCAACCCAAAGTCAAACCCTGTTTTCGTGAACTCTCCCCAATCACCCAACACAGTTCCAACCTTCTGAGTGTTTTGGGTGCTCTCTGAGTCAGACCAGGATCCCAGCCAAGTGCATTCTCTCTTACTGCAGTGAGCTAATGAACCCAACATGTCTTAAAAGTATGTCCCTAGGAGTCTTGGTCAGGACAACAAATCTCACGCTGTCACCATCTGGAATCTTTGTCTCATTTTCTTGGTCTAGCCTTGGCTTGGGTTCAGGTCCTGAGGTGGGGAGGGGCATCAGCACAAGGAAAACTTCTGATCAGCGAGTGAGTTGCACTCATGTGGCTCCTAATAGCTCAGGCCGTCTTTATTTATACTAAGAGTTTTCTTACCAGGGTTACATAAACAGCTTTATTATTGGCTTCTATTTTTGACTTTAAGAAATACATCTAATTTAAGGAATACGTAGTGATCAGTATGAAACCCCCCATTGTTCCCCTTTATGTGTCCCCAGTACACCTTCCCACTCCCTGCATAACTTTATCCTAGACATAGAGCTTAGCATTTTTGCAGGCTTAACTAAATATGGAGCCAGGCACATTTTTTTTTTTCTGGCTGCACTTCCGTCAGCTGACAGATACTTGCAGTTACAAAGTTAAAAAGTAATAGACATGGGAACAATGCTTTAAGGACAACATTTTCAAACCCAGACACTTTTTTCATGTCTGCAAGATATATATATATATATATATATATATATATATATATTTTTTTTTTTTTTTTTTTTGATTTTTCGAGACAGGGTTTCTCTGTGGCTTTGGAGCCTGTCCTGGAACTAGCTCTTGTAGACCAGGCTGGTCTCGAACTCACAGAGATCCGCCTACCTCTGCCTCCCGAGTGCTGGGATTAAAGGTGTGCGCCACCACCGCCCGGCTGCAAGATATATTTTTATACAGTTTGCTTTTCTACAAGAGGGTCCCATGTCTCAGTCTATCTGTAAAAGGCAGACTTTGACTAAGCACTCTTTCCCCAGCCCACCAATATAAGCTCCTGTGTATGGAAAGATGGATCTCTCCACCCCACATTTTGCACTGTAGTTTTTCCTTGGGGAGCATACCAGATTGTACTGACGATTCTATGCTTGCTGTGTAGGGAACGTATTCTCAAGAGTTGGCCCTTTGTGCATTCCCGAGTTTCTCTCTAATTCTGTGTATGCATGCCCTATTCTCCATTCCAGAACTGTGAGGCATGGTTAGTGTTCCAAGTGTTGTTTTCTCAGATGTATCTAACTGTCTCTCTTGAGTCAGAAAAGTTCCCAGGCTTGGGATTTATAGTTAGTATTTAGATAAGGGAATTGAGAAGCATTCACCCCCTGTTGAATCTTAGGGGAAAATATTCAAGAAAGAACAGAATTTCCAGGGAAAAATTACAGCTATTGCACATGTGACTGAAACTAAAAACCACCCAGAGAATCACTAATAAAATGAGAGAGAAAAGAACCTGCAAAGTGCACGAATTTTGAAAATTCCTACACTGTCATGTGGACTACTGGTCCTTGCCAACTGAGAGTCTGTTTCCACAGCTGCTTCGCCCTTTGGACAGGTAGTCATATCCTGATCTGAGACTGGGCTGCACAGCTCCCTGTTCCTGACAGCTGTGATCACACCTGACAGGTTCTGATCACACCTGACAGGTTCTGATCACACCCGACAGGTTCTGATCACACCCGACAGGTTCTGATCACACCCAACAGGTTGTGATAACACCCAACTGTTTCTGATCACACCTGACAGATTCTGATCACACCCGATATTTTCCATATCTCTCATTTTAGGAAAATTATTAGGAGGCTAGAGATATGGCTCAGTGGCTAAGAATACAGTCTTTCTTGTTACTGTTTCTGTGTCCTCCAAGGTAATTGGCCCTGGAGCTTCTGGGAACTTCTCCTGTCTCTGTCCCCACCTTCTTGTAGGAGTGCTGGGATTGCACATACACGCCCCTGAATCTGGCTTTTTACATGGTTTCCAGAGATTGAACTCACATCACGAGGTTTGCACAAGTGTTTAGATCAACAGAGTTGTCTCCACGGCTCTACATCTCCTTGCGTTTCTTCCTTCTCTGCTGGAAAGACAGGCACAATTTTCTTCAGACTCCACCATGAACTTGAGAACAATTTTGCCATCTGGCAGAGACAGTTAACAGACGTTAGTTGGACGCTGTCACTGCATGCTACCTGGGAAACAACAAGCACTCTTTTGACTGCTGATACCGTTGAGGTCAGCATATTGAAAGGCCTGTGGTCCCCAGGCACTAATCATGAAGGCGCGCTCAGAGACAAGGCAATAGTGCATGGAGACAGTTATGCCAATAAGCCACTTGTTTTGTGGACCGGGGAAAAGGCTCAGGAATTTAGCATGTTTCCTTTCATTTGCAGGCCCGCAGAACTGTGTCTGTGAACTGCCCCGTGAGCAGGCGGCAGGCAGAACGAGTCAAGCTCGTTTTCCAGTGAATTGAGGCTTATGTTGACCATTAACCCAGGTCCTCATGTTTTTGCCAACTTTAATAGAATTGCAAGGACAATCTGGCTGGGTGCCTGCGTGGTCCGAATTAGTCTTCACCAGAGAAATTGAATTTTTATATCGGTTGTCCTTGTCTCTTCTCTAATGCTTTAAAAAAATCTTTATTATTATTACTAGTATTTTTTTTTTTTGCTAATGTGTTCACTGGTGTGTGCCAGACTTGCCTTCAGTTTGCTGTGTAGCCTGAGGATGACCTTGATTATCTGATCTTCCTGCCTACATCTCCCAAGTGCGGAGGTTACAGGCCTATACCACACCTGGTTTGTGGCTTCTGGGGATCTAATGCCGGAGTTTGTGTGTGTTAGGCAACCACCTACAAGTCCAGGAGTTTCTGTGTGCTAGGCAAGCCTCTACAAACTGAGTTACAGGCACTGCCACTCACCCATTTTTCTTGTCTCTGTCTTTCGGGTCTGAGCTGAGGCATTTTCTATGCATGATGCCCAGAGCCCTGCTCTTCCTGTTTTCACTGACTCCTTTAAGCAGGAGAGATTCCTATGAGAGCCCTGGGTAGGTCCTGTGGGCTGGGCATTTCCTACACATGCCTACTAGTGCATTCTATCAGTTATACACAGCCATAGTTGACACACGTGAGATCAGGTGTCCCCCAGGACTGTTTTCACTTGGGGACAATGGACTTGTATTTTCTAACAGTGTACTGGAATCGGTCTGGGGCTCAGGTTGTTCTCACAATGTGAAGGGAGGTAGATTTGCCGTCAGTGTCTCCCTGGAGAGTGAGCTCTGCGACCGGTTGGGCATGTGAAGTTGCTCTGGGCAGTAGATATGGTAAAGGTGATATGCTCCGTGTGGATACACATCTATGTAAGTTCAGGCGGGCACCGTTCTTCGTGGAACTAAATAGAGCTGACACGTTTCAGTGCTTCGAGGCAGCAGAGTGTGTGTGTGTGTGTGTGTGTGTGTGTGCGCGCGCGTGCGTGCGCACGTGTGATGACAAACTGCAGTTTAGCTGTAAGTTTTCTTTTTAAAAATGTTCACATTTGCATACATGTGCAGAATATATTATGAGCATGTTAATCTCCCGTAAGTGTCCGTCCTCTCCTGATGCTGCTCACTCATTTTTCCCCAACCAGTCTCCCAGTCTCTCTCCCTGCCATGTTCATGTCTTTGGTGTGTGTGTGTGTGTGTGTGTGCATGTGTACAAGGCTTGTGCAAGTGAATAGCTCTAATTTTTCAGCTCAAAGACACGATTTGTTCATTACTACCAATTGAGTTGACATTCAGGACTTTTTATGATTTTATTTTCTCCAAATAAATCTCTCTCTCTCTCTCTCTCTCTCTCTCTCTCTCTCTCTCTCTCTCTCTCTCTCTCTCTCTCTCTCTCTCTCTCTGTGTGTGTGTGTGTGTGTGTGCACATGTATACATGTATGGATTCAAAAACATCAGAAAGCTATGTGTGAGCCATCTTTTTTTGGAAGAGATAATGCACTGCTCTCCCTGGGTGGTTTGTCAGTATGCCCTCGTTGAGCAGGTATGTCTATCACATTCATGAAACATGTTTGTCCTTTTTGTAGCTAAGTAAAGTTTGACATCATGTCAGGAGTCTAAACATTATCCAATGCCAGGCTTTTTCTTCTTCTTCTTCTTCAGACAAAGATGAAGCTAATGCTGGACTTAACAACTGCTGGTTGTCTGGGTCTCATTTCCAAGCGTGTTGTTAGGATAATTATGTTGCAAATTGGTTTGGTTTTTCCAAGATTCAATATTCATCGTTGTTGCCATGGTGATCACCGTCCATCAGTTGGTGTTCTTTGCTTACCTAAGCATGTTGTCATAGGAATGCTTCCTTCCTTTAAAGGATGGCTGCTGGGTCTCTCTTAGACCTGTCTCTGCTAAGCCTGGGAAAATGACTGTTTTAGCATCAAGTTCTGACTGAGCAGTGGATTGTAACTGCAGCTGCTTTTGCAGACACTTTCTGAGCATACTAAGAGCTCTTAATGAACATAGCTGCTTATCATGATGTTTTAATCAACAGAAATATTTACATCTGCTAATTAGGCCCCGGAGTAGCGTTTCGGGCCTGTATTGCCAGGTTCATCGGATCGGGGGATGGCGCTGATCTCATTTCCTGATATTACACTTCTTCCCCCCTTAGGGTGCTTTAGACTCCTGGGATCTTGCAAGCAAAGTTTTAATTATGAGAATTTCCAGCTTGCAGAAATATCCATGTTAATGGCTTCTTCTGCCGGTATGTGATTCCTGGAGGGGTTGGGATAGTGTTGACTGAGTCCCGGGGAGAGATGGCGGAAGACACAGGAGCCTGACAAAAGAGGGCAGTTAGACCAACTCACCCAGGATGGATATAGTCGGCCAAGACAGCTGGGCAAGCATGGGAGCAATGGAAGAGACGCTAGGCTGGAGCAGAGTTATTCTGGAAGCATCTGTTCCAGTGGGAGGGGGATGGAGAGTCAGTGTTGCTCTGGAATGGGGTTGGGAGGAATGAGATGGTGGTGACCAGGTGTTCCTCCAGTTGGTGTATGAAGTGTTGTTTTTCCTGGATCTCATCACTGTTCCCCAGCCCAGGGACTACAGCTCTGAGCCGGAGAAATAGTGGTAGTGTGGTGGGGACAGGTCACAGCTTGGGTGAAGACAAAGACGGGCCTCTTGTTGATGTCTCCCTGGTCTTGGGATGGAGTAGATTTGTCTAGCTGTCTAATGACTGGGTGTGGCTGGGGTTGTGCACTGACATGTGCCCCTGAGGTGATAGGAACATCTAGAATGATAAGGACCTAATGCATCCCTTGCCTACTCCTCCTCTAAAGCAGAGCTCTTCTGTAATTTTGTTGACCTTAATCCCCTGCATTCTCTTTTCCTCTCACTTCTGCTGTGATAGACAAGGACTCTGTGGTAGTAATTCTCCCTGATCCACAAGGCATTTCTTCTGCCAGCGCTAACTCTTTTCTCCTTGGTGAGAAGCTAGACATATGCCCCTGTTTTCTTATTAATGTCCAAATATTAGCAGTTTTTTTAAAAATTGGTAATAACTATGCAGAATATATCATTAGGCTATAGATTTTATTAAATCAAGAAACATGGATTTCAGCAATAATATGAACTATTATATATTTCTGATATTATAATAATGTTATATATTATTAATAATATGGAAATAGAAGGAAGTGAAATGAAACAGGCCTTTAGTTCAGGTCATTTTCTTAGGGAAAATACTGGCAATATCTTGTTCTCACTTCCTAGGAGAATGTGTTCTGATGAGGCCTTTGAGGTTCTAAGATTGTGTTTCTCAAAATTCTTTTAGTTGGAGAAAGCAGCTCAGCAAATCTCTTCCACGAGTTTCCAAGATCTAGCTCCCCCTAGGCTCCGTCTCTTGTAGGAGGATGGGTTTCATCTTGAAGTCCTGTTTGTTGGGGGTTATGTAAGCCAGGGAGGAGTCTGCGGCCAGGGAAATAGTTTGCTCCTTGTTGGGCTTGGGCAGGGGACACTGAGGTTGGTTTCGGGTGGCTCAGTAGAATAAGGACAGGCGGTCACCTTGAAGGTGGTGCCCTGACCTGTGAGTGGGTTGGGGTGGTGGGTGAGGAGAGAGGACTCTGGGGTTTCCGATCTGCAGCGAGTTAGTGTGAGGGTCTTTTCAAGGAACTCCATGGCAATTACAGGAATGTGAGCATGACTGAGTTCACGGTATTATGGGCGTGAAAAAACTGCATGTGGTATATACAGACATTTATTTCAAGGGGTCTCTGTCTCTGTCTCTGTCCCTATCTCTCTCTGTGTGTGTGAAGGAGATCACAACATTGAACAGAAACAGGAGCTGAAGGGATGTGCAAAAATGGGCTGTGTTTTCTAAGCTGTGAGATTTGACATATGTGATAATGGAGCCATTCTGTGGGCTGGGGAACTAATCTCTGAGAGAAACAGAGTGAGGGAGAAGCCATTGTTCCTTATCTGGGTTTGATTCTCATCCTCTCAGATGACACAGTGGTGACATGAATACGGTGCAGTGAATATCGAAGCTTTCAGATCCAACTCAGGAAATACTCATGTCTAACTGTCCTCCCTCAATAGGCCGCCCCTCTGAACCAGATGCTGGGCATGCTCTGGGCTGCAGTGTTCTGGGCTGCAGTGCTCTGGGCTGCAGTGCTCACTCCGGGTTGCAGTGCTCCGGGTTGCAGTGCTCCAGGCTGCAGTGCTCTGGGCTGTAGTGCTCCGGGCTGCAGAGCTCCGGGCTGCAGTGCTCTGGGCTGCAGTGCTCTGGGCTGCAGTGCTCACTCAGGGTTGCAGTGCTCCGGGTTGCAGTGCTCCAGGCTGCAATGCTCCAGGCTGCAGTGCTCCGGGCTGTAGTGCTCCAGGCTGCAGAGCTCTGGGCAGCAGTGCTCTGGGCTGCAGAGCTCTGGGCAGCAGTGCTCTGGGCTGCAGTTCTTCGGGCTGCAGTGCTCTGGGTTATGCTGTGGGCTGCAGAGTTCTGGGCTGCAGTGCTCCAGGCTGCAGAGCTCTGGGATATAGTGCTCCAGACTGCAGAGCTCTGGGATGCAGTGCTCCAGGCTGCTGTGCTCCCTAGAATATTCAGATTAAAGCTGAGTTCGTTTCCCTGGCTAGAAGATGATAAAAAAAAAATCAAATTGGGGTAGCAAGTGCTGAGTTTTATTAGGGCATTTTCACACAGCCTTTGTTTTTGCTCACCATCCTTCCCCATACCCTGGCCTAGAACCTCTGCCTACCTCTTGCTGATCCCTTCCTCTTGGGTGTTTTATTACTCTTTCTTTATCTCCCCCATCCTTGCTCCCCATCCCGTGAAGCCCCTTCTCCTCCTCTCAAGGGTCTCTTTTCTAGAATGACCCATACTCAGCCTCTCTGTATACACACAAATAAAACATAAAGTTTAGAATCTGTGTTTGAGAAGACATGTGGCCTTTGTTTTTGAGTCCAGGTAGCTTTGCTTAATGCAATAATGTCCAGTTCTAGTCTTTTCTTGTCTGCACCTGCCGGGACACCGTTCTTCTCCATGACTGCATGGAGTTCCATCGTGTACACGTGCCACATCTCCTTACCCATCCTTCTGCTGATGGGCGTCGAGGCTGGTTCCATGTCCTGGCTATTGTCAACAGTGTGGTTGTAAAGATGATGGTTCAAGGATTATGGTACCTTTATGTTCCAGCATAAATTAGTTTGCAGCATTGGCATTTTGATATGATGTGTTTTTTAAGATTGTCCCAGTTCACATTAGTTGAAAATGTAGTCTGGAGGGAAATGATCCAAAGGACCATGAAGATTCAAGCAGGAATTTAGCAGAGATACACAAACCTACTAGAAGCCTAGCCGTGAAGGGCGCCTTGATGTTGGTCTGTACTCTGCTGCCCTCTTCTGTTCAGAGACTAAAAGTGCAGCTTTAAAAGTGCAGCTTTAATTTTATTTATTAAGATTTTTTTTTGTTTGTTTGTTTTTTTTTTTTTTTTTTTTGCTAGAGTATTCTTTGCTGTACAGTGGAAGCTGGCTGGAACACCATATCCTCCTGAGTGCTGGGATTGAGGACATGTGTGTGCCTATGTCAGACTGCATAACCATGTTCAAATAGATGTGCTATGGAGTGCAGAGTGGAGGCGAATTGCTTACAAAAATAAAGATATCTCTCGAAGGAGAGGAATGTAGCTCAGTTGATAGAGCGCTGACCGCATGAGGCCCTGGGTTTGATTCCCAGCCCTGCATTAATTAGTCACGGAGTACACACCTATAATCCTAGCACTTGGGGTCTGGACGTGTGAAAATCAGAAGTTCAAAGTCATCCCGAGCTACAGAGGTTGGTCTACATGATTCCCTGTCTAAATCTTTAAAGTCTCTTGAGGTTTTGGTCGTGAGGCTTTGGGGGCACAAGTATGGTCATCTGACACTTGTATTACTAGTGCAGATACCTGGGTTCAAAGAAGGACACTCTGGTGTGGTTGGGAAGGAGGACATAGAAACAGATAACCTGGTCAGTCATTCATGCTGTGTGCAGCCACCTCTTAGCATCCTATCAGGCAGAGGGCCTGGACCAGCCCAGCAAGAACATGGCCCAGAAGAGTGAGTTTAGAGAAACCTGGAGATGTGGGTTAGGGGTTAGTTGAGACATGGACAAGTGATTCAGGGCAGGCTGGCTTCCACACCCAGGAAAGTCAGGAAGGCCTTGAGGCAGAGGTATTGAAGTGGATATTTAATGGGGTCTTTGGCTGCCTGGTCAAATGAGAACCCTTTGTGTTACCTTCCCTACACCGGAAGCCAAGTCACATAAGGACTTGTGAGGAGTCCTGGGGTTAAGCTTAGAGAATTCAGAAAGCAAGCTAGCGTGGGGGTGTCTTTCTCCTTGCTTCCCATCTTTGGAAGGAATGTGTCCTCATTCATTGTCACCCCAGAGAAGGATGTTGAGAAAGCAGGTTGGGATGGACTTCTGGGTCAGCACAGATGGATCTGAAGTGAACAAGTGTCTGGTAGGAAGATGTATTAGATCGGTTTCCTGTTTGGGTGGAGGTCTGACCAGATGGCGAGAAAGGAAGTGTTCTGAAGCAAAGAATTAAAGTACCTGTTGAAAACCAAAACAAACCAAAAGCACTCACATGCTGCATACCCTTGAGTGGAACAAAGCCATTCATATAGTGAAGTGAATGGCAGCTTTGAAGAGGTCTGAGGAGACAGGTCAGTGGGTAAGAGTGCTTACCATGAAAGCAAGAAGACCTGAGTTCAAATCCCTGGCACCCACATGAAATCTGAGTATGACTGTGTACCTGTAATCGCTGTGAAGGAGAATGGAGACAGGTAGGTACCAGGAACATGCTGGCCAGCCAGCCTAGCTGAAGCTTCAGGTTCAGCCAGAGATCCTGTTTCATTAAATAAGGTGAAGAGAGAGAGAGAGAGGAAGAGAGAGAGAGAGAGAGAGAGAGAGAGAGAGGACAGCCAATGTCCTCATGTGTGCATGTGTACTTGTATCTACACACATATGTGCCCATGTACCACCTCTCACAAATAGATACATAATAAAATAATAATAGACAACTCTGGGATTATTGAGGAAACCCTGACTGTGTAAGCTGGAGTCTTAACCACACTAGTCCTTCTCAGCACTGGTTGGTGTTCCAGGAGGGAAAAGCTCAGCTGTGAAGAGAAAAGAGCAGCGTGCTATGTTTTAGACAGACCCATACAGTCATCTAAAAACTGATGTGATGTTCTGAGAACATGGCCAGGACATTGAACATAATGCAACTTCAAATAAAAGTCTGAGTTCCCAGAACATTTCATCTGGTCTCTACTGGTCCAGTGGGCTATGCTTTGGAATTGGGAATTTCCAGTTAAGTTTTGATATCCATTTTGTTTTGTTGATATCCATTTTATTTTGTTATTTAATTGGACAGATACTTTTAATGCTGATCATTTGACTAGAAATATTTGCAAATATTTTTGAGGGGAACATTTTTCACAACAATTACCTAGGAAATATAATGAATGTACACAGTCCATCTGGCGATTCCAGGCACCAACAATATTTTATTTTGTTTTCCTTCCCAACTAGAATTTTTTTAGCCTACGTTATTTTCTTGTTTCTTTCAGGCTGCATCTGTCTGTGTGTAGAGTGGGCAGAACTGTCCTAGGGTCTGCAGCTATGGTTTCTTCTTGGCCAGGTTAGTTTAGGAGACAATGATGTGTAACATCTTAGGTGGGGGTCTGCAGGACACCCACTGGGATTTCCAGGTTCTCAGAACAAGGATCCGGACCCAGGGCACACGACAGGGGCAGAAACAGCACTGACCAAGGAAGAAAATCTGTAGAGAATGAAAATGAGCCCGAGTTGGATAAGAGTCAGAAGCTCCATGGCTTCGGTGATGGGCAGTTCGGGACCTATGTAGAGCTCTCTTCCTGGGCATGCTTCTTCCCAGATGGCAGCCTTGTTGGGAAGGGTTTCCAGCCTTTGTCTCTGCCCTTGCTCCCTCTTATCTATCAGTCTTGACCCAGACTCAGCAACTAAGACAGGGCACTTGCGACTTGCAGAGATGTCAGTTCACTGGCGGAACCACGTGTGGGAAAATATAGTGACATCATCAGGATGTCATCAGGATCTCTCTTCTCCTTTGGAATCTTCAGAGAAAGAACTGTGAGGCTGTGCACAGAGTACAGTGTGGAGATGGTAGTTTTTATCACAGTACAGTGGAACGTTTTCAGGAGACCAGAGCCCCAAAGGGCCACTTGGTGTCAGACACACTTCCAAGCGGGGAGAGTAGACAATGGCCAAACAGACCACTGTGCAGACCTTTATCGCCTACATCTTAGGCAGGCTTGTCCCTATTTCTAAATTCTCTAGAATAGACAGCTTTCTGTGAAGGGTTTTCCTGCCCAGGTGATTGACAGGCTCATGGATGAATTCTGGGAGGCCACATTAGTATTTTCTTATTCTTTGTCAAAAAGCTTGTGACTAGATATCATGAGTTTACAATTGTCTGGGTGGTCCATATAGTCATGCCACTACCTGTGTGGCCAGAGACTCCACTCGATCCCATTCTTCTGAACCATAGGCACTATTCTGACATTTCAGTTTCACGTTTCACAGGAGGTTTTACAAGGTAGGGCTGCATTCTTTGAGACCTCAAGTATCTGTCTACCTAGCCAGGAGAGATGGGGGGACTGCTCCATCCTACACTGCTAGCTGCCACCAAGACTCAGATATAGGGAGACCCACCATTCCCCCTTGGGCTCCACCTCTAGGTGCTGATAGGAGCACAGGAGATCTGTGTTCAGGTCCCAAAGAAACACAAGGGTGTGAGCTGCAGACAAACTGGGTGTTCTTGTGGCTATGGCAGCAACTGTGAGTCTCTTTCTTGGGTAAAACCACCCTGATTTATCCAGCAAGTGTTTATCCAGTGCTTGAATGACAGCTGTGTTCATCATGTGACCTTGGCCACCGGCTTCTGTGGTGTGAGATGAACAGTTGATTGAACCAGAGTTTTTTCTTTTGGGCCACCAACCAGCTCTCAAATCATGACACAGAGACTTATTAGTTTTGGATGCTTGGCCTTAGCTTAGCTCTTTTCAAAACTGAATCTGTTTCTCTTTATTTGCTTGTTGCCTTGGGACTTAGTACCGTTCTTCCTTCTGTATGTCTTACTTTCACTGCTTCTCTATGTCTGTCTGTCTGGCTCCAGATGTGACCCTCCTTCTCTCTTCCTTCTTCTTTTCTTCCTTGTTCTCTCGAGCCTAGATTTCTCCTCCTATTTATTCTTTCTGCTTAGTAGCTACACCTATCCCTCTCTCTGCCTAGCTATTGACCTTTCAGCTCTTTATTCAACCAATCAGGTGCCTTAGACAAACAAGGGTAAAACAAATGTAACACATCTTTTCATAATTAAACAAATGCAGCATAAACCAAAAGTAACACAGCTTTACACAGTTAAAGTCATATTGTGCAAATGCAAATGTAACACGTCTCTGCCTAGTTAAAATACTATTCCACAACAGTTGATCTTTGGTTTTACATAGTTATGCAAGCACACAGGTATGTGCTTACTGCTAGTGAAGGAGGCCAGAGTTTGAATTTGTGTCTGGTTATTTTATTTTTAGTCCAGATGGAACCAGCTTCTACCATGCATCTTGAAGTTGTAGGGAGATAATCCTGGGTTTGAAACTCATGGTTTGTGTCATGTGGAGTGTAACATACGTTTCTTCATTTGCAGTGGGGTGGGGGTGTGCGCCTCATTATTTGTGTAGGTTAGAGTCAAATTCTCTCACTTTCCACCATGTGGGGCTTGGGATTGAACTCAGGTCCTTAGTTGATGGCAAGCACCTTTACCCACTGAGCCATCTCGATGTCCCTCCAGACCTTTTCTTGTTCTTATATAATTTATGCTCGAAGCATCACTGATCCTTGTTATGCTGCAGTGCTGCCCCACAGAAATAGTACCCATCTACACTGTCCAGCCTGGTGTCCGACTCGCAGGAGGCTGTTGAACATACACATGCGCCCAGTGCAGCTGAGAAACTGGGTTTTGATCCATGAATTTGAGCATCTCATCTGATAACGCGATGGTGCTGTCCTCCATGGCACAGTGAACCCAAATCTGGTTCTTCTGTTGAAAATGTGAGCGGTTGCATTGAGGTTCAGCTAGATGTGGCTGTTCTGGGATACCCCGTAAGCTTCCATGGGTTATTTCTGGTTGCACACGCACACTGTCTCAAAACAGTTGATGGTTTGGACATTTTGATTCCTTGTAGGTTCAGCGGAATGAAGACAAGACTACCACCTTGAAGCTGGCTGATTTTGGCCTGGCAAAACACGTGGTGAGGCCTATATTTACTGTGTGTGGGACGCCCACATATGTAGCTCCTGAAATCCTTTCTGAAAAAGGTAAGTATTTCTCTCTGCTCTTTGATACTCAAGCTCAACAACCAACAAATGCTTTTCTTAGTGTTTTCCAACAAAGAGCAGTTAAAAATTCTCAGTTGAAACTCATGCTTGCTAAAAAATTTATTTGTGTGTGTGTGTGTGTGTGTGTGTGTGTGTGTGTGTGTGTAGGTAGGCAAGACAATGAGATAAAATATAGAGAACAAGGAGAGAATCTGCTCAGAGAAGGCCATTTGTACCCAGGTCAACACTAGGGGAGAAAATGGAAACATTTCTTATGCTAAATGGTAAAAAATTCCTCCGCCAACCTCCATCTAAAAGCAAAAGGGATCTCATATCAAACTCCATGAATATTCATTCCTTGTTTGTGAGGATCAAATGCACTACTTTGGCAACATACTTTGCAGAGCATATAAACAGAAAATACATGGCAGATAGCCTGACAGTTGTTGCTTTGTGAAGTGAGCTTACCTACTGGCCGAGAGAGGCTCTTGGGCGGGGGTGAAAGCTTGGTCACAGGTGGAAGGCATGTTGAATGGGTAGCTCCTCATCAGCACAGGCACCTGGAAGCTGTGATGAGAACACAGAGCTTGTGTGAGGCTCGGGGGTTGGAGACTTGAGAAGACTAGTTTTACTGGATGTAGAGAGTCATGTAGACATCCCAAACAAGAAATGTTTAGAATTTTGAATGAGAGGTGTCATGGCCACCGTAATGTGATAACAGTGATAGAAGAGAACACTGAAAGCAAAGATGAACCAGACGAGAGACAAATCAAATTAGCATACACTTATAGGGAAAGCACACCAACTAAACAGTAGAGACCCATATTAGAATAGAGACACCAGTACAGACTAGATATCAGTATAGACTACATCAGTTTAGAGACATTGGTATATCGAAAGATATCAGTATAGACCCACACTGTTGTCCTGTTGGCAAGGATGAGAAGTCCTGGGTAAATGGACAGATGTGTCGTATTGGGACTCTTCAATCTGATGGCTAAATTGGTGGGCTGGTGGCTCTGCAACGATGCCAGGACAAGGACAGTTAAGCTCGGACCAGCCATGAGTCCTGCCTGCAGGAGGGAAGGCAGTCAGTAGGGGCTGGGCTACATGGAAGATGGAACTGGATTAGAAAAGAACAAGTTGTAGAAGCCAAGGGAAAGTTGTAAGAGAAGGGCAGGGCAGAAGACTCTGTTCCCAAGAGTTAACAGTGCTTGAGCGTTGGACAGTCATCACTGAGCTGGCCCCAAAGGGGCCATCAGGACTTTTATTCTCTTTAGTCTCTTATTGATTTGTATCTTGATAATCTTGCTCTAAACTTAGGAAATGAACTTCTAATGTCCATTTAAAGCTACCAGTTGTGTTCATTTCCTGAAGTCAGAAAGTGCTTGAAAACGTGTCCATGGCCATTTGTGGGCGGATAAGTGAGGTACATAAAGCCTTGATGGGGCATCACCGTTCTAGTTCCGTTCTGCTCCTGGGGCAAACACCATGACCAAAAAAGCCACTTAGGGGAGGAAAAGGCTTCTTTCATCTTGCACTTCCAGGTCACTCTCAATCACCTAGGGACGTCAGGGTGGGTATGCAAGGCAGGAACCTGAAGGCAGACTCCTTGCTATTCCAACCAGGCACCTTGCAACCAGGGAAAGCAATAGAAGCCAAGGCAGAATGATGCCTGATGGCTTGCTCATAGGTTCATGGGTAACTAGCTTTCTTATTCAGCTCAAGCCTAGGGATGGTACTGCCCATAGTAGGCTTGGCCCTTTTATCTGCATCAGTTAATAATCGAGATGATTCTCTATAGATACTGATCACAGGCTATGTTCAACTTCTCAGGGAACTGTAGGCTACATAAAAGTTGACAGTTAGCTGGGCGTTGGTGGCGCACACCTTTAATCCCAGCACTCGGGAGGCAGAGGCAGGCGGATCTCTGTGAGTTCGAGACCAGCCTGGTCTACAAGAGCTAGCTCCAGGACAGGCTCTAAAGCTGCAGAGAAACCCTGTCTCGAAAAACCAAAAACAAACAAACAAAAAAACAAACAAAAAAAGTTGACAGTTAACTCTAACGAGGACAATTACTTTGTACATCATCTCATCTCCAATACGTCATATTACAACCAGCTGTCATATTTGCTACTTCTTTTCGTGGTGACAAAATATCTAGCAAAGGCAGCTTAAGGGAGCAGGAGTTGTTGCTTTTGTTGCTGTTGCTGAACAGGCCAAGAGACAGAGCTTGTCACCCTTGACCCTCCTGTCTGGGGTCTCGTGCCTCTGTTCTTGCAGGCTACGGCCTGGAGGTGGACATGTGGGCTGCCGGTGTGATCCTCTACATCCTCTTGTGTGGCTTCCCGCCTTTCCGAAGTCCTGAGAGGGACCAGGATGAGCTCTTCAGCATCATCCAACTGGGCCAGTTCGAGTTCCTCGCTCCTTACTGGGACAGCATCTCTGATGGTGAGATTTGGGGGCTCCCTGTGATGGGAGGGAGGGCTGTGGGCCTCTTCTTACTCTTTCAGAGAGAGAGGTGTTTGGAGGGTGTGGGTGATCAACTGTTCTCATGCATAGATGAGAGACTGGGAGGGCTCTCAGTTGAGATGGGGCCCTCCAGTCTGTGGATTCTCCTGAGTGTGTTGTATTAGCTTTTCCTGGGAAAGACGTTGTCCCGAGTAGGCTATCTCAGCAGCATAGATAAATGTATATACTTGTGTCTCTCTCCACTAAGACAGAAGTTATTGAGCAACAGTAAATTCATAAAATAATGCTAATAGTAGCGATTTGCCAGATTCATAATTGGACAATGTTAATACAGGTTCTTTTATTCCAGTCTTAATTACTAATATTAGCTCTTATATCACATGTCACAGGATAAACACGTATATATACACACACACACACATGCATGCACACATGCACACACGTGCTAGTGAATAAATACAAAAGGCCGAAAAGGGTTGCAGCAGAATTTCAAGAGGTTTCAGAGGTGGACAGAAAGAAATTAAGTCGACTCTACACTGATAAGATAAGGACCTCAAATTAGAGACAGTTGCAACGTTGCCAGTGCCAGGCCATGCCAGTCACTGCCATTGTCAGTCAGGTTGCCGTCACTCACTGGGTCTGAGAGTAAAGTGGCAGCATTGAGTTTGGCTGAGAGTTTAAAGGACAGGGTTAGGTCTGTTGCCAGAGCCGGCAGGCAGGTAGGTGGCAGGTCTAGACAGGAAATCAGGAGAATGGGTTTGTGAAGCACGATTAATGAAAACTCAGAGAGAGAGAGAGGGAGGGAGGGAGGGAGGGAGAGGGAGGGAGAGAGAGAGAGAGAGAGAGAGAGAGAGAGAGAGAGAGAGAGAGAGAGAGAGAGAGAGAGAGAGAGAAATTGGGGTTCATCCTGAAGGCCTGAAAAGCAAAACATCCAGCCCCTGGCTCTTACCTCTACCTCAGTCTGAAAGGGTGACCCTGCCTCCTGGAATCTCAGAATGAGGCTGTGTGTTGAGAGCTGTTTCCTCCTGTTTTCCAATCCTCTCTAGGACTGGGATTAAAGGTGTGCACCACCATGATTAAAGGCATGCGCCACCCAGTTTCTATGGCAACTAGTGTGGCTACTGGGATTAAAGGTGTGTGTTGCCATAACCTGGTCTGTAAGGCTGACCAGTGGGACTGTTTTACTCTCAGATCTTCAAGCAGTCTTTATTAAAATTGAAATGCCACCACAGGTTTGTAACAGTTGGGTAGGCTGTATCAGCAGTGGGGGCGGAGCTGAACTGAAGCCCCAGGGACACCTGGGAGTACTCTGCCTGTTGGTCCTTGATTCATATACCAGGCATCACAGGTCGATGGGGACTCTTGCCAGTGCAGTTCTGGGTGTCCTCTTTTGGGTTTAAGTCAGGGTATTGCACCCTTTTCTCGGTCTGGTGTGTTTAAGTTCTTGGGCGTGGTACCCATATTCCTCTACGGCCTCAATCCACTCCAGTGCATTTGTAAGTGGTAACTTTTCTACTTTCGGGGAATGCAGTATAGGCTGAGCCTTTTAAGTGCTACTGGGTAAACAGTCTTAGTCATCTCTTCACCCAGGTACCCAGCCCCCTCTATCCTCAGGATGGATGGACTGTCCCAGTCACGTGTCTGCCCCACCCCCACCCCCCCTGCCCTGCCTCACGATGGATAGACTGACCAAGTCACGTGTCCACCCAGGTGCACAGGTGCACAGTCCACCCCCCCCCCATGGAGTAAAAATCTATTTATAGAATGGAGCCTCTGAAGGCAAGGAAAGTCTGGAAAGCCATTGTCTTCAACAATGTGGAGTATAGTGCAGCCTATACAGTAGGCATGAACAAACATTTATTCGAGATACACCCACGGACCAAAGTTGTAATTCCCAAAAGCGCCACTTGGGGAACCAGTAAGTTTGTTGAATTTACTTATGTAGTAGGCGTGAAGAGTGACAGAACAAGTGTGGCCCAAAGATAGCTGCATCACTGAATAGCTGCACCCCATCATGGATGGTGGCCTGTGGATTATGGAGCCACCTCTGCTGTCAGCATCCATTTTTCATATACTCCAGCACCTCCCAAGATCACTCATAGTCGAGGGAAGGAAGAAGGGAATAATGGCTGGACTACCAACTGTGGCTCCTTTCCCTGCTAGGAGGTATCAGTAGCTGCCACCGTTTCAGACCCAGCTCCATGGCTTCCCCTGACTCCGCCTCCTTTCTCCCAGCATTCAGTTTAGTTTTCCCCACCTAGCTCTGTTCTACTCTATCAGGCCAATCCAGTTTCTTTATTAACCAGTGGTATTCACAGCATACAAAAGGGAATCCCACATCACCTACAAGTTAGGTTTGGAGGGGAGAGAGAAGTGGTAGGTTTGAGAGTGAAGCTAAATTGAGTGTCTCTCAAGGGAGCCACAGACGGACAAGGCATGGTGGAGGTCTGAAGCAAGAGTCTTCAAGTTCTACCAGACAAAGGAGATCTCTTTATTTAACGGTTTCTGAGAGGGGTGGAGGGTGGTAGTGCTTCTGGACCCTATGGAAGCAGGCTTAGTTAATATGTAAGCTATGCTACGTGCCTACATTCATTCATGTTGCCCCTTATTCCCAGGCAGGGGAGAAGGGGCTAGGCTCTCTTAGAGAGGACAGAAGGCTGCAGCTGCTGGGAGTCTCTTTATAGCAGCTGGATGTGGACTGTCAATCATCCACAGTAGACTTCAGTGGGGCAGGGCCAGATCTGTGAGGCTTTTCCCTTGTAGCCCCTGGGGGGGTAAGGAGTATAGGGAGTAAAGGGGTGGGGTGGGAGGTGGGTGGGAGGTGGAAGGGTATGGGGGTGGGGGTGGGAGGTGGAAGGTAAGGGGGTGGGGGTGGGGTGGGGCGGGAGGTGGAAGGATAAGGGAGTAGGAGTGGAGTGGGAGGTGAGGTCTGACTTCCAACAGAGTCCCCATCTCTCTAGGCTCAGCATGGACTTGAGTGGAAAGTGAGATTCAGTTGAGTTAGTGCTAACGGCTGCTTAGGCTTCTTTGCATGGTTTTCAGTTTTGTCAGTGAGCAGAAATATTTATCAGCTTAGGAAAAGGGAACATGTTTTATTTAAAACTTGGTTAGTTTGATATAAAAATTTAAAGTGTGTAGATGTGGTGCCCGCTCTGTTTCCTTGGCTTGGGTGTATGGGTGTCAGGAGTGGGCCTGGAAAAAGCAAGCAGCTGTCTGCTACAGCTGTGCTCTCTAGCCCTGCTCATGGCTAACTCTAAATGAATTATTCCAGGGTCAATAAAGTAAGGTTTCATCTATTCTGCACCACTAGCCGATCTCTCTTCCCCTATTCTTTCTTTCCCATTTCCTCTTCCTTTCCCTTTCCTCTTTCTTTCCTCCCCTAATTTTCCTTTTGCCTGCAGCTTTTTATCCTCCTGCCCTCCCTTGTACCCTCTTCCCCTCTCTTCTCCTCCCTTTCTTTCCCCTCCCCTCCCTTTCTCTTCTTTTCCTCTGCTTTCCTCCCCTGGCTCTTATTTCCTTCCCTTTTCTCTTTCTCCTGTTCTTTCCTTCATTTCTTTTCTTTTTCTTTTTTTTACCTTATGTTTTTCTTCTTTTTTCCTTTTCTTTTCTTTTCTTTTTTTTTCAGACAGGACCTCACTCTGCAGCCCAGACTATCTGGGAACTCACCATGTAGCTCACCCGGGCTAGCTCAGACTCAAGTGATCCACCCCTCCTACTTTAGCTTTAACTTCATCTCTAGTGCGTGGGGTTATGAGTGGCTGGAACATGTCTGGGATGTTTCCAACTCCTGTCCTTCTATTCCAAACAAGGAAAGCTTGCTAGCGTTCCCACGGTGCTGATGTGGATGTGTGGCCTTCCACTTCATGGCTTGGAAGGAAAGAATACTGTAAAGCCACCTGTATCCATTACTCTTTCCCCAATTTCTCTGCCTTCCACAGCTGCCAAAGATCTGGTGAGACATTTGCTGGTGGTGGACCCCAAGAAGCGGTACACAGCCCACCAGGTCCTTCAGCATCCCTGGATTGAGATGGCTGGGCACAGCACAGTGAACCCACAGAAGGACGAGTCCCCCAGCAGCGAGGGTCGCTTCCAGAGCCAACACAGGAAGGTTGCAGGGCAGGTGTCGTAGTCCTGTCTGGGGCATCTAGCCAACCATCTCTTCTTGTTGACACAGAAGAGGGTGAGCGTCTACAAGAAGACCATGCAAGCCCCCTCTCCAAGGACTAGAGAAAGAGAAGAGACACCTGGCATATTTTAAAGAGTGTTTTAAAAGCAAGTCCTACTGTTAATTGCTCTATGATATTTTTAGATTTGTATATCTAAAATCTTTAATACTTTTTTAGGTAAGAATTGCCATGAATGAAGAATTTTGATAATAACAATGAGTTCTGTTTCCTCCTTGTAGTCAAGTTCATAGTGGGCTGCATGAGTGTGCTTTCCATCGTGAGGGCTCCCCGTATGATGAACGAGGTGAATCCTGGCTTTTCTATTTCAATAAAGCATACTCTGAGGAATAGAGAAAGAACTGCCCTGTTCAGTAGTGGTGGTGGTGGTGGGGAGAGCTGGGTAATAGAGTTCAACACAGCTGTGTTTTAACCTTTGACAGTTGTGGGAAAATCTTGCTTTCATCTCAGAACAGCAGAGACCAGTCAGTAAGTGTGGTTCTATTAGCTGAAATTCCATGAAAAGAAAAAAAAAAAAAAAAAACAAAAACCCAGCAACTTTTGGGGAAGCATCTGCAGGCTGATTGGTTAGAATTTCATGATTATGGAGAATTGGAATGTACAGACTGAGAGCCAAAAAGTATCTTGGGTTATCTTTAGTCCCCTTAATAGTTATGTGTCACCAAATTGTATATCTGACCTAACAGATAAAGCTGTTAGAACCTATTAACTCAGCCGACCGCTAGCTTCTGCTAACCCCCAAACTAAGATGTAACAGCATCTAGAGCCCACCGAAAAGACATCCCTGCCTTGCCATAAGCCACCTACCTAATTCTATCACCAGTATATTTGGTAAATTCATTGATTTGTGACTTTATTTGGTGATAATAATAATAAAAATCATGTAACAATTTCCAGGATGGCTTATCATTTAGGGCAACATGAATGTGTGTTGCCAGGCCGTGATCACTCACATTTGGCTCAGAATAAATCATTTCTTATTCTTTTTGGAGCAAGGGCTGTATGTTTTTTGTTGACAATTCCCACGCTACTTTATAGATGGAGAAACTGGGGTGAGGAGGGGCCTGGTTTGCTTGTCATTATTTAGTTTACAAAACCAATCTTAGCCTTTGGAGGCAGACCGACCACAGTACAGAGCAGACCCACCCCCTGGTCTTGTCCCTTGCTTCTGCTCTTGTTGCATTCCTTTCACTGAGGAGCTGAAGTATTGATTTCCCTCTAGGGATGGAGAGGAGGAGGAACTGGGCGAGGGGAAACCAGGAATTACTACCCCATTACCAGAGAGGCACAGGCTCGCCCTGAAGGCCTTGTGATAGTTCTAGTACCCATGTTTTCTGTGTCATGGAGATGATCAGGCTGTGGTCTGTGACACAGGTAGTTGCAGGTAGAGGTAATGATCCTCACCTCAGTCACACACAGCGTGTGTTCCTGTGTGTGCAGGTATGTGGGGGCCGAGGGTACCCTTAGGTGCTGTTCCTCAGGTACCATCCATCCTGTCAGTGAGCCCCAGGCAGTGGGATCACAGCACTCCATCGTGCCCAGCTTTCACCCAGGCCTTGAGGTTAGGATCTCAGGCTTGCAAGGTGAGGGCTTTACAGACTGAGTCATCACCTGTGGATTACACTGAACCCTGTGGCGTCAGAGGCGTGGTCAAAAGACTTGAAAAATCACAACAGAAGTGACTTTGGCACACAGCACAGATGTATCATATTGTCTCTGCACCCTTGTGGGGTTCAGCTGTTCCCAGCTGTGGTCCCTGGCTGGTCCTCATTTTTATACTCTTTCAGAAAAGAGGCAAAAACTTTTTTTTGACAGGGTTTCTCTGTAGCTTTGGAGCCTGTCTTGGAATTCCCTCTGTAGACCAGGCTGGCCTTGAACTCAAAAAGATCCACTTGTCTCTGCCTTCCAAGTGCTGGGATTAAAGGCCTGTGCATTACCACCACCCAGCTCTTTTCCCCCAAATTCTTTTTCATGTAGAGGGTTTTATGGGGGGGATGCAGGAAGAAAAGGAGAGAGAAGGGGAGCGCAGAGTGGCCTTGTGGGAAGACACACAAACACACACACACACACACACACACACACACACACACACACACAGAGAGAGAGAGAGAGAGAGAGAGAGAGAGAGAGAGAGAGAGAGAGAGAGAGAGAAGGGAAGGATAGAGAGTCAGGGAGAGAGAGACAGAGGGAGAGAGGGAGGGGAGGAGAGAGAGAGGCATGTCTCCTCAGAGGAGTGCCAGTAAAGAGAGAGCGGGAATGGGCCCAACTTTTTTTTTTCCAAAAAACATTTAAAACAAATCCAAACTATAAGAGCATCCTTCCCCCAAAGAGATCAGTAAATCTGTTTCTATTAGCAAACACCCAAAGTCAAACCTTCAGCTGCAGCCGCAAGATTCTGTCCTACTCACTTTTGCAGCTGTTCAGTTCCAAATAAACACACAAAGGCTTACATTAATCATAAACTGTTTGGTCTATTAGCTCAGGTTTATTATTAATTAGCTCTTACAACTTAAATTCACCCATAATTCTTCTCGATGCTTACCCATGTGGCTTGGTGCCTTTTCTCAGTAATAAGTCATTCTTGTCTTGTTTCCTCCGCATCTGGCCAGCAACTGTGTCTCTTCCTTTCTTCTTCCCAGAATTCTCCTAGTCTGGTTGCCCCAGCTACTGACCAATCAGTGGTTTATTAAAACCAATACAAGTGACAAATCTTTACAGTGTACAAGAGCATTCTCCCACAGCCTTCAGCCTCAAGAGAGTGATTCCTTTCTCTGTGCCCCTGGCTTCAAAGCTCCCCTAAAGGGGAAACTCATCATTAGGAAATAATAGAAGGTTGAGCAAAGCCAGCAGAGTGGATTTGCCTGGGATCAAATGGGCTTGCCCTCTGCACCTGCCAGGTGGACACTCTGAGAGAGGCCCGACTCTCTCAGCCCTATAAGCACTGCTCAAGGGTTGAACACCAGGCTTTCCTCAGTTTGACTGTCCCTTTGACAAGCAAGGGGCTTAGCTACCTCCTGTAAGGTGAACCACACTTTCTGGCTTCGTACTTTTTCCTTTCCCTCTTCCCTTTCCTCCTCTCTCCCTTCACCTCCTTTCCCTTCTTTTCTATATTTTTCTCTCCTACTTCCTTTCTCCTAACATCTCTTCCTCCCTCCCCTTTCTTGTCTCCTTCCTTGTCTTTTGCCTCTTCTCTTTCAGTGTCTCTATCTCTTTTCCTTTCCTTTAGAGACAAGGTCTCTACTCTATCACCCAGGCTGACTTGGAACTCACTGTATAGCCCAGACTGGCCTTGTGATGACCCTGCTATCTCAGTCTCCCCGTGCTGGGATTACAGAGCAGGACCAGCAGCTGTCCTCTTGGACACACATCTCCACGGCTCGCTTCTCAAGTGCTTGTCTGACCACATGCCCCCGTCTTCTCCCTGGGAATCACCACTGTCTAAGCCCAGCCGTCTCTTGCCTCGTTCGGGCACTCCCATCCCTCCCTTCCCTTACACACTGCAGGACAGCCCGCATCCAGGACACCCTCACCTGAGTGTCACTTTGAAATGGCAGCTGGTAGGGTGTGACCCAGAATGAGGAACAGAAGTCAGGGTGACACTTATGGGGTGAAAATAGGAGCATCAGTCTTCCCTGTTCACCACACACCCAATGTCACTCCCCAATGGAAAGTGTCCATGCCCATTGACCTGCTGCCAACACCAGTCAGCCTGTTTCATTCTGAAAACAATATAAGCATCAGGGAGCTTGGAGCTGGTAGCTTAGGGACATCCATGTGACTCAGTCTCAACCAACCAACCAACCAACCAACCAACCAACCAACCAACCAACCAACCAACCAACTAACCCTACCACCCAATTTTAATCTGTGGTAGTCTATGGTTTATCTGCATCTCTACCTGTCTTACCATCCTTGCTCTGGATTCTTCTAGATTCTGGGAGACCACCCCTTCCTGCCACAAGTAGGTAGTCATATGCTCTGATTTACCAATGGGATTCGAGCACCTAAGTCAGTGACCGGCAGCTGTAGGTTTATTTGCCTGTCCAGCTTGGCCCCAGTCCTGTTTCTGCCTGCCACAACAAGAGGATGCCCCGGGAATTCCCAGTTAAAGAAGACAGACCCCTGGAAGGGACCAGAAGCTGGCCCATACACAGGAATGGAGTGGCCCTATCTGACCTTCTGAACGACTGAAGAGAGCAACAGAGGGTTGTAATTATGAGCCGTGGAAACTTGGAATTGTTTGTCATGAGACAGAATAATCAACCCCAGCCAGACTAATGGTGAGTCATGTAAGCACTCCCTTTGGAGAAAGAAAGGTCTAGTAAACCATTTAGTATGATTAATGTTGATTGCCAATTAACAGACTCTAGTTTCATCTGGAGATGGGCCTCTGGGCATTCTTGTGGGTGGTTATCTTGATAATCGGTTGAAGTGAGAAGATCCATCCACTGTGGGCAGCACTACTTCCCTAGTTGGGATCCTGGGATGTGAAATGAGAGAAGGAGACCTGAGCCGTGGGACACATCCCTCTCTGTCCTGACTGTGGGTGTGGGGTGAGCGCCTGCTTTAAGCTGCTGCTGCTTTGACTTTCCCATCGTAATGGCCTGTGCCTTGACCTGGGATCAAAAATAACCCGATTTCCCCTTGCATTGCTCTTGTCAGGGCATTTTTAAAAATCACAGCAACAGGAACCAAGACTTCCTCTATATGGACCTCATCTATTCATCTACCCATCCATCCATCCATCCATCCATCCATTTATCCATCCATCCATCCATCCATCCATCCATCCATCCATCCAAACACCCACCAAATAGCAGTGTGGGTGTGTGTGTGTGTGTGAGAGAGAGAGAGAGAGAGAGAGAGAGAGAGAGAGAGAGAGAGAGAGAGAGAGAGAGAGAGAGAGGGAGAGAGAGAGGGAGGGAGAGGGAGAGGGAGAGACACACAGAGACACACAGAGACACACAGAGACAGAGCGAGGGAGAGAAACAGTGACACGCAGAAATAGAGTGAGAGAGACAGAGACAAAGAGACAGAGAGGGACACAGAGACAGAATGTTGTAGGATTTCTGGCCCTTAGGCAGATTGTTTCAATTCAGAGGAAATGGCTGCACAACAGTGAGAGAGAGAGAGAGAGAGAGAGAGAGAGAGAGAGAGAGAGAGAGAGAGAGAGCCAGAGAGAGCCAGAGAGAGCCAGAGAGACAGGGAAACAAATCAGAAAGAATGAAACCATCTTGTACATTGTAAATGTATGTTAAACATTAAACTGTAATTTTAAACATTGCAGACAATACCAGAGACACATTTCTTTTCTTTCTTGCATTTTGTTGTTGTTGTTGTTTGGTGTTTTGAGACTGGATTTCACAGAGTAACCCTGGCTGTCCTGAAACTCACTTTGTAGACCAGGTTGACCTCAAACTCATAGAGATCCACCTGCCTCTGCTTCCCAAGTGCTGGGATTAAAGGCGTGTGTGCTACCACTGCTCGGCATCAGGTGCACATTTCTTAGCCCTGTCACCCATGGGCCATCACACGGACAAAAGAAAATTACAAATTAGTTTCACACAAAGTCATATCTATGATCCATGCCAGCTCAATGACCGGGTGATGGTTTGTGTTCTTACAACGTCTTTTGCATGGTTAACATGACCCTGACTATTCCGTCCCAGGTCCTTCTGAACTAGATATGTGTGTGACACGGATGGTACACTTTAGTTCCATTCTCACAACCCTTTCTATAACGTGTGCAGCTTGTACCTGAATCCTTGGGCTTCCTTTAAGATGCTAGCTCACCTCTGGCAGAATCTCCCAGCTTCTCCTGAGATGCAAAATAAACCTGATAATGGGACCTAGATCTATCTCATTATCTAGCTGATAACTTGGCATGCATTTGTGTTAACTTATGTTTGGATTATCGTGACAGCAAACACCCTAAACCACTTACAAATTGCAGAGACCCTGATTTTGTTATTCTGAAGAGAAAGGACAAACCAGACTTTCCACATTCCGAGCAGCAGGTGGCGCTCCGAGCATTTGGAATCACACCGGCGGCGCCGCAGAGTCCCATGATGGATCCTAGGATCAGTTTGCTGGTGGTGCATTGCAGTGGGCAGGAGGCAATGCATTTGTTAACTTCACGTTTTGTTTGAGACAAGGTCTTGTTCTATAGCCAGGCCGGTGTCAGATTTGTGATTCTCCAGCCGCAACCACTCCAGTCTTGGGCTAATAGGTGTGCACCACTCTCCCTCCACCTGTTTACGGGGTCACGAGGTCAGCCACACCTGTTCAGGCAGGAGTCTGTGCTGCTGTTAAGCCTTTCAACTATATTCTGTATTTTTTCTTTTTAGAATGTAAAGTAGTTCTAGGTCCAGCACGGTGGTGAATGGTTTAGCGGGGGGGGGAGGGGGGGGGCGAGTCGTCATTCTTAAATGCTCCTGAATACAAGTAGACAGGGCTTTGTGCCATTCTACCCTTGTCGTTTGGAGACTGGTGGGCAGCTCTAGTGCCAGGGTGAGGGTGAGGATTTCAGTGGTCACATGAAGGGCCCTGTGAATGTCACATGTGGTGGCTGTGTGACCTTGACTGCGTTTTGCTTTAGGACTCAGGACAGCAGCATCTTTGAGAGATGCACTTACAGGACAGACTGCTTGCATAGTTTAGGGCGAGCGCCCTGCATGGTTTAGGACTAGCGCCCTGCATGGTTTAGGATGAGCGCCCTGCATGGATTAAGGCAAGCGCCCTGCATGGTTTAAGGCAAGCGCCCTGCATGGTTTAGGGTGAGCACCCTGCATGGTTTAGGGCAAGCGCCCTGCATGGTTTAGAGCAAGTGCCCTGCATGGTTTAGGGCAAGCACCCTGCAAGGTTTAGGGTGAGAACCCTGCGGTTTTTTTGGGGGGAGGGGGGAGATTAAACGGAATTGTAAAATTGGAAGTGAAGGGATCACTATACCCGGTCTAGTTCCAGAAAAGGAAAATGCTCGTATTCCAGGAGGCAGGGGCAAATAGCCCCTCGCCTTCGCTGTGATAAAATACTTGATGACATCAGCTTAAAAGAAGACAGGTTTCTTTTGGCTCCTGGCTTAGCAGCGGCAGGATCATGAGGTAGATGGTCCCATTGCGTTCTTAGTTGGGAAGCAGAGACGAACATGGTGCTCAGATCGCGTACTCCGTTTAAATTCAATCCAGGACCCCAACTACAGGGTAGTCCACATTCTGTTTCTACGTTCTTTTATTAATAAGACTAAGAACCCCCAAAGGTAACCTCAGTTTCCCTGGTAGCATTCAGACACCTGGTCACTCCTGATCCAGATAAAGGACAAAGTGAAGGTTGGATGCCTGCTTTCAATTCCTTACTCCTGAGGCTCTGGCCTCAGTCTCTATTTTATGTTCACCTGTGGGCCTCTCTATCTCGAGGGACAGGTCACTACTGAGACCCACCCACTGTCTATCCCTAGGGCACCTCAGGGTCTGGAGAAGCCAGAAGCCCTGACATTTTGGGGTTATTAGGTCTCTAGTTTTTTTTTTTTTTTTTTTTGCCCAGTTTTCACTTGAGGTCTTGTGACCTCCACATGGCAAAGAAAGTGAGTACATTGCTTTATTTGAAATTGAATTAGATTTTTTTGTTTTAGTTTTTTTCCCTCACATCTAGGCTCCGTGACATCTTGACGAATGAGCAAGGGAGAGCAGGTGTGGGAAGGAATACACGGCTTCAGACTGCTGTGGACTTCAGGCTGGGTGACCGGCAGATCACCAAACAACCACCAGGTGGCGCTGCATACAGCCTTGCGGTCCACCTTTCCCGGGTCAGTAGCTGAGATGTGTCTGGCCTGTGGAAGTAGCTTTGCTTGGATCAGGGAGGGCCTGAGTTTTGCTTGTGCACAACAATACCTAGCTGCTCATGCTCCTGACCTTGTACCCCAGGGATTGTAGCTATATTGGTTTCTGACAAATGCTTTTCTGGCAATCTGGCTTAGCATCTTTCTCATTTTCTGCCTTGCTAGGTTTAATGTCTCAAACTGGATATTTCTGTCTGACAGATCAGGACTCTGTCATCAGAACAAGATGTTCTTGCTTGTGGCAATAAAAAGCCTTTACCTTGGTCAGCCCTGATGTAGTCTGATTCTCTCCTAGGGCAGGGTGAGAGCGAGCCTGGGTGGACCAAGGCCCAGGGTGGGCTGTGCTGGAGTCAGGGACAGAGAGAAGGATTCTAGAGGTGGGGGCTGTCATGAGAAAAGGTTCACAGTTGGAAGGATGCTGACGATCAATCGGCGTGGGGCTTTCACAGAAAAGCACAAGAATATGATTTGCATTTTGATGATGTCTGCTTTGCTATAGACATAGAAAAAGACAGACATGTTCTCAAAGTTAGAAGAATTTGTCAAATTGCTTCTTGAGACTTTTTTTTTGCTTCACTAAGGAAGAAGTTGGGGTTGCATCTTTGGGAGGGATTCTTTGTCAGGGTGGTAGACAGGTGTCATGGAGCCAGCTGTAAGCTGTGGCCACACCGAGGGTTCACTTGTGCTTGCTCCCTGAGAAAGGGAGGAGGCAGAAAGTGAGATAGAAAGATAGATGATAGATAGATAGATAGATAGATAGATGGATGATGGATGGATAGACAGATAGATAGATAGATGGATAGATAGATAGATGATAGATGATAGATGATAGATAGATAGAAAGATAGATAGATGATAGATAGATAGATAGATAGATAGATGGATGGAGGATGGATAGACAGATAGATAGATAGATAGATAGATGGATAGATAGATAGATGATAGATGATAGATAGATGGATGGATGGATGGATGGATGGATAGATAGATAGATAGATAGATAGACTGATAAATAGAGAAGGGTTGGGATTGAACACTAGCCCCGGAGAATCCCTCTCTTTCTCTGCTCTTTACTTTTCTTTCCTCTTCTGCCTCTTTCTCTCTTCCCTGTCCCTCCCCACTGCTCTTTCTCTCCCTCACTCTCAGTCCCAACTCTTTGGTCAGGGAAGTTCAGATTAAGTCAACCTAGAACTGGCTGTTGTGAAGGAGAGATAAGGTCTTGGAACTGAAATGTTTATATTTTACCGCAGTCCCCATCACAGTTGTGGACATGAGACCTGTGCCACTGTCCCCTTCAGGGGGCCCAGGTTCAATTCTTAGCACAGGCATGGTAGCTCACAGCTGTCTATAACTTCCATCCCAGGGATCTGACACCCTCTTCTGGCATCCTTAGGCCTTGCACACACATGAGGCACAGAGAGACATGCAGCACCCGTACATATAAAAATAATAAATAAATAAATAAATAAATAAGAAATAAAAATGTAAAAATCCAAACATTTAGATTTGGCGGTTGTGTTTATGTGTGGTCTAAGGTGTCACAGTTTGGAAACTTAGAATACTTACTTTTTTTTTTTTTTAAAAAATTGATTTTGAAGCAGGATTTCTCTGTGTAACAGTCCTGGCTGTCCTGGAACTCACTCTGCAGACCAGGCTGGCCTTGAACTCACAGAGATCTGCCTGCCTCTGCCTCCCCAGTGCTGGGATTACAAAAATCTTTTTGAAGTTTTTAGTTGTATTTGTTGTGTCTGTGTGATGTGGAAGGGCATGTGACCGTGTGGACAGATGTGGAAGGGTGTGTGACCGTGTGGACAGATGTGTGTGTGTGACCGTGTGGACAGATGTGGAAGGGCGTGTGACCATGTGGACAGATGTGTGCTGCAGCACCTGAAGAAACTAGGCAACAACGTTTGTGAGTCAACTTTGTCCTTCCAGCACGTGACCTGATTAACATCTGACATTGACCTCCGGCCTCCTCATGTATGTGTGCACATGCACATGTGCCCTCCATGTGCACAAACATGTGCATACATGCAGATTTATTGAGCTCAGGCATTGACAGGACATCTAGATGTACGGATTGAATGTGTTGTGGCTGTGCTGTCCAGCCTTGGCCACAGTGACTGGGGAAAATTCTCATCAAGACTGAGGGTCTCTTGGGCAGGGTCTGCATCTTTCATGGACCAACAGCCTGTGCAGGTCCACCTCTGTCATGGCAATGATGGATTACACACATGTAAGCCCCAATGCAAACCCGTATTTCCAGCCTTATCTATAGGCCCAGCTCTCAGTGGGCAAAGCAAGCTTATCGCTTGCCTCAAAGCTACAGAGTAAGGACTAGACTCCACTGTTGCCCACCTGGGGGGGCAGACTTCAAAGACTGGGGGCAGGGTATTGACTGGGGAGGTGTAGGAAATTGGTTCCCCACATGCAGTAGTGTGCACGGAGATCCTATGCATTGATCAGAAAGTCACTCTCTGTGTTACTGTCAGCCTGACACATCTGAAATCAATGTCTTTTACCATCTTCTAGAACCTTCTTTGATGATCTCTTCCAAAAAAGCCTGCCACCCCACCTCCAATACAGACATATCTTATGTGTGCCCACCTTTCTCCGGGTAGCCCTCCCTACATTTGTATGCCTGGGTCTTCCCCTTGCTTCACAGCTGAATGTAGGTTCTGCTTCCCCCAAGATGTCCCAACTTGGGGCAGACTTCTTCTTAACTCACATTATTGATCATCTCTTGTGGTGACTGATTTTCCTCAGAGCTCTGAGAGATCTCTATGAGTCTAGGGCAACTCTGAACTCCAGCCTCTGGCCCAGCAGCAGGCTCACCAGTAAATGTTCAGCCAATGATCTTTGTGCCCAGGACCTAAGAGCAAGAGAAGGAAAGGACCCTGGCTCTTCCAGAGCTGGGAAGCCAGAGCTCCTGCCTCGTTCATCACCAACCCAGCCTGCCCTGTCCTTGTCCTTCTGCTCATGTTTGGACCTCTTTGAGGAACAAGTCACTGGAGGGCACCAAGTCCTGAATCACAGCCCTGATACTCAGGCACCTCATCACTCTGGTTAATACCTGACTCTGAGCCCCATCGATCTGCCCCTTATTGCTTTCCCCAGAGCTGATTAAGAGGCAGGATAATTGGTTAGTATTAACTGGGTAATGAAGTGCATGTCTGAGTCATGAGCCTGCTCGCTCAGAGCGTCTCTTCTGCCCTGGCATTCAACCCTGTTCTGCCGCCTTCTCACCACAAGCCTTTCTCAGAGTCAGGGACAAGAACTTCTCTATCACCCTTTGGTAAGTGACACAGTTGCTGTGGCTCTTTGCTTTAATACAAAGTGCACATGGGAGAATATGCTCAGCGTCTAAGGTGGGCATAGCATGTGTTTGCTGACAACAAACAGCCTTTGGTAATAGAACCCTTCAGCCTTCAGATACACTCCAAATAGAGAGAGCAGCGAACGTCCCTGTGCCCACCTAGAGCTGATAGTGGGCATCATTTTTCATGTCTTGTCTTATTGTTCCTCCTACATTTTGTTTTGTTGGGTGATTTTAATTTTTATTATTGTATTCTCTTTTCTATTTGTGTGTGTGTGTGCGCGCGCGTGCGTGTGCATGTGCATTTGGTGTGCCTATGTGTAAACATATATGTTTTTGCATGCATGTGAGCATATATAAATGCAGACACTTGTGCAAGTGTGCACACCTGCATGTGAGGCTTCGAGTTTGTGTCTGGAATCATCCTCCCTTACTCTTCTACCTTAATCTTCAAGACAAGACCTTTCAATCAGACCCAGATCTCATTGATACGGCTAGTCTTGCTAGCTGTCTTTCTTTCGGTCATACCTGTATCAGCCTTCTGAGGATGGAATTAGATGTATACATAGGTTCTGGGGGGGCTGAACTCTGGTCCCCAGTGCTTGTATGGTAAGCACTTTAATTGCTGAACCATCTCCCCAGCTGCTGAGCAATTTTAACACATCACAGATGTCAGACTGTTTCACTCTTGACGACTCAGACAGTTGATAAATGTTCTTCTGCCTGATACTCCCCAGCATCCATGGACCTCTGGGGCTGCTGACATTCTCTGGTCTCTGCTCAGTATATTGAGCATCTAATCGTGTCTTTTTGGTCATGTTTTTCCTTTGTTTCTCTAGGGAAACTGCAAACAAGAGATACGAGGTTTGTTGAACCTCGTCCCCGTGTTCAGCTAATAGCTACTGTGACGGATGAGGAGGCACACGAAGAAGTGTGCCAACAAATCACCAATAGAGGAGTGTGGTGCCCCCTTGACACATGGTGAGGGCCCAGGTGGTGGGACTCGCACTCGGGGAGTGAACAAGAATAGGCGAGGTTGCATCTCAGCCGCCTTTACCCGCAGCTGCGAGTCAGCAAAGAGAACACCTGCCCCATGCGTGAGAGAAACTGAAACTCCAGAGCCGAAGGGATCACAGGTCAGAGATGAGCCCCTGGGTCCCTGAGAGGTGACAGGGCTCACTCAGTGTGACAACCTGACAGACGTCAGTCTGGGGCAGGCATCTTGGCATCTGATGGCCTTTCTTTAATTAGGGACTTGCTGCTGTGTTCTGTAGCATTGTAGGTGTTCTCAGAAGAGCTTCTGAGAGGACTGAGGCCCCATCTGAGCTCTCAAATGGTGAAGTTCGAGACTTCTGTCTCTCCTCCATGTTTCCTATAAGATTTCCTCTGGGAAAAAAAGGTTCACTACCAACACTAGTTTGCAAAGCCCCTCTCCACGTGTTTCTGCAGCCTTTAAAATGGTCTGCAGCTACAAACCCTTCACAGACCCCTTTCTGCTGCGAGACAAGGAGAGGAGGTAGTGCTAACCACACTCCTAAAACCAGCGAGACAGCCTAGAGGGCAGAGGCGATTGCTGCCAAGCCTGGTGACTTGAGTTCAAACCCCGGGACTCCAGTGATAGACGGAGGGAACCTATTTCTGTAAGTCGTTCTCTGACCTCCGTGCATTTGCCATAGCATGCACCTACCCCCTCCAGCACACCACACGTACATACAGTTACAATAAAATAATATGTAATAAGCCCATATTCCTTCCTGTTTCCAAAACCATGGAAACACATCTAAAAAGAGGAAAAATGTGTTTCTGAAATTAAACTTCCAGTATTTTTTTTTAAACACTGAGAAATCTCAGGGTAACTGAAGGACAACACCCCTGTCCTTTTGACTCTGTTTCTCTACCTTTGAAATGATGATTGTTCTGGTACCCAGATAAGTAAAATTTGTGAAGCACCATGTCTTTGAACCTGTCTTCCGTGATCATGTCCATGATGGACAGTTTCCTGCCTTTCCTCAGAGTGGCACTCAACGTCTCCCTCTCCTCTGCTGTCCCCAGAGCCCTTTGAATCTGCATACGATTATTAGGTCTCATGTAAACAGCCTAAAGGATCAGAAGAACGAATGCCAAAGGCAGCTCTCAGGTGAAGGAGCCACGAGAGTTCACTGTGAGTCCCATAACCTTTTCATCTTCTGCTGGATGGGTGCCAATGTGCACCTGTGTGGTTCTTCCTTGGTGGTCTAGAGACTAGACACAACGACGGAGCATCCCACAGTCTGCTGAGGTCCTGTGTATGCTCAGAAAAAGGGCTTTCTTCTAGGGGTCAAGAGGGTTGAATGCCCAGCATGTGGCAGGAGGCTTGGGACAGATGGTATCTCTCCTTTCGCCTCCTCTGTGGGCCAGCTGAGGCGGTCAGCTGGAGGAGGATGAGGTAGCCTTGGAAATCTAGGTGACTGAAGTTTTTTCTTCTCTTTACCTCCGTTTGTCTGTCTATCTGATCCTGAACTTGCTATATAGCTAAAGAAGGCTTGAATACCAATCATAATTCTAAACTCAATCCCAACCCTTCCCAGTGCCAGGATTCCAGCACCAACACACTTGTCTTCTGCTATGCAGACAATTGAGCCCTGGACTTTGTGCATTCTAGAAAACCACTCTATTGTTTGAGCTACATCGCCAGCACATGGTCTTTAAAAACAGTTACGCTATGGGTGTTTGGGCTTTGTGTATGTCTGTACCATACAAGTGTCTGTTCCTGAGGAGGACATTGGAGCTTCTGGAACTGGAGTTACAGACAATTGTGAGCCACAATGTGAGTGCTGGGAATTGAACCCAGGTCCTTTGCAAGAGCAGCCACTGGTGCTCTTAACTCCAGAGCCATCTCTTTAGGTCCCCTAGTGAATGCTTTTAAATTATTATTATTATTATTATTATTATTATTATTATTATATTTCTACTACTGCTTTTATTTGGGACAGCTCTTTAATCTGCATTCCACAAAGATTGAACAACAGTATCTCTTTGGTCTTGTGTTTGGGAAAGATCTGCTGGGAAATTTAATTTTCTTTGGGAGTTTATGAGCATCTGAGGACAAGACCCATTGATCCCCATGGGAGCCTCTCTTCTGCCAATTGCTCCAACAGCACCTGCCTATTTTTGGGGGTTCAATTTTCACAGAGGCCAACATTAACCTCTCCCATGTGGCTCCAGCCCGCTCTGACAGTACCTGCTCCTGCATTCTGCTTGACTCCCGCTCCTTGTAGACTGCATCCTGGCAGCACTCACAACACAAGCAGTTCTTTTCTTCTGGCTTCCATGATGCAAACTGTAACGAAGTGATGGATGAAAGGGAATGCTCATTTTGCGGTACAGAGCCTGATTTTTGTGGTTAACATAGACCTTACTCCACCCATATACAGCTCAGACTGTTTAAGGTGAGCTTGTCAGGAAATAGCATGCATGCAGATAACAACTAAGGCCACGTTAGAGTTGGCTGGGTAAAGATGTAGACAGATTTTAAAGGGATGTTTCTGTACCACCTGGTTCCTGCAGCCGTTCAGTCTCAAAGAAACACACAGAGGCTTATATTGATTACAAACTGTTTGGCCTATTAGCTCAGGTTTATTACTAACTAGCTCTTACAGATTAAATTAACCCATAGTTCTTGTCTATGTTCAGCCACATGACTTGGTATCTTTTATCAGTGAGGCATTCTCATCTTGCTTCCTCTATGTCTGGCTGGTGACTGACTCTCTGCCTTTCTTCTTCTCAGAATTCTCTTAGCCTGGTTGCCCCAACTATACTATTTGCCTGGTTACTGGCCAATCAGCATTTTATTAAACTCATACGAGTGACAGATCTTTACAGTGTACAAGAGCATTATCCCACAGCAACAGATGAAGAACTCCAACAAGGAATAGTGAGCAGAACATTATAGGGACCAAAATCAGTAGATGCGAAGGCTTCTGCTTGCAAGAACAGGCCAGAGGTGAAAGTGGCTGTGAGAATGGGCCAAGTGCTATAACTGTTAGAGAGAGCTGTCCCCTTTCAAATGTGGCCTTGGGTGGCAGGCAGGGAGCCAGATAATAAACACACGTCTCCAAGAGCTGCAGAACGGCAAGCGAGAGTACCCAGGACAGATGGTTTAGGAGCAGGATAGCGATAGAGTAATGTGCTGGATGATGAGGGTTAATAGACGTGGTGTGCGGATGGGAATCGTAGGCATCAGGCTTGCATAGTAGCCAGGCAGAGTGCAGTTTAACAAGGCAGCTGGTGACACAGCTCCGTGGGGATCTTCTACCCGGGCCAGGTCCCAGGACCCATGTGGTAGAGGGAGAGAACCGATTCCTGCAAGTTGTCCTCTGACCCCCACAAGTGCGTTGTGATGCTTGTGTGTGTGCACACATATTTATACACGTAAAGTAGATACAAAGTTTAAAGCAAAATCTTATGTATGCTGAATAATGTTAGCATAATTCATAAAAATAAATACAAACATATTAGCCTTTCTCTACACTGGGTTTTCTTTAAGAGTTATTTCAGGGAGCTATCAGGTTGTGATGTGTAGACCCCACACTCTGGATTTTTAAGAAAATATAAAAAAAATTTAGAAATATAATAATCATTTCAGTCCTACAGGATTCTGATAAAACCTTTAGTTCAAATAAATAATAGATTTTTCTATTCTACAGGAAGCAAACTAACTGCCATATACACAGGGAAATAGCACATGCATCTAATATTTTTAGGGTTGTACCTTGCCTTCCATCCCAAAGGAATGGGTATCTATTCTATTCTATTCTATTCTATTCTATTCTATTCTATCTATTCTATTCTATTATATATACACGCATACACATGAAGTTCTGGAATCTCATTGTTGTTTTAACTTGTCCTTCCCCGATGACATGGAAGAGTCATTTTCTGGCCATGCAGCTTCTCTGAGACCCAGTCAACTCTTTGTCCTATTATAAACCAAGCTATTTATATTCACGTTGATTTTCTACCTATGCTCAGGAATAGTCCTTTATCAGATATGACTCTTGCAAATGTTTTCTCACAGTGGCTTGTTCTTCACTCTCTTGACAGTTTCTTTCAAACAGGAAACCTGAACCTTAGCAAAGACCAGTATCAGTTCTTTCTTTCATAGATTCTCTTTGGTATATCTAAAAAGTCATCTGCAAACCCAAGGGCATCTAGATTTCTCTCCTGAGTTATGTTCTCAGAGATTTTTAATAACTTTTCTTTTGGGCCAGGCTCTTATAGATCCCAATCTAGCCTCAAATTTGTATTTAGCTAAGATGACCTTGTACTGCCAATTCTCCAGCCTCTACCTCCTGGGATTTCAGGCCTGTGGCACCATGCTGGGTTTATGAAGTACTGGAGATAGAAGCCAGGGCTTCCTGTGGAGGCATGCATCTGCCGAAGGAGCCAAATTCTTAGCCTCCTTCTAGAGTTCTGTAATGTTCATTTCACATTAAAGTATGCAATCAATTTTGACTTTTTTTCCTATGAGGACTATAAGGTCTGTGTCCACATTGTTTTTTATTGTCGTATATGAATATCCAGTGTGTTGTTTTTATCTAAGTTGTTCTATTTACCAATAAAAACTTGGGAGTCAGATGTTGGAGTGAAAACCTGCTAGCTCAGAGAGAGGCTGAGAAGCAACCGGCTGACCTTCCTTTTTGGCCAGAGACCCAGCAAGAGAGCATCTCTCCATGCCATCCCAAACCAAAAAGGGTCCTAAACCCCTAGTCTCTCCCTCCTCTTTCCTGTGTGTCTCTCTACCATCTTACCAGGTCCTCTGTGCTCTCTATGACTAATTCTTGTCAACTAGTCACTGGCACTACCCCTTCATCCAAGGTTAATTTTATTAACACAGTCTCAAAGTTTCATAGTACAATCAAATATTCCCAACACCTATGGTTCCAGTAAAATTTGTTAGGAGACTCATGCATTACCTTTCCCCTTCCTCAAAGACTAGTTGACTGATGTGTGTTTCTAGGCTTTGTGTTCTGATCCATTGATCTGTTCATTTCTCACCAATAGCTCACTGTCTTGATTATCATGACATTATAGAAAGTCTTCAATTTGGGTAATGTCAGCCTTTCTTCAGTATTGTAGTTACTATTCTGAATTTTGACCTCTGAGTGTAAACTTTACAATAAATCTGCCAACATCCACAAAAACTTTTGCTGGGATTTGTGTATCTATAGATTAAGTCAAGAAGGACTGATGTATTAATAATATTGACTCTTCTTATTCATGAACATGCAATACTTCTCCATTTACTTAGTTCTTTGATTTCTTTCATCAGAAGTTTGTAGTTTTTCTCATTTACCTTTTGGACATATTTTGTTAGATTTGTACCTATTTTTTTTTCTGGTAATAGTGTAAATAGTATTTGTTCTATAACAATTTCTTCTATTTACTATATGTATGCTCCAATCTTTATTATTCCTTTTTATCCCTTCTAGCTATGGGTTTAGCTTTTTTCCTCTTTTGGTTATATGAGTCATAAAGCTATTTTATTGACTTTATAAAATTCATTTTTGTGGAGGCGATTGGCACTGTGAACTTCCGTCTCAGGACTGCTTTTGACACCGTCCACAGTTTGGTTTGTTGTGGTTTTAGTTTTCATCCAGACATTTTCTCTTGTGATTTTCTTTGGGATCATGGGATGCTCAAGAGTATTGTTTGGTTTCTATCTCTTTGTAAATTTTCTGGCTTTCCTACAGCTTTGATTTCTAGTGTCTTATTTTTTTTAAAGATTTATTGAAAAGTTATGTGTATGTATGTGAACCTGTATGAGTATATGTGTACCATATGTGTGCAGGAGTCCCTGGAGGCCAGAAGAGGGCATCAGATCACCTGGAACTGGAGTGTCAGGTTGTTGTGAGCCATCATGTGTGGGTGGTGGGAACTGAACCCAGGTCCTCCAGGAGAGCAATAGGTAAGTATGCTTAACCAGAGAGCCATATCCAGCTCTTCCCTTTAGCACAATTAATAAAAACCCAGAGACAGATATTGGGGTTCAACCTGAAGGTCAGAAAAGTGAAACAGCCAGCCACTGGCTCTTACCTCTACCTCAGTCCGAAATGGCGACCCTGCATCCAGGAATCTCAGAATGAGACTGAGCCTGAGAGCTGTCTCTTCCTGTCTTATATTCCTTTCTAGGACTGGGAATAAAGGCATGTACCACTGCCACCCAGTTTCTATGGCAAACTATTGTGGCTACTAGGATTAAAGGTGTGTGTCACCACTGCCTGGTCTGTAAGGCTGACCAGGGCAGTTGTTTTACTCTCTGATCTTTAGGCAAGCTTTGTTTATTAAAATACAAATGAAATATCGCTGTACTTTCCTAATCTCACTTTATCATGGACAGAAAAGATGGCTAAATCTGCAGCCTAACGTGATCTGGAGAGAGTGCCGTGTGTGCTTAGGAGATGTGCTTTCTGCTGCTGTCCGAGGGAGCATTCTGTCTGCTAGCCTCATTTGCTCTATAGTGTTGTTTCAATTTTCTGTTTTCTGGTTATCTCCTGCTTATTTTTTTCTGCTCATTACTGAAAGTGTTGGGGTATTGAAATGTCCTATTATGAAGGTGTTACTGTCTCTGTCTTCAATTCCATCTTTTTTCTTTATGTATTTAGGGGCTGTGATGTTTGGTACATACACATTTATAATCATTGTATTTTTCTGTTGAAAGAGTTTATATTGCTTTTGTAGCCTCTTATCTTTTCCCAACATAACTATGGACTGTGATTGCCCTTGATCTCCCGTGGCTCCCATTGTGTGGAATGACTTTTTCCCAACATGACTGTGATCTCTCATGATCTCCTGTGGCTCCCATTGTGTGGAATGACTAATTCTTTTACTTTTCACCTGTGTGTGTCTTTACACAGAGTGAGTCCCTTAAACTGTGAGTCACGACTCAGTGTGGGTGTGTAAAACTGAACGTGGTTATGGAAAATTTGGCATCAGACAAATTTTCTGAATGTTCAGCCACTAAAAATCCAATCAAATCAAATGTATGATGAATCAGAGCTGTTTCCGGTAACACTCGCCTTGTGACACCACACAGCGTCATGCAGCCTCAGTTCTGAACACTTCGCACTGTGTGTGCCCTCACACAACACATGCCCGAGTCTATGGTCTGAAACACTTTGGCTTAGAGACCACTGTTTGTTATCAATTACTGTGATTTTACTGCCTATACAAAGTTTTCTGCCTTTATAGAAATAACAGTTTAGTTATGTAGAAAACGAAGATTTTTTTTTTTAGGTGTCACTATGAAAATCTCATAATGATTTGTTTTGAACTGTAAAAAACTTACTTCAAGCAAAGCAGTGGTGGCGCACGCCTTTAATCCCCCGCCAGCACTTGAGAGGCAGAGGCAGGTGGATCTCTGTGAGTTCGAGGCCAGCGTGATCTACAAAGTTGCGAAGCAAGTTCCAGGACAGCCAGAGCTGCTACACAGAGAAACCCTGCCTTCAAAAACAAACAAACAAACAAACAAAAAACCCAAACCCCTCTCAAAACAATAACTAAAACCCCCAACCAACCAACCAACCAAACAAAAAATACAACAAAACAAAAAACAAAAAAGAAAAAACCAAAATAAACAGGTTTACTTCAATTACAGACACAACCTATTGTCTCACATTTCTTCCTTTCCATCCATGTTCCTGCTTCCTGAAACGACTTCTTTATATTTTGTGCGCTTGCTATATTAGCTTATTTTCCGTTGGGGTAATTAAGTACCTGAGTCTGAACACTTGAAGAAAGGACACCTCTTTATCTCAAAGTCATGAGTATTCAAGGAAGTAGGAGACATTGGCTTGGCTCTGGTGGAGACTTTGTGGCAGATGCTGTCACATGGCATGATTATAGATTGACAGGAAATTTATCAAAGCTGGTACAGAGACTCCTGTGTGTCCCACATTCAGTTTTCCACCACCACACACCAGCACTGATTGGGTCAAACCCTGAGCTCTGTGCATGCTCGGCAAGCAGGCCACCAAGTAACCTAGCATCAATCTCAGCACTGGGTACCGAAAAGGAGAGCGTCTGAAATTCAGAGGCCTTAGCTGAGTCCTGCCGGGAAACAAGCCATTCACACTCTGTAATAAATTATAGCGGTCTAGGAGGCACTAGGAGGCACTAGGAGGCACTAGGAGGCCGTGTGCATACAGCAGAGTGCACAAAGAGATGTCAGCATGGAGCAAAGTCAAAAGACCGGTTTTTAAGGTCTCAGATCCCTAGAAGTTTCTGCCCTCTTCTCCAGTGGGTACTCCTGAGAATTATAATCTCCCGAATCTTCTAGGACAACCTCTTCCCAAGTTCTCCATCCCAATCTGGAGACAAAGCCTTATCTAACAAATGTTCTGGGTTTGAGATCGCCCCCGTTTCTGTTGAGCCCGGTCGAATAACAGACTGCTTGCCACTTTCCAACTCTCGGAGATTTGAGACAAGCGGGCACCAGCCATCAGGGAGGGGCTGAGGGGCTTTCCTGCTCACCTGTGATGCTTTGAGGGGTAAGTGCACAGCATACTGCAAGGGACCGTTGATGGAGGATTCCCATTGGCTAATAAAGAAACTGCCTGGCCCATTTGATTGGTCAACATTTAGGTGGGCGGAGTAGACAGAACAGGAAAAAGGAAGTGAGGTAGACGGCTCAGAAAATTGCTCCACCTCTCCTCTCTGAGGCAGACTGCCGTGCCTCTCCTCAGGGAGAGAGATGCCATGAAGCCAGCCGCCAGGTCAGACATGCTGAATATTTCCCGGTAAGACACCAATCATGGTGTTACACAGATAATTAGATATGGGTTAGTCAAGATGTGAGTAAGAGGCTGAAATTAATGGGCCAGGCAGTGTTTAAAAGAATACAGTTTCTGTGTAATTATTTCGGGGTATAAGCTAGCCGGTAGCTGGAAGCTGGGCAGCGGGAAGCCGGCCCACAGCTCATCACTACAGACCGTATCGATCACGTCTTAGCATCTGCATTAACCGTCCAGACAGGACACATTTCTCTGACCGTTATCATAAATTTCCTCGGTGTCGTGGTCATTTTCATATTGATTTTGTTTGCCGAGAACGCAGGCACTTTATCGACCGGTTCTGAAGCTGAAGTGTGGGCTGAGGGCAGCAGGCATGTGACTCCACTTTCATCCGGAATGCAGAGAGGAGGTCAGTACCATGATCTTCAAGCTTGGTGTCCCCACTTCCATCTGGGGTGCAGGGAGGAGGGTGGTAGCACGATCTTTGTGGCGCCTGCACCACCTGGAACCGTGTTCGGGCAAGGGTCTGGGGAGTAAAGAACACACAGAGACGTGGGTCACTCTTGAAAAAAGAATGCCGGATTTATTGTGTTCCGGAGAAGCTTTTATAGGGCTCTCCTTGACTAATGGCCATGCCCTAGCTCTCAGGATTTTTCAGCTGCAAGCCCACCAGAAACCACTTCCTTGTTATCAGGAACACATGAGGGTCTTGTGCTCAGAGCAGCTACAAGCATAGGACAAAAAAGTTGTTTACTCCGGCAGGCAAGGGGTCATAGAAAGTTCAGGGTCTGAGGGTCTGCAGCCCCTGACAATCTTCAAGTGTGTCTCTTCCTTCCTCTCTACCACTCTTCCTTGCCACCTCAGAGAAGGTGGCCAAGCTGGCCATCCATCACATTTCTGCTTATGCTGCCCAGTTACATCTCTGCCTTTGCCACTTTGCTGCTCAGGGCAACCCCACTGTTAGGGATATTTCAGGTATTCTGTATAGCTAAAACCAATGGATGTCATGTTATCCCAGCTCACTTATAGGGCAAAGAATGACTACTCTTTTCAGCACTTACCCGGGACATCATGGAGCACCTTAAGACTTAAAGAACTTAGAGCTCACACCCAGACTGTGCCAGTAAGCAATTCTCAAAAGACAGTTGACCCCTGTGCTTGTGGCTAAATATGAATCTCTGATGCTCTTCAGAGACGAGTGATGTCACATTATCATGGTCTGTGTGGATGGGCACCCACTGCAGTCAGGAGTCTTCCTTTTACATTTATGACTGTGCGTATTTGCAATGAATGGTTGCAAGCTAATTGTTTGCTCGCGGCTCTCAGAGCAACACAGCCACCGCCATCTGCATCGGTTCAGCTGTGCCTGTTTGCGAGTGGCCATCAGGAGCAGACACTACCTGTGGAAACTCCCGTAGAGAAGAAATAGGTGGGAAGGACCGCTGTGTTGTCAGAGGCCACTCCTTCGTTCCCGGCCACCAGACTCCCGAAATAATCACACAGAAGTCTGTATTCATTGCAATACTATTTGGTAGATAGCTTAAGTGTATTTCTGGTTCTTATATCTTAAATTAACTCATTTCTATTCATTTGTGTATCACCACGTGTCTGTGGCTTACTGGCAAGGTTCTGGTATGTCTGTCTCCTACATGCGGCTACCTGGCTTCTCCCTGCCTCCACCTACTCTCTCTCTCCATCTTGGATTTCCCACCTGGCTTTACTCTGTTATGCCATTGGCCAAAAGTAGCTTTATTCATTAACCAATAAAAGCAACACATACACAGAAGGACTTCCCATCTGAGATTCCAGTTGCTCTTCCAAGCCATTTGTATGCAATTCTGCCCTGATTACATGTGGTCTTGGGTGCATGTGTCTCAGGAGTTGCTAAAGTACAGAGGCTGAGGGAAGTTAATTGAGGGGGGGAGGGAGCTCCAGCTATGGTGAAGCCATATTATAGCTGGGTGAAGATTTCTAAGTTTTTGGGGGGTCACGGACTCCTGCAAATAACCCCTTATTATCTATGTTTTGTAAGTAAGCCCAGTAAACTCATTGGTTCCCCAGGGTGAACTTTTGTTTGTTGGTGGGTCCTTATGTGGAGGCGTTGAGTGGGTTCAAATCTCCATAAAGAAGGAATTCTTCCAACACTGGTGTGTACAGACATGACTCATGTAGGACAGAGGGACTTTTAGAAAATGGGACTTTCTGGGTTGAAACTAGGAAGTTCTCAGACAAGTCAGGAGAATGAGGGGATGATGCTGGATCACACTGCCCATTGTCTCAGAATTTTGCCCAGGCACTAACCCCGAAAGCTGGGTTTCTGAGTTCATCCTCACTCCCCTTCTGGGGGTGGAGGAAGACTCAAATCTCGTCCTGTTTGCCGTGACCAGACTCCTGGGAAGTGTGGTTATGGAAGGGTTTCAGAGTCACTTTCAACATACGCAGACAGCGAAAGAGAACCAGCCTGGTATTTTCATTTCCTTCAGCCCCGACTCTTGTCACACGTCCATCCGTGCTGTGGGTGATGACGTGTGGCTCCTACAGCTGGACTTCTCATTTGTTGGGCAGGAGGTTTCCTCCCTCATATCCTCCTCTGGGCTGGGAGGGTGTCCATTTGTGTCCTCAGGCCACTGCAGACACGGGATGTCAGGTGTGAGGAGACGTGGCCAGGTGATGCTTAGAAAAGTTGAACTGTACTGTACAATGCACCTGAGTACACCGTGTCCTCAGATAAAGTTCAAGTATAATTATAACAATGTGGCGGTGACACGGATTTCTGTTAGTCTTCTGTGAGTGGGTAGATTTATTGAAGGAAATTGAGACCAAGGGTCATTATTATTAAAGTCATTATTATTTAAGTAGGCAAGAGGTTCTCAACCTGTGGGTCACAACCCCTTTGCGGGGTGAACAACCCTTCCATAGGGGTCAAATATCAGGTATCCTGCTTATCAGATATATCCATTATGATTCACAACTGTAGTGGAATTGCAGTGGCGATGAAATAATTTTATGGCTGGGGTCACCACAATCTGAGGAACTATATTAAAGGGTCGCAGCATGAGGAAGGTTGAGAATCACTGGTCTACGCTCATGTGTGCTGTGCATGTGTGTATATATGCATGTTCATGTGTGTGTGTGTGTGTGTGTGTGTGTGTGTCTGTCTGTGCATGCCTGTGGAGTCAGAGGTTTAGAGGTTTAGGTTGCATTGTTCTCCACTTTTTTTTTTTTAACTAAGGTTGAGTCTTGCTGAACCTGAGAAACACAGAATCAGCTGGTTTAGTTTTCCCCGGGGTCCCTCCCTGTGGAACCCCTGTCTCCACCCCTGAACACGGAGGTTCCATGTGGGCCACCAAGCTTGCTTGGCCTTTATGTGCATGCTGGGTTCTGGGCTCCAGTCTTCATGTTCCTGCAGTAAGAACTTTACCCCCTAAGTACCTACCCAGCCTACAGGCTACTTGACAGGGTTTCTGGGAAGCCAGCTTGGCTTCTCTGGAAGACCACTCTACCCTCTCTCCAACTGAGCCATCTGTCCAGCCTCAGGAGCCCTCAGTCTGGCTGACAGATATCCTTGTCCCCACAGTGGAGGCTACCCAGCTCAGTGGCCTTCCCTGTGAGCTAGCGACCTCCCTGTAGCCATGTGATGGAACCTGGAGGGCACAGGCTCCCTCTTGTGCTGTCATTATAAAGTGATGGACTCAGCTGCTATAGTGGCTGCAGAGGCCTTGTCTCCCAGCACCTGTTAGCTGGTAACACGAGTGGGTTTTAAATTCTCTGTGATGGAAGGAGGGCGTGACTCTGCATCCTTCCCAGGGAATAGCTTCCCAAAGTCATTTCTTGCAGAAGAACATTATAATGGTTAGCTGAATTCATTACGTCCCTGTAGCAACAGTTCAAGGTATTATTTTCAAGATGTCCCTTGTGCCTGCCATTCACTGCCTCGCCTCCAAGGCAGGGGGCTTATGTTTGGCATTCTATTTTCTGGCTTGTACATATTTGACTTTCTCTTTTGGAGGTAAACACATTTCTGAAGAGATGGCGTGTGGGTTCTGCGTGTCAGCTGACAGGATGTTAATGCCCTCTCCTTTCCAAATGCAAATTTTATGCACAGAGAAAAGCTTTTTTTATTTTCATTTATTTATTTTTGGTCTTTCTGACTACAGGAGCACTCACTGGTCTTTTTTCGAAGCTTTTGGTCTCTCTTTAAAAGTCGGTGTTTGTAACTCTGTGATCAGAGAGGGGCGGGTGACAGCTGAGTATGAAGAGTTTGGTGAGCAAGCACGAGGACCCGAGTTCAGTTCAGCCCCCAGGATAAAAGCTAAGCATGGTGGTTTGCAATCCCTAGCACTGGGGAAGTAGAGACAGGAGGACTCTTGGCGTTTGCTGGTCGGCCAGCCTGCCCAGTCAGCGAACCCCAGGTCTGTAGAAGGAAGCGGCGGGGCTGCGTCCCGCCACCCGGCCGCCGGCTAGCTTTACACCCGAAATAATTACACAGAAACTGTATTCTTTTAAACACTGCCTGGCCCATTATCTGTAGCCTCTTATTGGTTAATTTTTACATCTTCCTTTAACCCATATTTAGTAATCCGTGTAGCACCACGAGGTGTAGCTTACCAGGAGAGATCTTAACCTGCGTCCATCTCAGAGAGGAGAATCATGGTGACTGCCTGAAGCGTCTCCCCTCTCTTTCCCAGAATTCTGTTCTGTCTATTCCACCTACCTAATTTTCTGTCTCTTAAAGGGCCAAGGCAGTTTTCTTTATTAATTAACTAATGAAAGAAACATAGACAGATAACTCTCCTCCATCGCAGGTCCTAGTGGGAGACCCTGTTTCAAAGTGTGGATAGCTTCTGGGGAGTGGCACTGAGGTTGGTCCCTGATCTCTGCTTATAACACACACACAGACACACACACACACACACACACACACTTGCATATACATGAACACAGACACACACACAGACACACACACACACACACACTTGCGACCTGTGGGAGACCCTGTTTCAAAGTGTGGATAGCTTCTGGGGAGTGGCACTGAGGTTGGTACCTGATCTCTGCTTATAACACACACACACACACACACACACACACACACACACACACACTTGCATATACATGAACACAGAGACACACACACAGAGACACACACACACTTGCGACCTGTGGGAGACCCTGTTTCAAAGTGTGGGTAGCTTTTGGGGAGTGGCACTGAGGTTGGCACCTGATCTCTGCTTATACTACACACACACACACTTGCATATACATGAACACAGACACACACACAGACACACACACAGACACACACACACACACTTGCATATACATGAACACAGACACACACACAGACACACACACAGACACACACACACACACACACACACTTGCGACCTGTGGGAGACCCTGTTTCAAAGTGTGGATAGCTTCTGGGGAGTGGCACTGAGGTTGGCACCTGATCTCTGCTTATACTACACACACACACACACACAGACACACATACACACATACACGCCAGTCATATGTCTTCATTAAATCAATCAGGACACGTTCCAGGGGTGAAAGCTCAGCATCCAGTCACTCTACCATGAGGAGATCTAAGTTTCTTAGAAGAATTTCCCTTTATTTTCTTATCTCTGTGTGACTGTCCTCACCTGAAATCCAAGACAGGTGTATTGGTTTTCTACTGTTCCATAACAAGTTACCCTAAGCTTAGAAGTGAACTAACATGAGTTACTACTAACTCACACTGCCCATGATCTCAAAGGGGAGTTCTTTTTTTTTTTTTTTTGGTTTCTCTGCAGCTTTAGAGCCTTTCCTGGAGCTAGCTCTTGTAGACCAGGCTGGTCTCGAACTCACAGAGATCCGCCTGCCTCTGCCTCCCGAGTGCTGGGATTAAAGGCGTGTGCCACCACCACTCGGCTAAAGGGGAGTTCTTAATTGGGCGATCTGATGAGGAATCCATTTCTAAGCTTATTTGAGATACCAGTAAAGTTTAATTAATTCCTTGTGGTTGTAGACTGAGTTCTTAAATATACATTATATTATATATTTAATGTGTGTGTGTGTGTGTGTGTGTGTGTGTGTGCAACAATACACATGTGTGGTCAGAAGACAACTCTCAGGGGTTAGTTATCTCTTTCCAGCATGTGGTACCTTAGTTGTCAGGCTTGGCAGCAAGCACCTTTACCCTCTGAGCCATCTTGCTGGCCTTTGAGGTCTTGTTTTCTTGTGGCTGTCACAAGGCTGGTCTTAGTTTTAGAGGCTGCTCTTATGCCCTGTTCTGTATCTGAGTCCTCATGGCACTCCACGAATGTCACTCATTTCTGAATCCCACTCCCAGGAGACGGGATGTGACTGGTCTTCACTGCTTGACTGGGTTTAAAATCACCTAGGAGACACACGGCTATCTGTGAAGATGTTTCAAGAGATAGTTGATTGAGGCAGGAGGCCAGCTTCTGGTGTAGGTGACCTCTTCTAACAAGTAGCTCAGATATGAAGAAGGCCAAAGATAAAGCATTGCTTTTGCTCTTTCCTCCTGAGTGTGACCATGGCTGATACTGTCATCTTCTGATGACGTTGCACTCCAGCATCTTTGGCCTTTCAGGGTGGACTCAGTATCATCTGCTCTCGGGGAACTTGAAGATGTGAAATTGAAACAGTCATTGGATTGGGGATGCTGAGGACTGCTGCACACCCACTGGGGGACACAGCCCTTACCCAGCACCTACCGTGCAGTTTAATCATCTAATGAATGCTCCTTCCCTCCCTCCCTCCTTCCCTCCTCCTTCCTGTTTCTCTCTCTCTCCCTCCCTCTCTCATTCTCTTTCTCTCTCTCCTCTCTCTCTGTGTACATATGCACACACATGTGCATGTATGTTCTGTTCAAAATCCTGCCAACCACACAGGCTTACAGAAGGGCATGTGTCATTGAAGAATCATGACATCCACCAAACACAGTGGTGACAGTGGTTGTGAGTGGCATGTGTTTTGAAAAGAAGATCTGAGCACAGAGGTCATCCACAGACTCTAACATGAGTAGAAGAGTTTAATTTTAGAAGACCGGCTATGTACCCCCAAACCAGGATGAGATGATGGAAAAAAAAGGAGAATGTCAAGGGGGTGGTGCCCCTCAGATGTTAGATTGCTCCATGTTAGTCACAGAATTCTGTTGCTGCCAAGTGGGCTGACCCCTGAAATTCCGGTACTCAGTGAGCTGAGGTAAGGATTGACATGCATTGAAGGCCAGCTGGACTACACAGTTAGAGCGTGTCTCAAAAAACAAGCCAGCCAGTCAGCCAACCAACCAATAAAAATGAATGCACATATGCTTTGTTTCCACATACCAAACCCTCTGAGCAGACAGGTAATTTGAATTCTGGTCTTTCAGTTCTCTTGAGTGTGTGCCACACGAGTGCAGTACCTGAAGAGACCAGAAGAGGGCGACAGGTCCTCCTGAACTGGAGCTATGAGTGCTTAAGAGCTGTCCAACATGGGTGCTGGGAATTGAACACGGGTCCTGTGGAAGAGCAGAGACTGCTTTTGACCACTGAACCATCTCTCCAGCCCCAGGGTGGCTCAGTTTTTAAGCTCTTTGCTTTCTCACCCCCTCGATAGCTGCAGGTCATCTTATTTAACTTGCTTTTTCTGTTAGATGAGAAACTGAGGTCTGAGGAGGGGATGAAGGAAAGTGACTTTCTGGGCTCTCTCTGTCAGATTGCCAGAGCTCATGCTACCCAAAGAGTCAGAAAGTGGGAGATTCCTGCATGCCGTGCTTCTGTGGTGTGTGCCTGTGTTTCTTTTCATTGTGGTCATTAGTCTGCTGCAAATGCCCAGTCCTGCCACGCAGTTGGTTTGAACTTAGTAGTTAATAACATGCAACTTTTGACAGGGAAGATCCCCAGCTTTATTATCCCTGTCTGTGGTTTGAATCCTTCTGTACTTGGAACATCAGTTTTACACAGAAACAAGCTTTGGTTCCCAAAAGTTAAATTACAACTCGCACATCATGTCATTGATGTTCTGCTTAGGTCTTTAAAAACCTGTCTATGAGGAAAGAGATCAATTTTATCTAGACTTTTGCTACATTTCAAATTGAGATGAATTTTTAAAATTAATGTATATTTAAATTGAAAAAATGACATCAGGATCTTCAGACAAAAAGGAACTCACAGGTATTGTCGAATATTTTTTTTAAGATGTATTACATTTGTTTATGTTTGGAATATTTGCTTTAATAATGCAAAGATGTGTTGCATTCTTTTATGTTGCATTTATTTAACTCTGTGAAGCTGTGTGACTGTGTCTGTCTAAAACATCTGATTGGTCTAATAAAGAACCAGGCAGGAGAGAGAGATAGGTAGGGCTGGTGGGCAGAGAGAGTAAATGGAAGGAGAAAAAGAGCAGAGGAAGAAGGAGCAAGAACAAGGAGAGGAAGATGCTAGGCCAGCCACCCAGCCACCCATCCACCCATCCACTCAGCCACCCAGCCACACAGCCACACAGCCACACAGCCACACAGCCACCCATCCACCCATCCACCCATCCACCCATCCACCCAGCCACTCAGCCACACAGCCACCCATCCACCCAGCCACACAGCCACACAGCCACACAGCCACCCATCCATCCAGCCACACAGTCACCCATCCACCCAGCCACACAGCCACACAGCCACCCATCCACCCAGCCACACAGCCACCCAGCCACCCATCCACACAGCCACCCATCCACCCAGCCACACAGCCACCCAGCCACACAGCCACCCAGCCACACAGCCACCCAGCCACCCAGCCACTCAGCCACCCAGCCACCCAGCCACCCAGCCACCCAGCCACACAGCCACCCAGCCACACAGCCACACAGCCACCCAGCCACCCAGCCACCCATCCACCCATCCACCCATTCACAGCCACACAGCCACACAGCCACCCAGCCACACAGCCACCCATCCACACAGCCACCCAGCCACCCAGCCACACAGCCACACAGCCACACAGCCACACAGCCACCCATCCACACAGCCACACAGCCACACAGCCACACAGCCACACAGCCACCCAGCCACTCAGCCACACAGCCACCCATCCACCCAGCCACCCATCCACCCATCCACCCAGCCACTCAGCCACACAGCCACCCATCCACCCAGCCACACAGCCACCCAGCCACACAGCCACCCAGCCACACAGCCACACAGCCACACAGCCAGTCAGAGTGAAAGTGCATGTATAGAAGTGAGAGAAAGGTAAAAGCCCAGAGACAACACATAGATGGGATAATTTAAGAAAAACTGGCTAACAACAGCCAAGCTAAGGCCGGGCATTCATAAGAAAGAATCAGCCTCTATGTGTGATTTATTTGGGAGCTGGGTGATGGGCCCCCAAAAGACCAAGGACCAAAGAGCCAAAAAAGTAGAATAACAACCAAGAACACTCAGTGGCTGATGTGACGTGAGGATGGATTGGCATTGCAGTAATGCAGTCACCTATCTGCCAAGATTCTCTGATGTTCTGGTTTCGATGATAATGCAAACGTACTTTATCTCTCAACATTTTTTACACAAATGCTGTGGGACAATTGTATTCTTTTGATTATATTTTAAATAATGCTGATTGGTCAGTATCCAGGAAGGAAGTATAGGCAGGACAACCAGATAGGAAGTAGAGGTGGGTCAATGAGAACAGGAGTATTCTGGGAAGAAGGAAGCTCTTTCTGCAGTTGTGAGCCCACCACAGAAGAAGCAAGATGTGATTGTGGCTAGCATAGACAAGAATAATGGGCTAATATAAGTTATGAGAGTTAATAAGAAGCCTGAGTTAATGGGCCAATCAGTTTATAGTTAATGTAGACCTCTGTATAATTTCTTTGGGACTTAATGATTACTGGGACCAGGAGGGACAGAAAACTCAGACAACACACAGATGTGTTAAAATCACATCTTCCCATTTCTTTCCTGAGTAAATTGTCTAAACAGTATTCACAAACCGAGACTATCAGGTGTAACTGGGTGCAACTGAGTCTCTCATGTGTACTTCTGAGAAATCAGAAATGACAGTGGAGTGACTTTAGCGGACTCTCTGGAAAAGCACACAATTTCCTAGTCTTTCCTTCTGGTGAAATGGAAAGAAGATGGAATTAAACTGCCATTTTCATTTCATTCCAAGTTTCTAAATGAATACTAAGAATATTGTAGAACAGATGTAAGATGTATAGTACAGAGTTGAAGTCACCTTACCATGTCTGGCTGTGTGGCTCAGTTGGTAGAGGACTTCCCTACAATGGAAGAAGCCTTTGTTCCCATCCCTGCACTGTGTAAGCTGGATGTGATGGTGCACCCCTGTAAGTTCAAGACCAGCCAGGGCTACCTGAGATCTTGTCTCAGGGAGAGAGGTGGAGGACAGGAAGGGAGTCTCACTCTGGGCTTCTAGGATGCTGGCCTTATGGTAGATTCAGCAGCTATACCTACAGCCCCCTGAAGATATGAGCATTTACTATTTCCTCTTACTCCTCAGTGGAAGGTCTCCAGATTCACCAGATATGCCTGGCAACTTGATGAGGGAGGACCCAGATGTCACTGGCATGCATTCTCATTCCACAGATGTGTTCTTACTTAGTCAGCATTCCCTGAAGAGCCTGCAGAGAACATAGCTCTGGAGGGCTTTCCTCCTGCTTGACATTCTAGCAGGACGTTTCTTCACTTGGCTACTAGGAGGTCCATATGTCATCAAGAGCCATGACAGACTGTGGGGGTTCAAATCCAGCCTCATGCCAAATGGGTACTGCTCAGAATGTTTATGAAATTGACTTGTAATTACCGTGTCTAATGAAAAACAATGGTGTTCGGTCATTGGCGTTCCCGAGGCGCTTACCCTGATGTAATTCTGTGGATTACAGAGTCAGCAAGTTTTAATTTAAAAGTAACGTGGGAAAAAAAAGTCAAAGAAAATTCTTCTAGGGGGCAGTTCATGAAGCTTGTTGAGACAAGAGTGATGTCTTTAATCAACCCAAATATTCTTGCAAATTACAGCATGTGTTACTCGGTCCCCTTCACAGTCAGTTCTGGTCCACATTCCTTGGGTTCTTAGCATTTTCTCAAGGATTTGGGAAGCAAATGCTATTTTCCGTGTGGTTGATTGCAAGCTTGTTATTTCAAAGAGTCAACAGATGTGGCATAATTATTATTTTTGTTGCAGTTTAGGGATGACTTTGAGTCCGCAGCTTGTACTGACCTTGGAAAGCTGCTACGCGCTTTTTATCAGATAAATGGCTGTAATTTGTCTATTGCAGACAGAGTATCTGAGTCCACCGCAGACAGGGCTTCCCCAGCAGTTGAAAGGGACCCTCTCTGAACTCTGGTCACAGCCACTTCGGGTGGCTCCCACCACACCCACTCTGCAGGGGGTTGCTAACTAATCACAACAGCGTTGTTATTCCTTTAGGACCGACCAGGAGAGCCCCTCTGTGTTGGCTTTTATGACCACAAATCTGTTTTGTGGGGGTCACCAGGCCAAATAAAGCCACACCAACCATGACCTTTGGTGACTGTTCTGGTGACTTTTATGCCAACTTGACACAAATGAGAATCATATTGGAAGGGGGAGGGGAATCTCAACTGAGAAAATGCCCTCACCAGACTGGCCTGGGGGCAAGCCTCTGGTGCTTTTTCCTGATTGGCGAGGGATGTAGGAAGGCCCAGCTCACTGAGTGGTGTAAGAAAGCAGGCTGGTAACAGCTGGGCTGAGCAGCCCTTAGGCAGCTCTCCTCCCTGGCTTCTGCTTCCATTCCTGCTTCCAGGTTCCTGCCTGTCCCTGCCCTGTTTGAGCTCCTGCCCCGACTTTCCTGAGTGCTGGACGATGATGTAGAACTGTAAGCTGAAATAAACCCTTTCTCCCTGTTAAGTTGGGAGCACAGCCCTCAGCCCCTTGCGCCAGTCTCAGCCTCCCTGACCTGGGAGTTGCTTTGCTCTGGACTCCAAATCCCAGCATGCCAGGTTCTAACCCCTCCAGGGGAGGGTCAGGGCCACTCCCACAGTAATTTAAGTGAGCTCCCAAAGAAGGAACACATGATGTGGGTTCCGGAAAAATCTCTAACACGCCCCAAGTTGTTTCTGCTTACAGTGTTTTATCAGAGCAATAGAAATTCTGAGACAATGTCTATTTGGAAGGCAATGATAATTTATACTAATATTCTCTGTCTCTGTTTCTGTCTCTCTGTCTTTGTCTCTGTCTCTCTCTCTCTCTATGTTTGTGTGTGCGCATGCATGCATGCATATGGAGACCAGACATTGACACTGGGTGTATTCCTTTGTTACTTCTCCACCTTGAGACAGGGTCTCTCACTTAACCCAGAGCTCGCTGTTCGGCAAGCCTGGCTGGTGACTGAGCACCACGGATTCTCTGGGCTGCCTTTGCAGCGATGAGATTCCTGGTGTGTGGTACTGTACTCGAGTTTCTTTTACCTGGGTGCTTAGGGTCACGCTCAGAGCCCCCTGCTTGCATGCTAAGCAGGTTAGGCCTCAGTCATCTCTCCTGCCCCGAGTGTATCAGTCCTTCCAGAGATAATGAGGATTAAAGGATCAGCAAGGGTAAGGCTCAGGGAGGCCTGGTGCTCAGGCGGTGACAGGTTCTCTAAGATAGGAGATGGCATTGGGGTGAAACTCTTTGCTTTGCTCTGTATGCTTTCATGGGTTGAGGGGAATGCTCAGAGCTAATCGCCCTGAGGGTGGGAGGGTGGAGCCTGAACCACAAATGAGCCAGACAAGTGTCAGCTGCTCCTTGTAGTTGCATGGGTTACAAAGTTTTTTTTTTTTTTTAAATCAATGTCTTTGAGTTTTTAAGCCCCTAGTTTTCAGAAGGAAAGGCGGGATTTGTTCTGTGAGGGTTCAGTTACTCAAGGGTGCCGCTGTCTGCAGAACCGTTTTTAGCTCTATGATGTTGCTGGATTTTACCATCACAACTGTTACAGTTTGGATCCTAAGTGTTCCCTTCGAAGCCCATGCCTGGCAGGTTTGGTCCCCAGCTAATGGCATGCAAACATCAGAGCCTGGGGCTTGGCCGGAGGAGGGAGGTCACTGGGAGCTTGCATTGAGGAGTGTATTGTGTGCCCATCCCCCATCTGTCTCCTGGCTTCTGTGAAGTGAGCGGCTTTGCTCCTTCCACACCTGCTCTGCAGGTTGCTGTGCCTCAGTTCAGGTCGGCAGTGATGGGGCCAGTTGCTCACTGAACCACTGGAAGCCGTGAGCCACAGAAGCCTTTCCTACTTGGTGATGCTCACCTTAGGTTTTTTGTCAGAGCACCAGGAAGTGGGTAACTTAAGCGCAAGGTAAGTGTCTTAGAAATACTGTCCATGCATAGCAGTAATTCAGAGGTGGGCTGGCTCTGCAATGGCTACTCTGAGGTCCCGCTCTGCGCTATTATCAGTTAGCAGTATTTGGGATGTTTGAGTGGGTAGTTCTGGCCTGAGCCTAATGTTCAGGGACCTTCAGATGACATGCCAGGAATCTTAGTGTGACCTCAATGTTCTGGATGTTCTCCCTTTCAGCACAAGTGGCTTGTCTAAACTTCACTGATTCTCACAAGAAATGGGGTGTTTGGGTACTTTATATCCTTGAGAACAGAACCGCTTCCCTGTTACCATCACAGAATTACTAATAAGGCAGATCTGGGTACCATGATCAGAATGTTCATGGAAGCTCGGTTTATGACAATAAAATAAATCTGTACTTTTGTATTAGAGATACGAATCTCTTGGTAGTTCATGCAACAGCCCCTTCCCCCCACTTTTTAATGTCAACCTTTGGAGCAACATCAGGCTTGCAAAAGTCTCTCAAGTGCATGTTGAGTGCATCATCTTGAAAATGGTGGTCAGGAGAAGATGGGACAGGGTGGGGGAGAGCAAGACGGGAAGAAGTGCGTATTTGTGAAATGTTAAAGAGATTCCCACTACAACAGGAACCCTATGAACAATGGGATCAGCCACAGTGGTGTGCTTCTTGAGTGTTCCCACTTTCAGGAGGAGAGTGAATGTGTGCCCCTAAGTGACAATGGGGTGGTCGGAGGAAGTGATCTAGACTCATGCTAATAATTTTGGTCTGAATTAAAGCAAATCCTAGGGTTTTATATTTAAAATTTAATGTACATGATATAATGATCTTCCTAATAATTTATCCTTTAGTTTAATATTTATGAAGTTCAAAGTTATTACTATTAAATAAAATTGATGGTTCATAAAGCTACTGGCCTTTGAGGAGCCCATGGGCTTCTGCCAGGGTATCAGGTACTCTAGTTTACAACTTAAACTTGAGCGTAATTTCTCCTTTATTGGACAGTCTTTGCATTCTGATAATCCCTGAGGAAGTGTTAGCCCCTCTAAGAAGTTGAGGTACTAGTTATGTAGCACGCTGAATGAGGAGAGAATGGTAAGGGTTGCTCTCAGGAGCAGCACAGGAGTGGCAGGGTGCACAGGCAGTAGCTGGGTCCTGGTGAGGGCAGATGTGATAATATGAATGCCATTGGTCCCCATAAGTTCATAGGAAATGGCACTATTAGGAGGTGTATGTAGTGGCATTTCATTTGTATTTTAGTAAATAAAGCTTGCCTGAAGATCAGAGAATAAACAGCCCCACTGGTCAGCCTTACAGACCAGGCAGTGGTAATATACACCTTTAATCCCAGTAGACAACTAGTTTGCCATAGAAACTGGATGGTGCATGCCTTTAAACCCAGTAGTGCATGCCTTTTATCCAAGCCCTAGAGAGGATAATAAAACAGGAGAAGACAGGTCTCAGACACAGTCTCATTCTGAGATTCCTTGAGTCAGGATCGCCATTTTTAGACTGAGGTTGAGGTAAGAGCCAGTGGCTGGCTGCTTTGCTTTTCTGACTTTCAGGTTGAACCCCAATTTCTTTCTCTGAGTTTTTATTAATCATGCTTCAGGTGTGGCTTTGTTGGAGTAGGCATGATCTTGGAATAATGTAACTGTGAAGGTAGGCTTTGAGGTCTCATATACGCTCAAGTCATGCTCAGCGGTTCAGTTCACTTCCTGTTGCCTGTTGATCAAGATGTGGGACTCTCGGTTACATTTCCAGCACTGTGTCTGCTTACTGCCATGTGTCACAATGATGATAATGAACTAAACTACTCTGAAAATATAAGCCACTCCAATGAAATGTTTTCCTTTATGAGAGTTGCTCTTGTCATGGTGTCTCTTCCTAGAGAAACCCTAAGACAGAAGACTTGCTCAGCTCAGTCCCAGCAAGAGCACGGCCCATCCCCCTATAATCAGGAATGGGTACAGGATGAAAGTCTGTTCTGGGAGATGAACAGATAAAATGTGAGGGCCACTTGGTCATTCTGGTTGCATCATAGAAAGACGGAGCAGAAGCAAGACCCAATCTGGCTACACAGGGCTGTTTTTAAGGAGGCAGGAAAGCAGAGCTCTTCCTATCATTTGGGTCCAGAGCAGAATCTCTTGTTGCCAGTCACCACATGGGACACTTAGGAGACCTTGGCAGAGGAGACCAGGTGGCTATGCTGACATTTAGTGGAAGGGTAGAGTTCATCCATTCCTTGTTTAAAATTCAGAGGGGTCTGTTTGGTTTGAAAGAAAATGAACCCCAAAGAAAGTGGCACTATTAGGAGATGTGGCCTTGTTGGAGTAGGTGTGGACTTGTTAGATGAATTTTGTCACTGTGGAGGTGGGCTTTGAGGTCTCATATGTGCTCAAGCCATGCCCAGTGAGTGAGACTACTTCCTCTTGCCTGTGCAAGATGTAGAACTCTCAGCTACCTACCAGCTCCATGTCTGCCTGCATGCCACCATGTCTGCCTGCATGCCACCATGTCTGCCTGCATGCCATGATGTCCCACCATGCTGATAATGACCTGAACCTCTGAAATCTAAGCCAGCCCCAATTAGATGTCTTTCTTTATAAGAGTAGCTATGGTCATGGTGCCTCTTCACAGCAATAAAAACCCTAACCTAGACACTATGCTATAGTAAAGTGCCACGGACCGCCTCTCATGGAGACCACCGACCGCGGGAGAACAGGGGTGAAGGCTAGGAGAAATCAGGAATCGGCGAGGAAATGACAGACAGACACACTCAATAAGGTTGAATATGCTGCTGCAAATTTACTGAAGTTCAAGCATCAGTTTTATAGGATTACAGAAGGAAGTTGGCAAACAAAAAGCTTAACATGAGAAGAATGATTACAGGCAATAATCAAAAGCTTTACATGAGAAAAATTGATTACAGACAATTGATTGTTTCCAGTATGTCTTGTGGTTAGGGCCAGGTGGGCAGAGCTCTTCTTTGAAATCCGTCTCACACCACTAACCAACTACTTTCTCATAGCCCTAAATCATATCTGTTCTCATGGTAACCCAAAACACCATTCTTTAGGGTTATACTCCCAAGGCTTGCTCCGATGGTGAATAATTGGTTTCTTAATGTCAAGAATCCTGCCTTTCTCTCTTATCTAAAGTGCACCTGGGGGTTTCTCATTCTGGCTAGCCTCTCCTATCTTGAGCTCCTTTTGTTCTAGGGTATCCATAAGTTTTCCCAGAGAGCGAGCCAGAGTCCAATATGCCTCAGTAGTTTGATTATTATTATTGGTAATGTCCTGGAACTTCTTGATCTGCTGGCAAGATAAAAGAACTACACAGAAACAAAGAAGGAACAGAAAGCTCTATACAGCGCCAGGGCTAGCGAAGTCGAGTTTGCTGATCTGGAATCATGACTGTGGCTGATTGCCAGGGAACGGCCTGGGGCTCAGCTCCGGGGAGCGCAGACCCCAACCCTTCAGCATTGTTCCACCTTAGCGGCATTTTTTTTTGCTACACAGGCGTGACAGCCGTGGGCGTAGCAGTAAAGAGCTGGAGAAGACAGCCTCCCAACTTGATTTGCCCAAAAGCCATTAATTAATAATCTTTGGACTTTTCTAGTTTGAGGATGGTTTTAGGACTGGGCCTGTGCTGAGTGCTGGAGCCACAGAGTCCTGAGGCCGACAGAGAGGAGAAGAGGAGGGAAGGAGAGAATATGGACAGCAAAGACGCAGCCAAAGGCCAAGACCAAGGAAGACTCCAGAAAAGCAATGACAGAAAGAGTCACTCAGAAGTGGCTGTCTTTCAGGCAGGTGTGTGGCACAGCACAGTAAGAAGCTGGCTCAGCCTTCAGTGCTCTTTCAGCATGATGATACAAGGCAAGATCTGGTTAAGAATAAAATTGTTCTGGCACAGATAAGAGCCATATGCTCACAGTCATCTTGAAGAGGCCAAGATGGATGTGTGGTTTCATAGAGTTTTGTTACTCATTACAGTAACTTGGGCTCCCAAGGCATGTGGGTGACTGCCACATGGTAAAGCTCATGATGCAAACTATTATGTGTGTTCTGGACTCTGCTTTGATTGTAATGTATTTATCTATTGTATTTAATGCAAATATCTAAACACTGAATAAAAATATTGTATTCTGCCCCTAAATATTCTTGAAAATTTTACTTAATTAAAAATAGGGGCTGGGATATGACTCAGTTGGTACATACTCGTCTACCACACATGAATCCCTGAGTTTGATCCCCAACACCACATAAAACTGAAGGTAGTGGTTCGAGCCTGTAATCCCATCATGGAGGAAGAGGTCAGAGGCTCAGAAGTTTGTCTATGAAGAAGTGTGACTTGTTGGAGTGGGTGTGGCACTGCTGGAGGAAGTGTGTCACTGTAGAGGCAGGTTTTGAAGTCTCACATGTGCTCCAACCACACACAGTGTGGTAATCTCTCTTTCTGCTGCCCATGGATTAAGATTTAGGACTCTCAGCATCTTCTCCAGCACCATGTCTCCCTGCACATTGCCATGTCCCGCCATGATGATGATGGACTGAACCTCTGAAACTGTAAGCCAGCCCCAATTAAATGTTTATTAGAGTTGCTGTGGTTGTGGAGTCTCTTCACAGCAATAGAACCCTCACTAAGACAGCTGGCCTTCTGGTGCCTCCGAGACTCCTCCTCCCAGTCCCATCTACATGGAGTCACTTCCTCTCCTAGCTGACAACATCCTCTGGTGGATTCCCCCACAGCACTGTGAACCTATGTTGGAGCGCACAACAGTTGGGAGCTTCCTGCTATGGCTCTCATCTCCTGAGAACAGAATTTGGGACCCACTGTGGGAGGGGACAGAGGGAATTTGAACTCCACAGATTGAGAAAGATGGATATCATTGACTATTTAAGGAAATATGACAATCTTCTTTTTTTGTCTGCTTTTTTTTTTAAAAAAATTAATACAAGTCAGTGTTTGTAAACAATTCCTGGGCCCAGTGGAAGCCCCTGTTTCTTGGTTTTGCTGACGTCCTGTGTGGTAGGACTGACTCCATGCATTCATTTAGCAGCTGGGTTGTCAGGCAGTGCTGGGGTTTTCAGTGGGGTTGGCTTTAGTATTGAGTGTTAGGAGCTGAAGTGAATCTTTAGGACTCACTTCTTATTTCTCCTGAAAGACTGGCATTTATTCTGGTGGAGCCATCTTTTGTTTGCTGAAGAAAGTACAATATGTTCACGCTAATTGGATGTCTCTGTTTGGAAGAGTTTTCGGCTATCATAATGAATGCAAAAGCAACAACGATTATTTACAAGAACTTCAAGAAAAATATACTCCTCGTGAATGAATGTAAAGTTAATTTTGTTTGGAAACAGCAGAATTTTAAAAGACACAAATGTCTGTCAGCTCTTTGCCATCTGCACAGTTTTTGAAGCATAAAGTACTCTAATGTGTTGCTCTGAGCATGGAGTTCTTATTAGGGTTTTGAGTGAGTCTCTGGTATTTAAAGGAGTCTGTTTACTTGGAGGTTTTGCAGAAACAAAGGCTTGACAGACCAATCAGGTAGAGGCTGGCGCTGCTCCAGATGTGGTCTGAGGACTCCAGGTGGGCAGCTGTGTGACTCACCCTGGAGATAGAAAAGTGCAGAAATGAACTGGGCATTGCAGAGTGCCACCTCAGCCACATCTGAGACATGGCCTGTAGTTCTGTTCTGGATGGGAGTCTAGATGGTTCTAGATGGTTCTGTAGCCATGCGTGACAAGGGAGTCATGCCCAATAGGGACACACTGAAACTTTAAAGCTGATGTCTTGGGCTTCTCATAAAGAAGCCTGTGTCTTCTAACTCTTCCAACACATTCTCTGTAATTCAACCCAGAGCTCCTTTAGATGTACACGATTCCCTGTGACTAGTGACAATCTAAATAGGTTTCAGATGTGTTTAGTGCATTGAAAGCCTTCTTGTACTTTTTTGACAACGTCTGGAAGGTGATGGCAAAAATGTAAAATGAGGCTTTATAGATTGGGCTACACAAAACTGTCTGCAGATTTCTGTTAATTGTTCTGCATTTTGGTATGTTTTTACCTGATAGAGGCTTACATAAAGACATATTTGTACAACTCTGCAATGTACTTTTAGCATGTTCCCCCAGAGCTGACTAACTACCCTTCCCTTTCTCTTCCTCTTCCTGTTAAGTTAGTCCCCTCTGTTCCTCTATACACATCATCTGCTTCTGTTTCCATGTTATTTAGTAAACATATGATTTTGTGCATCCATCTAAAACCTAGAAAACACAAAAGTGACAAAGCATTTGGTATTTGTCTTTCTGGGAACAGATTTAATTCATTTTATATGATTGTGTCCATTTTCTTTCAATTGATAAACCTTTGTTCTTCTGAATAGCTGAGGACTATCCACTGTGGAGAGATGGTTCAGTAGCTGAGATTGTGAACTGCTCCTACAGAAGACCAGAGTTCGGTTCCCAGCACTCATGTTCAGCAGCCCATAGCCACCTGTAGCTCCAGCTCCAGGGGATCCATAGCCCTCTTCTGGTCTCTGTGGGTACTGCATTTATATGCACACACACATATGCACACATACACGTGTAATAAGAAAATAAATCTTTAAAACCATTCATTTTGTGAGTATGAATATGTATTATATAGTGTATTTTCTTTATTCATTTCTGAATCAATAGGCACAGATTGGTTCTGTAAGTTAGTTTTCTGTAAATAAGGCTGCTATAAACACTGATGGCAAAGGGTCTTTTTTCACACATTTAGCTGGCATCCTTTGGGTATGTATGACAGATCTCATCTTTGTTCTCAATTCACACAAACTTATGGAGACTGAACAGCACACTATCGAGTGACAAATGGATCATCAAGTTGATTAAAGGTCCTACCACTGAATGAAAATGAGAACACAGCATAACCTTTGTTGGGGATGGGAGGGCATAAGATGTTGTCTGGGGTTCTCAGACCTGAGTCTATGCCTCAGGATTTCAGCTCCAAGGTCTTGCTGACCCGTACGTCTGATCTGTGGTTGTGGGGGTAACTGTTCCAGCAGCCCCAGTAGGCTGCCTTCACCCCCAGCTGCTTCACTCAGAACCAACTACAGGGCCATTTTCTAACTCTAGCTGGAACCAGGGTCTTTGAGAGGGACTAACAGTACATTGTTCCTGATTGTATGCTTAAAGTTTTATTTTCATGGGCAATGCCAGGTGCCCACCATGAAGTACTTTTGACAATTTGATTTCCCAGTATGAACTTGGATAGGGAATTTCCTGGTATATTTAGCTCATTTGCCTTGACCATCTCTCTAGTGTGGTGTGGGACAATTCTGTATTCTGTCAATTATATTTTAAATAAATGCTGATTGGCCAGTAGCCAGGCAGGAAGTATAGGTGGGACAACCAGACAGGAAGTAGAGGTGGGGCAAGGAGAACAGGAGAATTCTGGGAAGGAAGAAGCCCATTCCTCTCCAGTCCTGTCTAGACACCAAAGAAGCAGGATGTGACCCACCCCGTTGAAAAAGGTACCAAGCCATGTGACTAACATAGATAAGAATAATGGGTTAATATAAGTTATAAGAGTTAATAAGAAGCCTGAGCTAATGGGCCAATCAGTTTTATAACTTCTGTAGACCTTCTGTGTAATTTTATTTGGGGCCAAATGGCTGTGTGACCTGGTGGGAGGACAGAAACCCCAACAAGCAGGCCCTCATGTTATACTAGTGTCTGGCTGCTCTGCTTCTCTGATCTTCAGCATTACTTCTATGTCTGGCTCTGGGTTTTTATTATTAAGACCAACTAGAATCTGTGCCACATTCCCCCAGTCTGTTAGGATTTTCTTGCTTGGGTATAATCATTCTGTTCTTTGATGGCTTCCTGTATCCCCTTCTCTTGTGACTTCTTGGTTCTCAAATGAACAAGAAGAGAAGCTGAAAAGACAAATTTCAACACAGCTAGCTTCCTATCCTGATTCCAGGGGTATCATACACTCTCACCGTGCAGTGGGTAGTAGCTGGAATAAGCACCCTGCCAGAAAACCCTCACCTAATTTCATAGAGAAGATAGCAATACTGAGTGTGTTATGATGCAAGTGAAAGGCCTGCCACATCCACAGACAGATAGACATTCAATTGTCCTACATAGGTCAGAAGGACCATGTCACCTAGGCAGAGAGCACCAAGGGTCCATAGAGGATCATATTTAAAACTCGTTGGAACTACAGAGCAGGGACAAGTCTTTGTCCTACAAAGCACAGTAGATTCCAAGGTGAGCACTAATCTAGTGATGAAAGCAGCCAGTCAAAAGGCCAAGCCAGAGCAAGGGTGGATCCGCAGTTGAAGACCTGGATGTTCAGGCATACAGCAAATCTGGGAAAGGAAGCAGAGGAAAAGATCCCAGGATATTGGATTCTTCCGTGTTATAGTCCTAATGGTGGCCTTGGGAGGATGTTTGACCCCATTTCAGACTTTGAATGGATACAAACATGCACACTTGCATCATAACACACTCAGTATTTCTGTCTTCTCTATGAAATTAGGTGAGGGTTTTCTGGCAGGGTGCTTATTCCAGCTACTACCCACTGCACAGTGAGAGTGTATGATACCCCTGGAATCAGGATAGGAAGCTAGCTGTGTTGAAATTTGTCTTTGCAATTGGTTAGGACCACCGTAAGACACAGAACCCAGGGACTTATAAAAAAAATTTAAAACAGTTTAGTTAGTGTGAAAATGTCAATTAAGTCAGCAAGCGGCCTTTTCTCTTTGACATTCAGTCACACAGCTTCAAAATCAGTTCCGAAAGATGAGCAGATCTAGCACACGCCTGTTTCATTTCTTTATCTAGAGAAGGGAGGCAGGTTTTAAAGTTAACTTTACAGTATTTATCTGCATCTACCTGCTCTTCCCTCCTGCACCGAATGTTTGCGATTGTGATAGTCTGAGGCTGGTGGCCTGCTATGATTTTATTCTAGCTCCTCTGTTAGATACCTTCTCAGAGCCCACAGAAGTGGATCTGGTCCACCTTGACTAAAGTCAGAGAGGTTGGGCCTGTTCTTGTTCCTTCACGGTTATTGACAAGAGATTTGACTTAAGGTGTGGCTGCTGACAGGACCTGGAGTGTGGTTACTTGGTGATTTGGGTATTAAGGTGGTAATCACTTTGTGGAACCCACAGAAGTGGCTCCAGTTCTCCATGCTGAAGGTCACAGAGTTCAGACCTAGTCTTGCTCCTTCAAGGTTATTGATGGGATGTTTGACTTAAGGTGTGGCTACCAACAGGATGTCTTGACTTACCTAGCGTGTGGCTACTTAGTGTTTTATGTATTAAGATGATAGTATGTATTAAGATGATAGTTACTTTGTTCCTTGTTTGTATCGTGGTAAAGAAGTCTTGCCTTCTTCACCCTTTTTGGGTTTGGGCATTTAAAGATCATGGATTGCCATCCTGACTCTATTCTGTGTCTCTGTCCTTTTTTTAAAAAAATCTGTATCTCTTTTTTTTTTTTATGCCTAACATTCATAATCCACACACCCCCACCTGCAACACACAAACCCATGGAGGCTGGACCCCGGCAATATCTAACTACTGGGTGATGTATTTGCTAATGGTTTGTAAGAGATGGAAACAGAAAACATATTTGCTGCCACAGTCCTAGGAAGCCTGCTTTCTGGACAGTTGACATGGTCTTTGCTCAGATAGATCTGTTTGTGCTGAAATTGCCAAGTTGCAGAAAACCATTTAGCAGTCTCTAGGAAAGTCAGAGATGAACAGGACACACTTACAGAAGCAACTGTCTTATTTATTGGTGCTGAGACCTAATAGGGAGAGAGCAAGGCAGCAACAGAAGCCTTTATCTCCAACACAGGCAGAGCAGGGCAGGGCAGGGCAGTTCAACAAATTAGGAGAGAGCCAGGAACAACAAGGACCACCGACCTCACTGGGTACCCGTTTATTTATTCCTGACAAGGGTGATTTATGAAACCCAGCTCCTTTGTCCTATTAGAGAATGGAGCTATTGGCTTCGTGTCCTGACACCATAATTTTGTTTAAACCATTCTGTCGATTCGTATGCATTTCCTGGTCACAATTTGTGCACTTCTTTGTCAGTTCCATAAATCATTATAGATAAGCAAATCCCTCTTTTAACCTTTTTGGAAAGATAGCACGACCAGTGCTTTCTGAACATATCCCTGTGAGGATTGCTGTAGAGAGATAAATGCAGCCTGTCTTGATGGCGCTCTACCACACCATGGCGTGATTTATGTAGGGAGTGAGGTCTGTTCATTGGGGCACACCAAAGACTCTTCAAAAGTCTGCTTCTGTTTTTGTTTTTGTTTTGAAGACCCATGCTAAAATGTAAGAAGGCATATCAAGAGTTTTAGACAAATGCGCTGTGGTGAGCATTTCTAAGTTGCTTCTGCGTATCTTAGCAGAGAAAATGTGGAAATTTCAGTCAATCTCTTGGATATAACGAGTTGTCCTTTGTGAGGGATGGAAACTTTCGCTTTCAAACTGTATGCATGTATATTTGTGTGTATATTCATTTAAGATATTTATCTAATGTGTGAATGTGTGCACGTGTGTGTGACTATTCACAAGTTTATGAGTGCATGCGTGTAGGTGCATGTGGCAGTCCATCTTGGTGTTAGTCCTCAGGATGCCATTTTTTAAGGTGGGTTCTAGGGCTTAAACTTAAGTTCTTATGCTTGAGCCCTTCTTCTTCTGAGCTATCCTCCAGCACTCGTTTGCTTGTTTGTTTTCCTGTGTGTTTTCATTGGCTCCATCAAACATCTCAGCTAAGAGTTTTTCCATCTCCCAAAGACACACATTTGGAGTCTGCATTTAGAACAAAGTGAATTTGCTTGAGATACAGAAGAGAAATGAATGTGTGTAGCCCATGGGAAGAGCCTCTCCTACATCATAACTACAATATTATAGACAAAATAAAGAATTTTGCAGTTGATCGAGTGTCCCAGATAGGCTTGGCCAATGGTTGAGAGCCAGGCTGTGGAGTCAGGCTTGGTTTTCAGGTTTGCGGTGGTCTTCTCCTTCCTCAGCTTCAACACACGGCTGTCCCTGATCCCATGGAGCTCCTTTTGTTACCTTGCTTTAGTGTATGTTCTGTCTCCTGCCCCCAGTCCTAGCCTGTTGCCAGTGGCACCTGCTCTTTTAAGTCTTTCTGTCAACCTAGTCAGGGTTCATGATCTTAAAGCCTTTAGCACAGGGACCGTGGCTGTCTCTAAATCCTTTGATCATGAGCTGTGCTCATGAGCTGAGAGCTGAGTGAGGTTCTCAGTGCCATGTGATAATTTCATTCAGTCTTCAGGATGTGCTCTCTGACCTCCACAGGTGCACAACAGCAGGGATGTGTCCAGCCCTCCCTGCTAGTAATGATGATAATGCTGATCATGACGACAATGGTGGTGGTAAGTAAGAGCAATAGGATCCCAGGCAGAATAGCACGCCTTGCTAAGCCTAGCACTCCGGAGGCAGGGCTTCTGTGAGTACAGGGCCAGCCTAAGCTACGTAGTGAGGCTCTGCCTAGAAAGCAAACAAAACAAAAAACAAAATCAAAAACAAATTTACTTCACGTGAGCAGAATGAGGCTGGGACTCTCATTTCACATCATCTCAAAACAAACTCACAATTTCTCTCCCTCTGAACACACACATACACACTCACACACACATGCACACACTCACACAGATTTTTTCTGTGTAGTTTTTTTTTCAAACATTAGAGTTTGGATTGGGCTCTGAGTTGGTGGTTGTTTTGAATGTAGGTTTTCTGGGAACATTTTTTCTTTTTTAAAGCAATACCCATAAAGAATTAGCACCGGACAGACAGAAGAACACCACCACCACCACCATCTTCTTCTTCTTCTTCTTCTTCTTCTTCTTCTTCTTCTTCTTCTTCTTCTTCTTCTTCTTCTTCTTCTTCTTCTTCTCCTTCTTCCTTCCTTCCTTCCTTCTTTCCTTCCTTCTCCTCCTCCTCCTTCTTCCTTCCTTTCTTCTTTCTTCTTTCCTTCATTCCTTCATCCTCCTTTCTTTTTCCTTCATCTACCTATCTACCTTCTTCCATCCTTCCTCCTCCTTCTTTTTAGTTTTTCATGACAGTGTTTCTTTGTGCCCTGCCTGTTATGAAACTTTCTATAGACCAGGCTGACCTGGTCACAGAGATCCGTCTGCCTCTGCCTTCTGAGTGCTGAAATAAAAGGCGTGCACCACCACTACTACCTGACCCTTTATTTTTTCACAGTGTTCTGAATTCAGTAAGTGGTCCGTTAATGTCCCAGAACAACCACATATGGCCAGCACTAAGTGGTTTAGTGAGAAATTAATAATAGTAAAAAAAAAAAACTCCAAAGAACACGAAGTTAGAGGAAGATATGTTGGGGAGGCGGGATGTAGGAAGAGTTGAAGGGTGAAGTGTGCCATGAATATGATCATATTTCATTGTATACATGAATGTAATTGTTAAGAATAGTGAAAAATTATAATAATAAAAATAAATTTTACAAAGAAGTAAACATTTAAAAAGATAAAAAATGAGGTGTGGCCTGGGAGATGGTGTAGATGGTAAGGCGTTTTCCATGCAGGCATGAGGACCTGAGTTTGGGCCCCAGAACCCACATAAACAAACCAGGTGGAATGAGGCACATTTGCAGGGAGGCAGAGAAAGGTGTATCTTTGGGGCCTGCTGGCCAGTCTTGATAGCCTTGAACTTCTGGCCAATAAAAGACCCTGTCTCAAAAACCGAGGCGGATGACTTCTGAGGAGGGACACTGAAGGTTGCTTTCTGGTTTCCACAGCACAAACACAACTCAGCCCCCCTGTATATACTATAAAAAACAAAAACACGATGACAGCAGTAGCAAAACAGTTCTCCTTGCTGCTGTATACACAGAATTAAAAGACCTTGAAACTTGATCTGGATATCTTAGTAATTCTGCATTTTACTTTATAATTTACAAAACTAACACAACTTTTTTATTTACGAAAAAATACTTTATTTTGTTTGTTTGTTTTTCCATCCAAGTGCACCTCAGTAATCCAATGAATTTATTGGGGTCGTTTACAGGAGTTGAGAAACTCAGACAGTAGAGGTTACATAACGAAGAGTCCAAACCATTGTCCCAATCATTGACAGTGATACCCACAGACAAAAATGAATATGGGGCAATGGTTTAGCTCTAGATTACAAACTCAGGGATATGTGAGGATCTTGTGAGTGCCATGTGAGTCCCAGGAGTCCCATGAGACTCATGGACCATTAAGTCTCATGAGCATCCTTCGCTCTTCATGAGGAAATGAAAATGGGTCCCATCTATTGACAGTCTCATGAGTGAGATCGCAGCTTCTCCTATTCAGGACCACAGGGGTCACTTCTAACCAGAAGGAAACAAACCACAATCCAAGACTTGATCTAGTGTTCCCTTCTCTCTCTTTCACGCCATCTGATTCCCTCCACTATTCCATCAGTACCCTTAGCAAGTGCTGTGACTGGTGCCTTACTGACGTCTTTAGTAATGTCCCTTTTCCTGATCCTACTCATTCATTTTTTACTTGATGATTTTCTTAAGCTAAAGTGTAGTTAGAACCACCCATGACCCTACATGTGTAGACTGCTAATAGCACTCATTCATATGTTTCTGGAAACTTAAAAGTGCATATGTGTTTATAATGATCAAAATATGCAGTTAAACTTTATTTCAGATTGCTCCTGATCTTTCATGGAATAACAGAACAGATTTTTCATTCCAAGTCTGTGGGCTAATTCTTTGTATGCTCTCAACAATATATTTAAGATGAATTTTGGAGAATTTCTTACACTCTCATTCTTCAGTTTTATCCTCTGAGAATGGGACTTTAGATGTTATTGAGTAGAGTACGTTTCACAGAGAAGAGGTACAGGCCTCATCAGACAAGCTCTGTTTCATCGTCATAGGGAAATACTCTAGGCTGACAGGAAAATAGGGGGTACGTATTGCTCAGTTTTATTGCAGTAGTGACCAACTCAATTCCAAGTAGAGTAGAAACAACTTATATCTTTCGAACATTTTCTTCTTTTCTTAGATTTTATTATTTTTGATTATGTGTTTCTGTAATCAGAGATTGTGCTTTGTTTCCCATTGCCCAGACCCAAATAATCATACAGAAACTATATTAATTACAATACTGTTTGGCCAACTGCTCAGGCATATTCCTAGCTAGCTCTTACATCTTAAATTAAGCAGTTTCTATTAATCTTTGTATCACTACGAGGCTGGGACTTACTGGTAAGGTTCTGGCATATTTATCCTTTGTCAGTTACATGGCATCTACCTGACTATGCCTTCTTTCTTCCTGCATTCAGTTTAGTTTTCCTGCCTACCTATATTCTGCCCTGCCATTGGTCAAAGCGTCTTCTTTATTAACCAATGATAATAAAACATATTCATAGCATACAGAGGGGAATCCCACATCATGTTTCTATGTGGATATGTGTACATGAGTGTAGGTATCTGGAGGTATAGGGGCTGGAGTTATAGACTATTGTGAGCCATCTGTCATAGGTACTAGGAACTGAACTCCTGAGCCCTGGAAAGCAGGGATTACTGGGTAAAGTTCTGGTGTCTGTCTCTGGTGGGGCTACATAGCTTCTTCCTTACTCTGCCTTCTTTCTCCCAGCATTCAGTTTAGTTTTCACCACCTAGCTCTGTTCCCCTATAGCTCTGCTATAGGCCCAAAGCAGTTCCTTTATGAACCAATGATATTCACAGCATACAGAGGGGAATCCCACATCACTAGTCATCAGAGGAAAACGAAGCCCCCAAGAGGTACAGTAATCACAGACACTGATTATGGAAACTTAAAAGGGAGGCTGTGGTGAAACCCTGATTCACAGAGTTGTGAGCATATTTGGTTTAGGACTATAAAGTATTCAAGAGAAGAACATTGAAGCAGCTATATAAAATCGGGATTCTAGAGCTCCCTTAACTCAGCAGCCACACAGGCATTAAGCCCTCCAACCCTACTAACTGAGCACATGGCATGGTGGAAACTCAAAGACTGTAAATGCCTTCTGTGCTTTAAGACCCAAGGAAAAGATTTCTACACCAAGAATAAGATCAGTCTGTACCTGTGTTAGCCCCAGGTTCTGATGTTCTTTATCTAAATGAATAGCAAAATGATAATGAAAGGAACGAGGCTCTGTGCTCAGCATCTATGCCACTTGCCCATCTTCCTTTCTTCATTACAAATGTTAGCACAGGTTACACACAATTTCTAACCCTTCCTTAGTGTGTCTAATCCTCCACTCTGCCTTTCCTCATTCTTTTTATTAATTCATTAATTAATAATTTTCCAGCATAATCACAGTAACCCCCTCTTCTTCAAGTCCCTCCCCGAACCTCCACCCTACCCCCATCCATTCCTTCTCCTTTCTTTCCAGAAAAGAGCAGGCCTCCCATGTTTATCAGCAGCCATGGCATATCAACTTGTAGTGAGACTAGGCCCCTCCTCTCCTGTTAAGGCTGGATGAGACAACCCAGTAGGAGGAAAAGGTCCCACAAGTAGGTAAGAGTAGAGACAGCTCCATGCTCCCACTGTTAGGAGTCCCACAAGAAGACCAACCTATACAACTGTAACATATGGGCAGAGGACCTAGGTCATTTCTATGCAGGCTCCCTGGCTGTTGATTCAGTCTCTGTGAGCCCCTATGAGCCCAGGTTAGTCCATTCTATGGGTTTTCTTGTGGTGTCATTAACCTCTTTGGATCCCATAATCCGTCCTCTCCATCTTCCACAGGATTCCCCACACTCTGCCTAATGTTTGACTGTGGGTCTCTGCATGTTTCCATCAGTTGCTGGGTGAAGACTCTCTGATGACAACTGGGCTAGGCAATGATCTAGAGTATAGCAGAATATCATTAGAAACCATTTCTTTGATGTTTTCCCCCATTTTGCCAGTCATGTTTGGTTCTGTACAAGGTCTCTGGGTCCTGGCCCTCCAGGCAGTGTTGGGGTGGGCTCTTTCTTGTGGTATGGGTGTCAAACTGGACAACATTGGTTGGTTACTCCCATAATTTTACAGTACTTTCTCCTTTGATCTTCCCCCTTAGCTGATCCTTCATTTTCCCATGCCCACCAACTCCTCCCATCCAGACCCATCCCCTATCCCCCAACAACATCATGAAATTTGCCGACAAATGGATGGAACTAGAAAAGATGGGAACCCAGACCCAGAAAGACAAACATGGTACCAATTTCTTCTTTAGGATTTCTATTGCTGTGATAAAACTCCATGGCTGAGAGCAACTTAGGGAGTGAGGGTATCATTTCATCTCACAACTCAGGGCACACACCATCTCTGAGGGTAGGAACTCAAGGCAGGGATTGGAAGGCAGGAACCTGGAGGCAGGAGCCTGGAGGCAGGAACTCGAGGCAGGAATCTGGAGGCAAGAGCTAAAGCAAAGATCACGGCAGAGTGCTGCTTACTCACTTGTCCTCATGGTTAGCTCAGTTTCTCTCTTGTACATCCCAGAACCACCTGCCCAAGGATGGGACAGTCCACAGTGACTGGCCACACCCACATCAATCATCAGTCAAGACAACTACCCAGAGACTTGTGGAGGCAATCTGATGGAGACATTTTCTCTATTAAAGGTCTATAGTCTTAAGTTCTTGTCAACTCAACACAAACCTAGACACAGACCATCCCCATGCTGTCCAGGGGTTGCTTACGTGGTGGCTGGGGAGATTTTCAGGACCAGACAAGCATGATTCTGCACTGATGACGAGGACTAATGTTTGGCTGCTGGAAGTTCTTGGCCCTCACCAGAAAGCTCTGGACAGGAAGACAACGTGACACCATCTATTTTTCCTCTGACCTCTTCGGTGCTGATTGTATAATCTCAGGTCCAGGCTAAGGTTCCCAAATTTTCCATTTCACCATCTCTGTCCCTCCAGCATGCTCTCCCTTCTCCTGTCCCTAGTGCTTGATAGCTTCTAACGTTGTTTCATGTCTCCTTTAGGCAGAAAGCACAGCACTCCTTCTCTAGCTGGTCCACTATGAATGCCTTTGCATCTGAGTGTTTGTGGGTTTTGTTTTGGTCTCATATAGATAAATCCAATGCAACTGTTGGAACTTGGGCAATAAAGGATCAAGGCGTAGGAGATGAAATCTTAGAGAAATATGCCATTGAAATAAAATGTCATTAAGGGAGCTGCACACACCAAGAGACAAATACTATGGTAGGGATTTTCTCAATCTTCACCCCCAGCTGAGCGGCAAGGCTCTGGTCCCTAGTACTCAGAGACAAGTCTGGTCTATGCAGTCCTGTAGTCTAGGATGTCTGGTAGCAACCATCCACACTGCTGTACTGCTGCTGTTTCCTCTTTGATCCCCATGGGGCCTTGTAGTGTTCTGAAGACGCTGGAAGAAGGTTTGTCTAGCACTGGTGTTGGTGGCATTTAGCTATATGGAAGCGAGACCCAGACCCAACAAAGGCAGCGTTTCCAAGGTGACTGTGCAGTGTGCACTGTAAAGCCCCTCTCATATCCCTGGTGTCTGCCCAGTACCCCCACCTTCCTAGTTCCTGTGAATTCCAGCTGCTTGCGTGTCAAAGTCTCTGTCTTTTCTGCAACGATTCTGGGCTGAGGAAAAGTCACCTGACCTACAGAACAGTAGAGACATAAGCTAGCATCCTCAATCTGAAAAAGGCCACCTCTTGAGGGAGTAGTTTTACTTACAGAACAAGGAGGCTCAGTTGCTCTTTCTATATTTGTTTGATGATTACTTTGAGTATTGTTAAGTGATTGGAGAAGAGTCCTTGCTGATAATCCTTGCTGTCCAGGAATTGCTTCTTTCCACGTATTGAAGGACTTTTCTGTCTTCCTGGGGACTTGGCCTTAGGCTGTGGCTCCAGGGTTAGCTCTGCTTCACCCTGACTTTTGTCTGCAAGGATAATGCTGAGGCCTGAGATGGGAAGGGGTGCTTCTCAGGGGCAAATCAAAGCACCACAAGTATGTCTCTGTAGCTCCTACCCTCCTGGAAGAGTAGAAGGTGTGGCTGTCGAGTTCCTTCATGTGCAGTACCCTTTGAACAAATGATTTGGTTTGGTTCAGGTGTTGTGAGGTTTGCAGGTTTGTGGGAGTCTTGCTTCTTGTTCAGGTGTGGTGAGTTTTGCAGATTTGTGGGAGTCTTGCCTCTGAGTTTTAAAGGGCAGTCATCCTTCTCTGTGTCTTTCCAGATGTATAAACTTTCCTTTTAAATTCGTGAGCTCTTGTCACCGTCCTGAACCCGCAGGGTCAGCTGCTACTGACGATATGTGCCTGCTCCTACCACCCCCTTGAATCTTTGCTCCCTCTCATTTCTGCCTCATGTCCAGCACCCGTAAGAAGTCTCACTGTTCTGTTCTTAGATGAATTCACATTATTTTAAATTCCTATGGCATTAGCTTTACAACATAGACAGATAGACAGCTTTGCCTGTCTCTGTTCTGGCTGACCGATCCTGGATACCGTCTCTATTGTGCTGAGAAGATATTAAAAGGAGAATAAAAAATGCAAGAAATGACAGAAAACAGCTGGTTGCCTGCACAGTCACCCAAGGTCTCTCTGCAACATTGGGGCATCCAACTTTGGCTTATAAGCTAGACTATCTGACAGACGATTTTGGAAGATGCTTACTTGCACTTCCTGCTTACTCAGGTAATATTATTTTCCTTCTCAGGTCTTTGATGGGTTGAAGACTAGATAGTTACAGTTACAATCCTCCCATAACCCATATCTTAGCTGTGAACATACCAGGTACAAGCCTAGATTCTTTGGGAAAGGAAAAACGATTGGAGTAATCTTTATAAAATTGCCTATTAACTATAATTTGGACATCTAAGATATATTTCTTACTTGATAATTGTTCCTATTGTATATAGTTTTTATTTTGTTAGGATTAGAACCTTCCTTTTTATTTTAGACTAAAAGGGGAAAATGGGGGGATTTGGTTCAAGAACCAATTCTATTGGGGTGGCTTGGCCCAAGGGGTGTGGTCTTTTCTGGGGATACATAACCGGATAAGAACTGATGGCGGCAAGGGCCACGTGCTCTCTCTTGGACTGTGGAGGGCTCACTGGCAGCGGCAGCTTGGTGACCATCCCCAGACCTCCCCCTCACTGCTGGGAGTGGGAGGACCAGCATCTGCCACAGCAGCAGCCTTGTTCTGCACTGTGAGTGCACTTGATATTCTGCATCCGTTTAATAGACCTGACTTAATCACAAATCCCTCTCTGCTTAGGGAAGCAAGACAGGAGACAGTGTTCCTTCATGAACTCTGCTTCAGTTCCTGCCTCCAGGTCCCCTACCTTGACTCCTAATGATGGACCATAATGTTGAAGTGTAAGCCAAATAAACCCTTTGCTCCCGTAAAACCAAAAACAAACAAACAAAAAACAAAAACAAACAAACAAAAAAAGAGGAGACTATCCAGGTTCACTGGGCAAAGAAAGTGCTATGGACTGAATGTGTCTAGTTGTCCCCACCCCTTTTATATGCTGAAGCTTAATCCTCGTCAATCCACTTGGAGGTGGGACCCTTCTGATGAGATGAACGCTCAGGAAAGAGCTGGTGTCTCTGGGCCATGCGAAGATTCAGTGAAGAAGTAGCTATGTACGAGGCAGTAAATGGCCCTTACCAGACATCAATCTGTTGGTGCCTTAGCCTGGGTTCCACAGACTCCAAAGATGACAACTGAATGTGTACTGTTTAGCTCACATCTAAGGTAATTTTACTACAGAGCCCAAGCTCATCCAAGAAGTAGAACCCATGCAGACTTGTGTCCAGAGCAGTAGGTGACTGATCATGGGGACAGGGAGAGGTTGAGGACATTTTTGGCTCCATCTACAATCTAATGATGCTGACTGTAAGGGTTGCATGGGCTACATGAGGAGGAAGGTCTCCCATGAGTGTCAGTGGTGACAGTGGGCTCATGATTGGATAAAGAGTTCTGCAACTAGGGATGGCAATCTCACAATTTCAATCTCTCACCTTTCGTTTCAGTTGTTCTGGAGGTACTGTTGAGCTCTCTGGACTGCATGCTCACTAAGCAAGCTGTGTCACATGTCTAAGCTGTAGAACTTTTCCTGGCACATAGAGAGCATTCATCATAATGAGCCATTAATGACTCGCCTAGACAAATAAGACCTATTGGCTCTAAAGGCCTCATTGCTCTGTGGGAGCTCTTCTGAAGCACTTAACCTCCAACGGGGCAGAAAGACATGATTAGAAGAATCGCAGGTTCAGCTGTGGCTTCATGGCTAGCGCGGGAGGAAGCAGGTGAAGCTTCAGCTGACCCAGAAGTTGAAGGCAGATCCATTTGCCAGGGGGATTTGCGTTTCTTAAAATTTTCCATTACAAGCAGTGACTTGCAAGAGAAAACCACTAATTAGAGAGGTCCTCAAGCTGCATCTGGATCTCTTCATGGAAAAACCAATTAAGACTTATGTTTTTATTAGATACATGCCTGCAAGCATGCAGCACTCACTGAGTTCAGAAACATTTTTTCCCCTCATTAAATGTAAATTATTTGGGAGTAAAGACCAAGGAAATACATTCTACACCTAAACTCATTAAGCATCTTAGGACAAGGGTCAACCACATGAACACCCGAGTACAAATGGCTGACATTGGGGTGAGCGCAGAACAGCCCAGCCAAGACGGAAAAGAGGGGAGGTAATTTTTATTTTCTGCAGGATAATTCTTGAGACAGTGCTCTCCCAGAGTGAAGAAAGGGTGTGAGTTTTATTCTGAAAGGCTACATGTAGAAATCTAAAACGGCATGTGGATCAGGATGGGGAACGTTGTGTTTTGAATAAGAATGGCCCCCATAGGCTCATATATTTAAATGCTTAGCCATAAGGGTGTGGCACTATTTTACATGGATTAGGAAATGTGGCTGTGCTAGTGGAAGTGCATCATTGGAGGTGGCCTTTGAGCTTCTCAAAGCCCAGCCTAGACTCAGTGTTTCCCTCTCTGCTGCCCAGGGATCTGGATGCAGAACTCTCAGTAACTTCTCTAGCACCATGTCTGCCTACATGCCACCACGCTCCCTGCCATGAGGACCCTGGACTAAAGCTCTGAAACTGTTAGCAGACCCAGTAAAATGCTTTCTTTTCTAAGAGTTGCCTTGGCCATGGTGTCTCCTCACAGCAACGGAACACTCACTAAGACAGGGAGGGTGGGATGGACAACTTAAATGTACACTACTGGGCACAGTTCTTGAATTATGGCTCAAGGAAAGACAGTTCCTGCAAGTCCTCTGCATCCATAGACTGGACCATCAGGACGAAGACAGGAAGACCCCTGTGTGAACTGTGCTGCATCATGCATGTGTTTATAGAAGATGCTGGGCATACTGCAGCTGCATTGGAGATAGTCTACAGAAGATTCCTGGGTACACTCAGACTTACACCCAAGGAATGTTCTCAGACAACTCATCTTCTACCAAGATTGCTTAGCTACAACCAAAGAAAAGGGCACATTGAAAATGATTTAGTAGAGGAATCTGTCCCCTCCCCCAGGTTTCTCACCTCTCCTAATGGCTGTGTTACCATCTAGGGGTCTTGATCAAGTTCATTTTCTCTGCCAGTTAATGAGTTTAATGGCAGGGAAAGTTCCAGACGCAGTAGGCAGTAGTTTGTAGAGTGCTTGTGTGGCTTTCACAGGATCTGTGTTTGATGCCAGGTATCCCCCAGGTAAAAATAAAAATTACACAAAAGGGCACTACATTGCCACACATTATAGAAGGGTTAAGAATAGTTACTTTTAATCACAAAATCTCAACCTCCCCCCAGAAATATGGAAAAATGACAGAGACTATATGTAACACATTCCAGGAACTAGGGGTGACAAAAGCACACAGGCACCATGGTGGGGACATGTTCTGTGCCCTTGCCATCCAGCGTCCAACACTCAACCTCTTCCTCAGCTGGCATCTGGCATGGCCAGCAGACGGATCTAAAGAGAAGCAGAGAACTAGATAGAGCACTCCACACTAGTCTCAGGTCGCTTGTTCGGCTTCCCTCCTTCCTCTGGCCACTGGCCACTCTTTTGTAAAAGAATATCTTATGAGAGAGAGAGAGAAAGAGAGAGAGAGAAAGATAGAGGGGGGGGGGGAGACTGTCCGTCTGTCTGCACATGAGTGCATGGAAGCCAGAAGAGGGTGTTTGGTAGGAGCCTGCGCTGCCTGACATAGGTGCTGGGAAGCAATCCTGAGTCTCCTGATAGTGCAGTGTTTATTCTTTTTTTTTTTTAATTAAAAATTTCCATCTCCTCCCCTCCTCCTCCCCCTTCCCTTCCCTCCCTTCCACCCATACCCCCACTCCCTCCCTCTCCAGGCCAGAGAGCCATCGGGGTTCCCTTCACTATGTAAAGTCCAAGGTCCTCCCAACTCCCCCCAGGTCCAGGAAGGTGAGCAACCAAACTGACAAGGCTCACACAGAGCCCGTCCATGCCCTAGAGTCCAAGCCCATCGCCATTGTCCTTGGCTTCTCAGTCATTCTCCACCGTCAGCCACATTCAGAGAGTCCGGTTTGGTCGCATGATCCATCAGTCCCATTCCAACTGGACTTGGTGATCTCCTGTTAGTTCTGTCCCACCGTCTCAACCACTCCTCCCTGTGGCTCATCACTTTTCACCAAGGCTGGGGGCCCGGATGTCATGCCACGAGAGAGAGGCAAGCTTGTTTTTTCCCCCTTATCAGCTTCCATTTTGGAGTTTTCTTCAGACGGGCTTTTATGCACCTTTTCTTCTGGCCTCCTTCATAAGGGAATCCTTGTATTGTTCCTTGTTAGCAAGAGTAGATGGGATGGTCGGTGGTGTATGGGGGAGGTTCGCACTGATACTGGGGTGATGAAGAATGGCCGGCTGAGGCAGGATGGAGGAGGGGTCACTGAAGGTGCGTGAGCAATATGTAAACCAGACATTGAGTAGGTTGTCCGTGTGAACATGGAAGTAGCAAGGATAATGGCAAGAACTGAGAGGAAGAGGAAGTTAGAGAGAGATGGCTGAGAACCCAGAAGGGCCACAGGAAGCAGAACATCGGGTGGCAAGCTTTGCGGGGAGCTTTTAAAATGAAGGGAGATAAGATATCCTATAATAGCTGTCACAGGGATGGAGGATGGGAAGATACCTCCCACCTTACTCTTCTGTGTGCGGGAGCTGAGGTATGGGGGAACCTGTTAGTTCCTGAGAGGGACTTTTCTCCCCCTGTTTTGCCAGACATGTTTGATTCTATCCTATGTCTCACTGGGCTGTTTCACTTCTGGGTCCTGGCCCTCCAGGCAGTGTCAGGATGGGCTCCCTCTTGTGGTGTTTGTGTCAAGCTGGACCAGTCATTGATTGGCCACTCCCATAATTTCTGCGCCCCCGCCCCCCTTACTCCAGCACATCTCATAGGCAGGACAAATTGTAGGTCAGAGGTTTGTGGCTGGGTCGGGTTTCAAACCTAGCACTGGAAGTCTTACCTGGCTACAGGAGATGTCTGGCTCTGGTTCTGTAGCCCCCATTGCTAGGAGTCTTAGCTGGGGTCACCCCCATATATTCTAGGGAGTTTCCATTGCACTGGGTTTCCAGCCCTTCCCAGAGATACCCTGACTCCAGTTGTCTCTCCCAGTATAAAGTTCCTATGACTTCTAAACCACATTTCTGTCTTGGTGGTTGACACAAAGGTTGAAGTGGGAGTTGAATGCAGTTTAATGTAAGCGGGTACAACCTCTAGCCACCAGGAAGTGCTGATGGAGTTCTAAGGTCTGAGGTCCAGCCTCACTTGAACTTCCTTTCCAGGTCAATAAGCCTAAATCGCAGGCATTTATTTTTTTTAGTGGATATTCCAAAAAGAATTGTTCCTTTATCCCATTGAATATTCTTATTTATGTGCTGAATGATTTAGAGATTTTATTTCTATCGAACTATAACGGGCTGGAGAGATGGCTCAGTGGTTAAGAGAACTTGCTAGTCTTTTGGATGCCCTGAGTTCAGTTCCCAGTGCCCATGTCTGTCAGTTCATAACTTCCTGAAGTTCATAATTACTTCCTGTATCTCCAGCTCCAGGGGATTTTACAGCCCCTTTCTGACTCTGTCATCACCCACATACACACACACGTGTGTGTGTGTGCACACACTCATACTTGTGCACACACACACATACATGTGTGCGCACACACACACACAAAGACACACATACATTTTAAAAAGAGAGTGTAATTTCATATCAAAAAATTTGATTTTATTTTCTGAAAAAAATCAGAGGAATTTTTAACTTTAGTTTTTTTGAGGATGGAAAATGATTTTTTTTTTTAAGATTAAATTTGGGAGCTGAAGGTGGAGCTGAGCTGTGAAATACTTGTCTGACTTTGATTCTCATCACCGGGGGGGGGGGGCAAATAAATAAATAAATAAGTCTAAAAGGTAAGTTTTGTTATGGTTTTCAAAAGTATTTACTTCCCTACTTACTTATGAGCATATTTATTTGCACAGTACCTCTGTTGCTAGTTTGAATTTTTTTCTAGACTTTTCCTGTGCATCCACACATGGCCTCGTAGGTGCAGAGCCCCACAGAGACTCCCCAGTGAGCACATGCATCATGGAACTCTCCCTTTGCTTGCTAGGATTTCCTTCTTCCGTTCTGTCTCCGCTCTCTTCTTCTCCCAGTGCTCCGTGTTCCTATGCCCTCTCAATCCACACACAATACCGTTTATTAGAAAAGAAAGGCAACTGTATTCTGTAGTGGAGATGGGCTACAGTGTCTGTATCTATCAGTCCAGACTCACCCCCTCTGCCCCACATCTAGACGGTTTCTAATTTTATGCCACTCAAAGCAGCAATATGCCATTGTAAACAACATGGGGCAAAAGCTGTTTTCCACTTACGAGATTTAAAAATAGAGTTCTTGGATCCCCAAACCACTGAGTTTTAGAGGAGCGAGTTTATTTATTTGCTCATTTTACTCTTGCTTCTCCTTTTTGGACATTTTGGAAGTTTTCAGCAGAGTCTCCCAAATCTATTGAATTGAAATTTGAAATTTTTTTCTTTGTTTTTTTAATTTCTGGGTCTGTTGCGAATGTTACTGTTTCAGAGCACCTGCTTCTGTTCCTGGTAGTGAGTATGTAAGCAGGGTGCAGGACCCCATCTTATTCTTGGAACATTGCAGTCTTTCATTCCCCAGAGACCTAATCAAAGGCAGAGCCCTGGGTCAGTGCCATCAGCTTCTTAGCAAGTGAGTTCACCAGGCTTTGGAAGGATATCCATACAGACAGGGCTTGCTGTTGTCTTTTCATGCATGTAATTTTTAAAAATTTTAGTGTGTGTGTGTTTTACGTGTGTATATGTGTGTGTGCGCATGTGAGTGTTTTTTCTCCTTTATACCATTTGTGCTCTGGGGATTGGATTCAGGATTGTGTGTGTGTGTGTGTGTATGTGTGTGTGTGTATGCATATGTGTCTGAGTGTGTTTCTCTTTATACTATGTGTGCTCTGGGAACTGGACTCAGGACTGCATGGTAAGCATCTTTACCCACCGAATCATCTCATTGGTTCATTTTTGTTTCTGGAAAAAAGAGTCTCATGTAGTCCAATCTGACATTGATCTCTCTGTTAGTCAAGGCCAACTTTGAATCTCATCCTCTTGCTGCCACTTCCTGAGTGCTGGGGTTACAGATGTGGCCACCAACCTGATTTTATTCTGGGTTGGTTATTAGAGCCAGGGCTTTGTGCATGTTGGGCAAGCACTCTAGCTTATGAGCCACAGTCTCAGCTCTCCTTTTCCTTTCTCCTTTCCTTTCCCTTGTTTCAGTTTTAGAGACAGCATCCTCAAACTTACCATGTAGCCATGGTGACAAGGAAGCCCTGATCCTACTGCCTCTGCTCTCGTGAGGGCTGGGATTACAGGTGTTCATACCATGCCCAGATAGCCATGCTTGGTGAGGGCTGGCATTACAGGTGTGCCCTGCCATGCTGACGGTCCATGCTCTGCTCCTTAGAAAGCGATAACAATCTTGGCACTCCCTTCTGGATTACCACTCCACTGGGTTTGTGGATACTGATAGTGGGTTCACCGTCCCCTGTGCTGATTCCCTGGCTCTGGGGTCCTGGTCAACTGTCTGTTAGATCCACAATGGAGCCATTCTTTCTGACCAGCTGACTCTACCAGCAATCTAGTTGTGACCTTTGTGGTTTCTCATCTCTAGGGAATCCATATTTTTTTTCTCCTTCATCTTTTCTGTTTATGACTTGAGCACTTTTCTCTTTTTAAAAGCTGTAAAATCACCCTGGTTATTGTTTTAGGGGAACTTTTTTCCATCATAAAAAGATGTCGCTTGGCTCTGGCCCCATTCCTCTGATACATTTGCTTTGGTATTTTTACCCCCAGCTTTCTGACTCCCATACCTGCCCTGTCTCTGCTCTGCAGGTTTTACATGATGACTTCTGGTTCACTATGAGAGAGCAGCTGAGGCAGAGTTCTGGATGCTTCCAGTAGAAGGTGGCAGGGACAGAGGTCTGGGCTTGCAGAAGAAGCTGACAGCATGGTCTGAAGAGATGGGCTTGCCAGGCCGGGGAACTGGCTCCACGGAGAAAGCAGTTGCTGTGCAAGTGTGAGGACCCGGATGAGATCCTCAGAATCCTCTGTAGCATGCAGCTGCCATCATTGCACTCCAGAGAAGAGATGGGAGGCAGAGGCAGGAGAATCCATAGCAACTCTCAGGTCAGGGAGCTTAGCACGAACAGGGGTGAGCAACAACACACGCTGGCACCCGAGCTTGTCCTAAGGCTTCCACATGTATACCTTGACATACATATTCCCGTTTTTCTTCCCCTACCCTCTCTGCCATGTTACACACACACACACACACACACACACAGAGAGAGAGAGAGATGAATAGATGAAAATGCAATAACTTTTCTTTTTAAAAAAGTGATTACATACCGCAATAATGGGGCAGGATGGCTGAGTGGCGTGTGAGGACAATGGGAGGTCCTGAGGGTCAGTGGTGTCCTGTGTGTCCTACCTGCAAGCGCAGCTCAGGGGATCCCATGCAGAACTGAGTGATCGTACATGTGTGGGTGGAGGAGCTGAGGCAGAGAACACCAGCAGGAGCTGAGGGACTTGCAGTGACAGCTTCTCCGTGCCATGTACTCTCACTAGCCTTCAGGGCAGAGAGAGACTGGCACTGCGTCTTTTCTGTATTTTGAGTCTCCTGTGAGCTTTCTCTGTGGGCCAAGCAGGACCCAGAGTCACCCAAGATAGAAAAGTCGTTCCATGTTAGGATTGCTCTCATGGGACAGAGTCTGCAAAACCACAGCATGTTAGACACTGACTGTCTAGCGACTGATACTGTCAACTACTGACATTTTCAGATTAGGAGGAGAAAGAGGTGGAAGATTTTCATCCAAGAAAACCAGCAACAGAAGGATGGCAGACTCCAGGGTCCCCAGGGGCGGGTGAGAGCTTGGGGGTGGAGTGGCTTGTGGTGAACCATATCACCCAAAGTATTTATTTTAGTTGTGTGTGTGTGTGTGTGTGAGCGAACACACGTTTATGTGTAGGTGCCTGAGGAGACCAGCAGGGGTCATCAGTTCCCTAGGTGCCAGAGTCACAGGGTTGTGAGGTTGTTATACAGTTGGTATGGGTGTTGGGAACTGCCTTCGAGAAGGCAGCTGACCATTTTCCGAGCCCTTGCGCCTCTCCTCCCAGTCATTCATGCCATGCGAAGCTGGCAGGCTGGATGGGCTCTTCTTCAGATGCTGGCGAATGTTCTCTGCCTTCTCCTGGGTACAGAGCCATCTCTCAACCTCTCTTTGCCCCCAGATCCTCTTGCCTCTTAAACAGGGGCTTATTGTGACCATGGGGACTTGATCGCAGGCAAGAAGCTTATAGACTCATATTGGATGCCATATCGCACACCTTTGATGCTCTGGCTTGTCTGCATGAACTGATCTCATTGACACAGATGTTTCATCCAATTAAGGCAATCCTTGCTTCAGGACCCTCCCTCTCACATCCATGCACGCCCATGTTAGGTGAATAATGGACCTAGTAGGTGCAGTCCCCAAGAAACCCAGCTGTGCCCCTGGGAATCCCTGCACGTACTACCTGTGTTCCTGTGAATCCCCGGTCTTCACAAGAAACTGTGCACATAAGGAGAGGAACCTCGGCAGCAATCCTGATTTATCCCTCCATGCCTCAGTTTATTTGTGTGCAAGATAAGGCTGTCAGCCACCTTCCTCAAAAGGATATTCTGAGCGTCCACATAGAAGACTTGACATTTATTAACCAGGGTCATATGAAAGTCCCGATTTAATCTCTGAAAAAAAATGCTTTGAGAGTTGCAGACATGGGGACCATATAAGCATGAAGAATTCTGCCCATAGCTCTGGAGGAAGGTGGCAGTCAGTCATAGAGGCACGGGCTAAGTCTTGGTTCCTCTACTTTACCCTCAGGTTCCAGACAATTAAAGGGAACACTGTCTGGTTTGTGAGACATTAACCATTCACATTCTAAATGAGCAAAGATATTCTGAGAGTGTTTACCACATGAGAAGAGAGAGGCCTCACGGTGTAAAGCTTATGGAGACAAGTAGCTTCCTAATAGGACAATAATATTCTTGGGAACAGCAGAAAAAGCTTGAGGAGACAAGTGTCACATGTTCATTGTTCCGAGTACCAAGTGTCAGAAAGACGTTTTCATACAGGCATATGATGTACTCTGAACAGACTGCCCCATGCCTCCCTAGCCTTCCCTTTCCTCTGTCTGTTAGCCTACTTCACGACATATGTCATGTGTGCATGAATGAGTTCATATATCTATACAGATCTACGATCCACAAACGAGGAAAAAAATACACGGTTTGTCTTTCTAATTTACCAGACAAACTATAGTTTCATTTCCAGCCCCTGGAAGTAGAGCTGCGGTAAACACTGATGAGGGACATGGGCGGAGTCTTCTGGGTGACACCCAGGCATAGCTGGGTCATATGAAGGCCTATTTTTAGTTTCTTGAGTAATCTCCTTGCTGTTTTATAAGCACACACCACTTGAGCCTTCTCTGAGGAAGTCGCTCCCCTGCACACTTTCATGTAAACACCTTCCCTAGTGTTCTCAACGGTCTTTCCAGGTAGGCATTATTTTCTCAGAGGCTCAGGAAAGTTAAGGAATTTAAGTCCACAGCTAGAAAGAAATGAAATGAGAATTTGAATTTATGTTGCCTGTATAACAATAACCATAACCGATTCCATGCTATTCTCACAGTATCATTAAATAAAACTTGTGTTTGGGTCAAAAGCTATGGTATGTAGCGTTTGGCACTTACGTTTATTTTTCTGACAATTTGGCAATATAACTCAAACGATAAACTAGGCATTTAGGGCTGTATAGCTTACAGGTGCTGTATTTCAGAGTCCATGTCTGTGCTTGCAGCGGGTCTAGACTTACACAAGCGCACATACTGTTGTCACGGCTCTTGCATTGGTCAAGCTGACTTGGTCCTTGGAAGAATGGACTGAAGGAAATCAGCCAGAGCTGAATTCCTGTGAAGGGAAGAAGGCCATTTGCCTTCAGTGGTGGGAGCTGCGAGGAGCTGAAGCCAAAGAATGTTGAAGAGAAACTGGAAGCCTTGCAGGCCCACTCACCTGGGCAGCAAAACTAAGGCACCACACCATTCTCTACCCACTGCTGGTCAGGACTATAATCTTCGTTTAAAAAGATTTACTTTATCTTGAATTGTTTATATGTGTGGGTATGTGCACATGAGTGCAGGTGCCTGTGGAGCCAGAGGCGATGGATCACTCTGGAGCTGGAGTTACAGGAGGTTATGAGCGCCCCAATGTGGGTGCTGGGAATTGAACTCAGGTCCTCTGCAAGAGCTGTACCATCTTGCTGAACCATCACAACAGGTCCCAATGTCCACAATCCAAAAGTAATCTATTTTCTATAGCTATCAGTTTTCAAATCAGACAACCAGATTTGTGCGCGTCCAAGCGTTCATGTGTATACGTATGCACATGAGAGCCATGCATGTCCAAACGTTCATGTGTATGCACATGAAAGCCATGCATGCCCAAATATTCATGTGTATACGTATGCACATGAAAGCCAGAGACAAACCTAGAAACCTTTCTATGTCCAGCACAAAAGGGAGACTTTAGGAAACCAACAGATATGGCTTCACTCACATCAACTGTTCACTGAGGAAGAAACTGGTGAGACTTTCAGGAGCGGATTTAGGGGCTGACAAGATTTCACCACAGGGACGTCCTGGCTGGCTTGCATGTGGCACACACTGGGAGCATAGGGACCATGACACACTACACGTCAACAGACAGGAGTCTATTTACCAGGGCAGCTGCCAGGACCAGGGTCCACAGGGACACACCCTTAGGGCTCCCGCTGCTATCTGCCATCATTGTGAGTGGAGGCTGGGTTGTAATTAAGGATGATATTTACATAATTTATAGTTTTAAAACCCATCGTCTGAGTTTTTTCAGAGGGGAAGTCTCTCACAAAGCCAGGCCAGACTCTGGGCTTATAGAGAGCTTTGATTTGTGGAGGTGCCAAAGGAGCAAGTTCCTGGAAGAAGGAGAGGGATTCAGAGCTAGTAGGGGCGGGGCTGGGGAGGGAGTGGAGCTGAGCAGGTGAAGGGATTTAGCAGGCCTGAGCATGGCAAACATGGTGACCACAGGTTTTGCCTTTTACTCTCTCCTCCTTGATAAACCATAGATTACAGTCCTAAAGCTAGCCACCAAGCTATTGGCCACTCCTCTCTCCTGAGACTGACCACCAAGGTCCAGATATCAAAGTATTGAAGTCCAGCAAGCAAAAACCCCTTGTGACCGCCCTAATTAACATACCCAGTCAAACAGGTTTTCCCTTTTCCCTTTAGAAACCGTCCTTTGCCTGCAGACTTCGTCTATCTCCTCTCTATTCAGAGGCAGTCCTTTGTCCCTCTGGGGCAAATAAATCTCCTTTGTGCTGAGAACTTGGTCTCGGGTGTCCTGTGCAGACTGGCCCTTTCAGAAGTGGCAGGGATATATATGGTAGAGAGCAGAGCTGGGATGTCTCCCTGGACTTCTTCGCTGACCTCATAGGTCAGTTCTTCTGAGCTCAGCACCTGATTTATGGGCTGGATTTCTTGTAAACAATGGTGAGGTGACAGAGCCTTACCTCCAGCCGGAGCCGGAGCAGCTCAGAAAGAGCCTTCAAGGTCATAGGCTCTGGAAGGCAAAGGAGAAGGCGATCTTTGGAACTTCCTAGAAATGTGACAGAAGTTTTTATACTTGTGTAGGTGATGGGTTTGAAACCCCCAAATAACACTATCTAGATTTTAAAAGGATGAAGAGACCCAATCTGGCTAGCCCCTCTGCTTTGGATACATATTCAATTTAATGCAAAATGTCACTGTTTATTGAACACCTACTCTCTATAGAAAGAATATGGATAGAGACTCAACAATCTTCTGCACAAATGTGTATTTTTGAAATTATGACAAAGCTCAGATCTTTCTCTTATATTGTTCATAATCTAGTAACAGAGGAACTAGCAATGTCCAAGTTTACAAGGCAGGACATCCTGGAAGGGCAGAGAGAGTCAAGGAATAGTGATTCATCATGGGTGGAGGGGCACAGGAGGTTTCAATGCCGTGCCTGGTGTATAATGGCAGCCCTCTTACACTGAGTAATTACTGCAAGCTGGGAGTCTGTACTGAGATCACCATAGCTAATGCTTTGAACCACGACCCTAGGTTAGACATTGCTGCTTTATGGCTGAGGAAATGACTTGCAATCCACACAGTGCTGAGTGCCACCTTACTACCATCTAGAGCATCTGGGTGAAAACTTTGCTGTATCTCTTGGGGTACCAGCCCGAGAAGTCTCATGGGTAATCTCAGGCACAGAGTTACTCCCCATATTTTACTTGAACGTCACTCACAACTTGAGATTTAAGGATTCTGACATGCAAACAATTTCTCTTTATCCTGATTCCCTTCAGACTCCATCTGTACCTGGAGGTGGTGGAGACTCGGGGGTGGGGGTGGCAAAGACACAAAGGGTCTTGTGTGGTGGCCTGCCAATCGATGTTCTTAGGCCCTACCTCAGTGGGTCTTTAGCATCTTCTGCTGACCTGTGGCTGATGGTCCAGGCTGCAGTCTCTACCAAGGATAGGCACACTCACACCTCTGGTTCAGTTCTTGAACTTGATCTTTATTTCGAGGACTACTTTGCTGACTCTTTGGACCTGTTAGAATTCACTGTTGCCTACTATCACAGCCTGGTTTATACTAAGAGTTGGGAGGTAGCTGGTGGCAGCAGTTGGGGTGTTTATGATGACGTTAAAACGTTGCACTCTGAACCTATTTTTACTCAGAGGCAATCAAGCCTTGCTGCCCTCCAGGAACTGGAGTCAGTCAGGCACGGCTGGCCGAGGAGTGCTGAAGATCTTTCGCCACCTGTAAAGTAAGGACCTAAGAACACTGGCTAAGAGGCTGGTCCACAAGACTCTTGTGCATCTTCCCCTCCAGACTCTACTATTTTCAGAGATGATTGGTGTGGGTAAGAGTTCAGGGGCAATAGTGTGAAAGTTATCACCAGTCAAGGGTGAGGCGATAGATGCTTGCAGATTCATGCCGTCAGTCTCAGGGCTAGGACTTGGTCAGAGCCCCTAAAGAGCTCCCCGGTGCAGGGATAGGCTGTCTCCTATAGACCGGGGTATTTCAGGAGGGTTTTGAGGAGGCAACTATGTTCCTCTTCCTGTGATAAAGTACCCAGACAGAAGCAGCTTAGGGGAGGAAGGGTTATTTTGGTTCATAGTTCAGCGGCTACAGTCCATGGCAATGGGGAGTCCTAGCAGGAGCAGGAGGCAGCTGGTCACACTGCACACACAGTGACGAATCAGAGGAATGGATGCTATTGCCCAGCTTGCTTTCTCCATTTCTTTTCATCCCAGGACCCCAGCCCAGGGAATGGTGCCGCCCAGTTACAGTGGATCTTCAGACCTCAATTCATCTCATTGTTTCTTCGGTGACTTGAGATCCTGTCAAACTGACAATTGTGAAAAGCAGGGATGGGACCAAAATGAGATGATGGAAGCAGGACTCATGTTGTAGCCAAGGAGCAACCAGAACCAAAAAAAGCCTTGTCGTGGTGGGGCCTCTGTGAGCACACGGTGCCCACAGGCTTGGCTAAGCCGGCTGACCTTGCTGCACCACCACGAGCCTCTTGCTGTTGCCCTACATGGCTATATGACCAGTCAGTCTCTGGCTCCCTGGCTTCCTGGGAGCATCTCCTCTTCTGCTTCAGCTGTCCTAATACCAACTTCATTTTCTTCCCAATTCCAGTTAGAATCTGTGTGGGATAACTGATTTCATCCACATTTCATGATGAGCCGTAAACCTTTTCCTACCTTAATTACTTCAAAGTCTCCTTATTTCCCACAATCCTCTCTTGATGAGTTGCCCATTTCCTCCTGAGCTTTGTTGGTTGCTTGTCGGTGCATAATGATCGCTCTTTCTTGAGCTATAAGTGAGAAGCATATTTGAGAAAGACATCAGCCCAGGTCTGGATGCTCCTAAGCATTACATCCTTCTCTAGGGAGTTCCGGGACTGATCCAGAACTCATCTTTGATGCCACCTTTACTATGCCTTGTCACACAGAGTTCCACTCATCTGACAGAGAGAGAGAGAGAGAGAGAGAGAGAGAGAGAGAGAGAGAGAGAGAGAGAGAGAGAGAGAGAGAGAGAGAGAGAGAGAGAGAGAGAGAGAGCAGGAGGAAGAACAAGAAAAAGAGTCATAGTTATCTGAAAGAGTCTGGGCCATTTCTAGGGGAATGGAAAAGGAAGACAGAGGAAGAGGAAAGGGTTAAAGAGAGACAAGAAGACAGAGTCCAGGATATTTCCTAGAGACCAGGATGATGTTCCTATACTTCTTACCCGTAACTGTCATGCCCTTGGGCTCTTCCTGTTCTCTTCTAGTGGCCCCTCTGAGTCTTGGAAATCCTTTGTCTATGCTGGATCTGATTTTGGGTTCGTATCTTCTTGTTCACAGTCAGGCACCACTGTGGTGTGTGTTTTCTCACCTTCACAGTGCTATCTATGCTGTGTGTCCTAGGAGAGCCAGCAGGTCACTCAACCTTTTCTACTATGGAGCTAAGCACATTCCTATCATCATTTGTGTGAATATTTATTAATCATGTCACAAACATAATATCTTAGTGCTTTTTTTTTTCTGTAACAGAATGTCACAGACTGGGTCACTGTGACAAGTGGAAATTTACTGGCATTTACTTTTGGAGACTCAGTCTCAAGGTGTGAGCTTCTGGTGAGGGCCTTTGTGCTGGGTTGTTTCATGGTGAAACACAATAGCCCTGAGCTCAGGAGAGAGGATAGATAACCCTGTAATAAACGCAATCCTGAAGGTGGAGCCCTCATGACCCAAACACTCCCTATGAGATTCCAGTTTAAGATGGCTGCATAGCTCAGCGGTGGAGCCTAGCATGCACCTTGAGTTCAGTATTCAGCACTTCAAACTTAAACCAAACTAGTTGCCAACAAAGCCTCATCTCCAACATTGCTTCATTAGGGACCATGCTTCCAATATCCAGAGCATGAACTCTGAGGACACATCTCTGATGTGGGAGTCCCCTCTGTGTGTTGCTTGTATTGGTTAATGAATAAAGAAACCGCCTTGGCCTGATAGGGCAGAACTTAGGTAGGCAGAGAAGACAGAACTAAATTCTGGGAGGAAGAAAGCAGAGTTAGCCAGTAAGCCACTGCCACGTGGCGATACACAGATTAATAGAAATGGGTTGAACTAAGATGTAAAAGTTAGCCAATAAGAAGTTAGAACCAATGGGTCAAGCAGTGTTTTAATTAGTATAGTTTTTGTGTGATTATTTTGGTTCTGGGTGGTTGGAATGAACAAGTAGCCTCCATGCAACACATACCTGCATTTAGTATTGAAGTTTCCCAGGAAGAGTTTTGCAACCTTCTCACTCACTCACTCACTCACTCACTCACTCACTCACTCACTCACTCAAAACACACACACACACACACACACACACACACACACACACACACACACAAAAAAAAAAAAAAAAACCCTTCGCTATAGTGTGCTCCAGGAAGCTGAAGAGACCATTTGCTTAGGACACGGCCAAAGCAATTGGTTCTAAATGCGGAAGAGAGGCGGATGCCATTTCCTCCATGCAGGCTGGACTGTGGTAGTGACTGGAGTCCTCGTGGGAGTCTTCCATTAACAACCACTGTTGCTTATTCTTGATTCTTTGTCTTTGACTGACATATAAACAAAAAAGAATACAGACAATCTGAATTTCTTAAGCATTTATTTAATAGACATGTAGTGAAATCGACACATTGCAGACTAGACCCATATTCCCAACATCCACTGAACATTTGTATACACTGGTCAGGTATAAGAACACAAAAACAAAATAATCAATAAAAACAGAGCCATCCAGGGCCTGTTTTCCAGCAACTATATAAAATGGCTTATCTGTTCACACACACTTTATTTTTTTAAATCAGAGAAAAGTCAAAACTGAAATCATGGTGTTCAGAAATGAGTACGAATGGAGGCAGCAATTCAGCATGCTCAGAGCTGAAATCAGGAAATCATTGAGAACCTTAGATGACACCTTTACTTGGATTAAAATAAGTGATTAAAACATGTTAATTTCCATAAATTAGTAGAAGATGAAGATGTGCTCATGAATTGAAAAAGATGAAACCAGAGGAGAAAGTGGGAAATACTCTACAACAAATGGGCACAGGGAACCGTTTCCTATGCATAACCCCAGCTGCACAGACTTTAAGGGCAACATTGAATAAATGGGACCTCCTGAAGTTGAGCAGCTTCTGTAAAGCAAAGGACATTGTCACTAAGACACAAAGGCAGCCTACTGACTGGGAAAAGATCTTCACCAACCCTGCAACTGACAAAGGTCTGATCTCTAAAATATATAAGGAACTCAAGAGACTAGACAGTAAAATGCCAATTGACCCAATTAAAAAATGGGGCGCTGAACTGAACAGAGAATTCTCAACAGAAGAAGTTCGAATGGCCAAAAGACACTTAAGGTCATGCTCAACCTCCCTAGCTATCAGGGAAATGCAAATCAAAACAACTTTGAGATATCATCTTACACCTGTCAGATTGGCTAAAATCCAAAACACCAATAATAACCTTTGCTGGAGAGGTTGTGGGGTAAGGGGTACACTCATCCATTGCTGGTGGGAATGCAAACTTGTGCAACCACTTTGGAAAGCAGTGTGGCGGTTTCTCAGGAAATTCGGGATCAACCTACCCAGGACCCAGCAATTCCACTATTGGGAATCTACCCAAGAGATGCCCAATCATACAACAAAAGCATATGCTAATCTATGTTCATAGCAGCATTATTTGTAATAGCCAGATCCTGGAAACAACCTAGATGCCCTTCAGTGGAAGAATGGATGAAGAAACTGTGGAATATATACATGCTAGAATACTACTCAGCGGTAAAAAAACAATGACATCTTGAATTTTGCAGGCAAATGGATGGAAATAGAAAACACTATTCTGAGTGAGGTAACCCAGACCCAAAAAGATGAACATGGGATGTACTCACTCATAATCGGTTTCTAGCCATAATTAAAGAACATCGAGCCTATAAATTTGGGATCCTTGAGAAGATAATAAGAAGGTGAACTCCCAAAAAAAGATATAGTAATCCTCCTGGATATTGGAAGTAGACACGATCGCCAGGCAAAATTGGGAACTTGAGGGTTGGGCAAGACTGGGCCAAGGGAAGATGGAGAGAGAAAAGTGTGAAGGGGAGAACGGGGGGAGCTCGGAGGAATGGGGTGCTTGGGATATAGGAAGGGTGGATATGGGAGCAGGGAAGCATATATCTTAATTTAAGGAGCTACCTGAGGGTTGTCAAGAGACTTGACCCTAGAGGGGTTCCCAGGTTTCCAGGGAGACGCCCCCAGTTAGTTCCTTGGGCAGCTGAGGAGAGGGAGCCTGAAAAGGCCAGTTCCTATAGCCATACTGATGAATTTCTTGCATATCACCATAGAACCTCCACCTGACGATAGATGAAGAAAATGACAGAGCCCCACATTGGAGCACCGGAATGAGCTCCCAAGGTCCTGATGAGGAGCAGAAGGAGAGAGAACATGAGAAAGAAAGTCAGGACCGTGAGGGAACCTCCATCAGGCGACAGATGGGGAAGGTGACTGAGCCCCACATTGGAGCACTGGACTGAGCTCCTAAGGTCCTGATGAGGAGCAGAAGGAGCGAGAACATGAGGGAGAAAGTCAGGAAAGAGAGGGGTGCGTTCTCTCATGGAGACGGTGGGACAGAACTAATGGGAGATCACCAACTCCAGTTGGAATGGGACTGATGGATCATGCGACCAAACCCGTCTCTCTGAATGTGGCCAACAGCGGGGGCTGACTGAGAAGCAAAGGACAATGGCTCTGGGCTCTGATTGTTCTTCATGGACGGGCTCTGTGGGAGCCTTCTCAGCTTGGTCGATCACCTTCCTGGACCTGGGGGGAGCTGGGAGGACCTTGGTCTTAGCATAGAGTGGGGAACCCTGATGGCTCCTTGGCCTGGAGAGGGAGGGAGGGGAGGTATAGGTGGAGGGGAGGGGAGGGAAGGGGGAGAAGGAGGGGAGGGAAGGGGGAGGAGGAGGGGAGGGAGGGGGGAGGAGGAGGGAAGGAGATGTAAATTTTTAAATATAAAAAAAAAACCATGAGGAAAAAAAAAAAAAAGAAAAAGATGAAACCAGGGGAGATAACTCTAGAACTTGAGCCAGTGATGCCCATAGGAGAATTCTCCCTCCCTCCCTCCCTCCCTCCCTCCCTCCCTCCCTCCCTCCCTCCCTCCCTCACCTCTCCCTCCCTTCTCTCTAGTGTCTCACTGTAGTTCAGGCTGGCCTGGAACTCGTTGATGTAATCTAGGTTCATCATGGACTCTTGTGGATCCTTTCAAGCCTGCCACCCTCATTTAGGGATTGCAGGCATATGCTGTCCTGTCAGGTGGATTGCAGGCATGTGCTGTCCTGTCAGGGGGATTTCAGGCATGTGTCATCACGTCAGGGGGATTGCAAGCATGTGCCATCCTGTCAGGTAGATTGCAGGCATGTGACATTATGTCAGGTGTCATGGGAGGAATTTGAAAGTTAGCTCACCCTTGTTCTTGGACGTAGCTCTGGTTACTTTTCCAGGGGGTATTTTCAGGATTCAGGGTGTCCTGACTTCCACAAAGACATGGGACATACTCATTAGCTATTCAAATTTGATAACATTCTATTAAAATATGTACCATTTTTTCATTTTAAAGAGGTCTATTAAAATAAGTGGCTACGGTGTTACGGACATTTTAAGATGCAGTTAAGTTTTCATTACCTACAGAAGACTGACAGCAATTTAAAACTTCTTGTTGGAAGCAAAGAGAAAACCATACTCTCAGGATCAAAACCACCAGGTGTACAAAACACACAACAGAATGGTGTCTAAGAAAAGTCTCAGAGACAGGTATGGGATGTCATTTATTAGTTGGAATTTTCTGCCCAAGATATTTTTAGGGGGTTCTGTTTGTGGCGAATCTTGAAGTCCACCTGCTCACTTCGCTTCCTGGGGCTTCCATTTTGAGCATGGCTGAATTTTCTCTTACATTCTCACATTGGTGCCAACCTCCTCCTAGCTGTACGTTCATTCACGCAGTCGGAGCTTTTGACCCTGGAGTGCGCAGGTCTCCGTGTCCTCCTGCCCCGTCCCTGCAGACTCAGCCCAGAGGAGGCAATCATCCCTTTTAGTCCATCCTCGTGTGCCTACCTCAGTGGCCTGCAGGAAGAGTCTGGTGTGAGAGACCGTGAGGTTGCTAGGTGGTTCTGTATCATTTGAGGATTGTCGCACTCTACAGGAGGCTAGCAGCATGCCCTAGTTCTAACCCTCCTTTTGGGTATTCACAACGCGAGTTAGCAAACAGATCAAAAGCCGGAAGGGGTGGCGATGCTAATTGAAAGTGAGTGCGTGTACTAGAACACACAGCCAGGGCAGCTGCCTCTGCCTGCTGGGTCAGGCCCTAGTAGGTGCCATGAGTCTATTTCCTCTCCTCTCTTCTTCTTGGAGGAGTGCATCATCCAAACACAGATTTTTGCTTTTTGCTATGTGTATGACTTTTCCATTGATTTTAAGTGTTCCCCTCAACAGCAAAGATTAGTTCTATTAAGTTCCTACCATGTTTTACTCAACTGGTTGCTTTAAATATGCAACCCAGATGTTGGATTCTTCTTCATTATCAGAGTAGGGGGATTCCTCACCCCCCTCATTGTCTATGTGTATATGTATGTCTGTATATTAGTTGGAATGGAAAATGATATACGAATCAGCCCTGCCAGCTACCATGCGGACGAGACATCTATACCTGGTCTCTCTTTCCAGCCACCATGCAGACGAGACATCTATACCCGGTATCTCTTTGCAACACCATTAAAGGTGGAAACAATTTCTGGTAGCAATGGTGGGGAAAGAGAAATTCAGTTCTCCGCTTTCTGGAGCCCTAAGAAAGGTCCAGTCAGTTCTTCCTCACACATTCGCCAACACAGAGCTGTGTTCCACAGTGAGGGGCAGGGCACAGCTGTCCTGGTGTTGAGGTGGCCTCGTGCCTCCCTCTGCTGGAGGCAGCACAGATGGTGAGGAGGCACACTGTCCCCCTGCCACCTGGAAGAGTGTCCCCCGGACTCATAGTACCTCTTCATATTGACACTTTCTTCCCATTTCCTGTCCCTGCCCCGGCAGTTGTCTCTGAAGGTCCTCACCTCACCTCCAGTTCAGCTACTTCTCACATCTTGGAAACCATCGGGAAATTGGTGGGCCACCACTTCCCTTGTCCTTTTCATCCCTGCAGGCAAGCAGAAGAGGACAGGAAAGGTCCTGACCCTAGCCACTTCCCCTTTCTCTTATCCCCAACTCCCCACCATGTATGTGAGAGAGCCATCCACAACGGTCTGTGCAGAGCATACGGAGGACATCTCGCTTCTCCTCTTCTGTTTGGATGACTCTAGACCTTTGGAGAACGCTGCACATCTGGCATTGGAGGCTTAGCTGCCTGCCAGTACCCAGCGTCAGCACAGCTTTTGTGTCCCACTGTACAAAGTGAATACGTGTCTTCTTGGGTTGCGATGGCAAAGCCTCCTGTCCCACTTACCTGTTTCTGAAGAGCAACTAAGTTTAAAACTTACACTTAAAAATACTTTATATGCTTAGATTGATCATATATTTGTGACTCAAGTAGCGGTCAGCAGCGAGAATTCCCCATTGCCCTGTCGTTGCCCCACCAATCACTGAGGTTGGGGGCCTCAGCTACTGAAGTGTATGGTCTTCGCATGGAGACCCCATATAGTGACCCATATAGGTACATGCCCTCCTCATGTGGTGTCTCAAGATCCCAACAGTGCATTCTGATACATCAAGGCAAAAGCTGTGAGTTTTGTGAGCCAGCTTCATGTGTCAGCTACTGTCACGTCTGCTATATTCCACTGGCTACATAAGACTAACCCTGATTCGGTGTAGGGGGAGGCTACCCAAAGGCAAGAATACCAGGAGGCAAAGGCCACTAGGGAGATTACCTGGGAGGCTGGATGGCACAGCTTCTATCTTTTCAACCTCACAAGCTTATGTTAAAACACAAATCTGATACCCAGGTACCAGAAGCCTGTGGTGGACATGGATCCATGAGAAGAGGACAAGTCACATGTGGTTCACATTCCTTCCGGTCCCTAGGTTGTCTGGATTAAATGGAGAATTGGTTGGAGGGAGAAAGTGTCTGTCCCGGGTGTTCAGAAGGCAGCCATGTGATCCACCTGTGCTCCCCAAGGATTGCGCCTGTGAACCTGCTTTTACCAGTGGTGTTGGATGAGGATGAAAATGGATGCTGGCTGCAGAATGGGAGTAAGGCATCCGGGCTCCTGTGAGACCAGCTGCAGCCGTAGCTCAGCTCCTGACTTCACTCTGAGCAGTAACGAAAACATTACAGACAAATGATTCTTTGGTCTAAGGAACGAGGGCATATAGCCATTAAAACATATAGTTTTTAAAACAGAAAAAAAAACAAAGCAAAATTTTAGCTTCTGGGGGTCTGGGATATAGTTCAGTTGGTAGAATGACTTCCTAACATACATTCAGTTCCCAACACTATATACACGGGATGTGGTGGTGCATTCCTGTAATCCGAACACTATGGAAGTGGGGGCAGAAGAACCAAGGTTCAAGGTCCATCCTCAGCTATGCAGTGAGTTTGAGACTAGCCTCAGCTAGAGAGCCTTTCTCAAGTAAGCAAAACCAATCATGAAACAGAACAAAGCAGAACCAAGCCAATGGTTCTAATGATTTTATTGCTCAGTGGCAAAATAAATCAAAGCAACGTTAATTTGGAAGTCACTGTGAATCACATTTAAACATGTCAGTGACTGCTCAGAAGCAGGTCTGAATGCTGGGACTGGGCTTGGGAGGAAGGCATCGCAGTGTGGTATGTTCTTGTAAACATCGGTACAGGTCGAGAGCAATTTCCCTTGGTGATGTGAGCTAAGCTCCAGCTCCCTCCGTCTGCACAGAGACACGTGTCACAGGTTCATTTCTGCCTCACACCTGCCAGAGCTAGAAATGCTGCCCTAGAGAAGAATGGAGTCTAAACTGGCTACATTTATTCTAAGATGTTTTTCTCAGAGGTGCTGCCCTGTCCCTGGTTCCTTGCATGGTGGACTCATCCTCCACAGTGGAGTCCTACAGGCTGCACAAGGGAAGAAATGGTGCTCCTGATACAGAGGGTATGAACTGAAAATGGAGACGCTCTGCTCCTTCCCATTCCCAGGCCCCATCTGAAAGGGCTTCACAATCCCATCTGTAAGGACTCTTTCCCTGTCCTCACTCCCACTTCTTGCTGCTGCTTGGTTCTGTGCCTCTGACTTTGCTCTGTCACCTGAGCGAGTCACTGAAGTAGCAAGGACTCCCTGGCAAGCACTCTGTAGTAAAGTCAGATCTTCGCACTTGGTACCACGTCCATTCAGCCCTCCAAGGACTGAAGGGAAAGAAAGAAGATTCCAGCCAGCAGATCCACAAACTGAGCAGGGGCTGGAGTGAGGCCTGGGGTGTTGGGAACAGGAAGGTTGGCCTTCTTGGTTGTCTGCAGGAGCCGTGATGTTGATTGGCCAGCACTGGGGACAATAGTCTGGAACAAGAGTGACCGTTGGCTACTCAGATCCAAACTTGTCAGTAGGATCATACCATGACCCGGAGCATATTCCAGCCTTGCGCAGGAGGGTAGGGAGGGAGCTGAGTCCTGGGGCAGCCTTGGCTATGGTCCACTTACTGCACCCAGCTGCCCTCAGCTCTGGGACACTGCTCTCTGGCAGCCTGGATGTGCCATGCAGTGGGTCTGTTTCCAGACTGCTACCACAGTCTCAGGTCTTGAGTTCTTGTTTCCTGGGCACTCCCTGGGTGGACACAGTGAGATCAGCAGAGCTGGCCTCCTGCACTTGGAGGGACCACCATGGTCACACGTTTACCAGGACGTCCAGTGGAACCAGGCCTCTCTTCTTCCCGCTGAGGACTCTGATGAAGCCGTCCTGTTCTTCCTCAGAAGTCACACAGATCTGAATGTCAGGGAGAGAGGGGAAAGGTTTCAGTTCAGCGAGAACAAGTGGGGACCTGCAGCAGAAGCTGCTGATGACTGAGCATACAGGAACACCCAGCTGAGAAAGGAGAGGTGGCTTGGTTGGTAGAGGGGAAGTCGGGGGTGGCAATGTGAGGAAATGCTCAATAAAACATTGCATGCAAACCTGGGTTTGGAAACAGGCCCAGATGCAGAATATTTTCTGGGCTCCGGCTTTATGAGTAAGGAGTAACAAAACGGCATTAAATACGGTGACTCCCCGAAGAGGCACCATAAGGAGAGGATGACAAAAAATGTATCACAGAACTGGCACAAAGATCGCAAGTTTTCAGTATATTATGCCGAAGACCCAAAATAATAGCTGTCACTCACTGGTTCCCGTCCAGTGCTCAGAATTTTACATGTGAACTGTTTAGCACCAGGAAGCCAAGATACAATTTCATTACTAGTTCCAGGAAGATAAACGTGAGCATCTCTCATACATCAGAGCAGGCACCTCTGCGAGACTCCAAAGGAAGCAGTGGAAATCCATTCGAGTGTCCTTGCTATTCACTGTTCACAGGCTGGTGCAGGGCAAAGAAGGGGGAGGCAGCCAGATGTGTGAGGTGGCCCCTGGGGAGGACAGTTCTCCCCGCTCCCGTGAACCACTGCCACAGTGAAAGGTAAGCCTTGGAGACAGCCCGAGACGTGACCCAAGAGCTCCGTGGAAAGGGACAGAGTTTGAAAGACACTGCAGTGGTACGGGAAGGGAAGAGGCCAGGCAAGTGTGTGGCTCAGCTGGAGAGAAGTCACAGGGCTCTGCACATGGACTGCTCCACTTTGAGATAAGGGGTCTACCCTGACCTGGGTCAAGATAAGCGCAGAAGTTCAGCTGAGGTAGCATTGTTTTTCCAAGGCGGCTCGCTGGGAAGGAGCCGGGTCATGTTTACAACCCAGAGGCAGCAGCACCTACTGGTGAATGGAACCTGGATGAGGCTCCGGCAGAACCTAAAGCTGGATGTATGTGTGTGTGTGTGTGAGAGAGAGAGAGAGAGAGAGAGAGAGAGAGAGAGACCTATGGGGTCTGGAACATGCACTGGGCTGGTATGTGAGCTGTGTTTCAGAAACCTGACTGCAAAGAGGCTTAAATCACACCCTGGGAGGAGCTGATGTCAGAGAGTGGAGGGTGTGCCAAGGGGGACACAAAGTCCAGATGTCTGTCATCTGTGAGACAGAAGTAACTGGAGATTCTGCTGGATCTCGCTGGAGCCTAACATAGGTAAGCTGAGCCCCAACCCGGTTTTCTGAGGCTGAGGTTTGTTTTTGTCTATTCCAGAAACAACCGCACACATACACTTTATCCCAGGACTTGGGAGTCAGGGGCAGAACAAGGGGTTTGAGGCAAGCCTTGGCTACATATAAGTTAGAGACCAGCCTGGGCTACACAATAGCTTGCTCACAAAACTACAAACCAAACCAAACACAAATAAAAAGGTACATAACACGTTTAGTGTAAATGCTGGGGGGGGGGGGGGGAGGGCAGCCTGAGGACAGCTGTGCATTTTGGGAGCAGCTCTGAAGTCAGACATTGAGTGAGCAGTTCTAAGCGGGGTGAGCAGGAAGACAGCAGCGACTACTGTCTGTCTTAGGGGCAGCACTCACCAACTGAAAATGGAAGATGTATTTGGGGCAATCAGTGAATTCAGAAAAGGATACTAGTGGGACACACACACACAGACAGACACACAGAAAGACACACACAGACAGATACACACACAGACACACACAAACACACACAGAAACACACACAGACACACAGAGACATACATACATACACACACACAGACACACACAGACAGATACATACACAGACACACACAGACAGATACACACACACACAAACACACACAGAGACACACAGAGATATACACAGACAAACACACACACAGACACACACAGACACACACACACACACAGACACAGACACACATACCACACCCCTTGACCTAGCCTTTCGGGTGAGCAGAACCTTAAAAAAGACATTTAAGCAGAGAAGAATGAACATGAAATAAAAATGCACCTGACAAAGTGCAGGGCAAGGGGTCAGCTGTGGCAGCGGGTACCTATAATTCTAGCAAAGGCAGGCAGATCTGTGAGTTCAAGGCCAGCCTGGTCTACGGAGTGAGTTTCAGGACAGCCAGGGCTCAGACAGATGGACAGACAGATGAGTTCAGTGCGGCCTGGACAGAGGTGGATGTGTGAAGAATGGAAGGGGAGGTGGCGAGCACTGTCAAAGCCTGGAGCATACTGGAAATATAGGCCATGCTATGCCCCGCTGGCCCCTCAGCTCACTTTCTGACTTGTCTCAGTGGCCAGAACTGGGTCAGAGCCAACCCCTAAATAATCATTGACAGTAGAATAGGACAAATTTGGTCAACTTAGAACTGCCTGGGTCACAGAGGATGTTGGTGGATCACAAGAGTCAGGCTTGACACTGCACCATGGCTGAAGGGCAAAGGTGACAGCTGGCAGATGCTGGAGAGTTTTAAGATGACAGCCGAAATGGTCAGATTTATTGAAAATGGTGTTTTCTCAATTCTGTTCTATCTTTTCCCACATCCCTTTTCTTCCCCTACCTTCTCCTATTTCTACCCCTCTTTCTCTTTCTATCCATGTATATACATAAAAATAAAAGTAAAAACCTAAACCTTATCATATAAATAAAAACCATAAGTTACTAGATTTGGCCAATATTCCAAAGTTTGCCACTATGATGTATGTACAGCTGTTAAAAATTATATTTTTATAAAACTAAGTAGAATTAGACAGTCTAAATAAAATACATTAAACTATGCATTCAAATGAAAACTTGGCATGAAATACGTCAAAGATTTTAATGCTAATAATAACTTGATGATTGAATTGCTGCAGTTGCTATGTTCTTCTATCTTTAAAAATATTATTTCCTAAATTTCCATATAGTTAATTTCAGTTTTAAAATCAAAAAATAACTTCTGGCTTTTTTTTTGCCACAATACAAGGAATCTGTGAAAACATTTCTATAGCTATGACAGACCCAAGGATGACATTATAAAAATGATTTAAAGGAATTTGAAATCCTTTAAGTAGGACTCTTTTTTAAGCTTAAAAAATGAAGAAAATTCATCCTGTCAAGGCAGGCTGCTACGTGTTCATAATGGATAACTTAATTCTGTCTGGAAACAAGAGCTCTGTGGATAAACAATGTAATAATTATGAAAGATTAACCTCAGAAACAGAAATGTGATTTAATAAAGAAGCATTGCAGTTATTTTCAGAATCAATTTGCTCCCATTCCTCTGTTAATGGTTACTTGTCTCTTTATGTTTTTAGAGTTATAAATATCACACTGGCTACTTTCTGGGGTCCACAGGGTGCCTTACAGTGGTGTTTACCACCGCAGATGAAGTCCCCATTGAGACCTGCTCTGGGTTAGAATGGTGGAGTATGACTTTTGTTAAACACCCATGGTGCCCAGGCACTGTGCTGTCTTTATACAGGTGCGCACAGTGAACTCTCAGGTCTACATCAGGAAGATCTACTATATTGATTTTTTAGGTGACATTTAGAGGTGACTATCAATCCACACAGGCTACAGATCCAATTCTATATGACTTTGGCATCAACGACCTTCCTCCTATATCACATTTCTTTAAACATAAACTAATCATGTAAGAAGTTCAAGTGCATGTCAAGTTTGAATTATTTATTTATTATTGTTATTATAACATTGATTTTTGGAGTCAGGGTCTTACTATGTATATAGCCTCGAGTGGTCTCGGACTCACTATGTAGACCAGGCTGGTCTTGGACTCACAGAGATTAGCCTGCATTTGCTTTCTGAATGCTGGGATTAAAGGTGTGCTTCACCATGCCCAGATATAACAATAATATTCTTAAATTAAGGTTCTTGTTTGATCTCATGTAGCCCAGGCTGGCTTAGAACTCCTGATCCCCTGCCTTTACCTCCCAAGCCCGGAGATGGCAGAGCACCACCTTAGCTCAGCTTAGAAGCTTTCTTATACCTGCAAATAAAACAAACAAAACAGCATTTCCACCTTTCCCTTATCCAAGTCCATGTCTTCAGTGAGCCCAGTCAAGGTGGGAGAAGTCTGTATTTGTTGTGCGGGTGTATGTGGCATTCAGAGAAGTGGCTATAGCATGGTGCAAGTATGCATGGCATTCAGAGATGTGACTACAGCGTGGTGTGGGGTGTGCGTGGCATTCAGAGATGTGGCTACAGCATGGTGTGGGGTGTGCCTGGCATTTGTGTGAGCAAGGGTGGGGGTGGTGGACCTGCGAGGACTAGGAAGTGAGTGTGATCAGGGTGTGCATTGTATAAAATTCCCAAACAACTAATAAAAACATGCCTGGGGATTGGAATGTGCTCAGCAGAGGTGCTAACATGGGCAAAGAGGCTCATGTTTGTTTGTATTCTTGCCTGGCACTCACATGTGCCCCTGAGTAAGGCACATAAGCTCTGTTGGAATCTGCTCCCTATTTTGTAAAATGGAAATCCTCCAAGGTTAATCCACACAATTCACAGGGCATGTGAAAAGAAAACATTATAAATACCTGAGGTTAAGCATCTTCCCTGCTTTATTCATGGAGGTGGGGCCTCTTTGTGAACCTGCAATGTGGTGATTTGTCTAGTCTTGCTAGCTCCTTTTCCCTGGGGGTTCCTTCTTCACTTGGCCTCTGGGAGGATGCTAAGAATTCGACCTCCTGTCCTCACAGGACTTACACAGTAAGTTCTTTACCCTCGAGCCAGCCTCTCCCAGTTCTTTCTATTACATTTTACACCCACTGAAAAAGACCCTGCCTGTCTTTCCTGGGTCTCTCTTGCCTCCTCAAGCGTGCAAGGTTTGACACACCAGGTGATTCAGGGGCTCACCGCTGTCCAGGCTTCCTCCAGTCCTCTTCCCTCAGTAGGTAATGAGACCATCTTGTCTCCTAGGTCAGTTTTGCTGTGTTTCCTCTTGGGCCTTTGTTTTGCCATAGGTCATCCTGTGCCACTATCCCCTGAACTTCAGGGTAGCCCGTAGTGGTGGGGGATGGTAGCAGTGGTGAGGGCAAGGTGAAGTGGGCTGGAATTTTTTGATCTTTTGGGTACCTTGGTCATACCTGATCTCCATCACTGTGATATTAAGGCTGAATATGGCCAAAGACCCCCTGTATCTGTATCTCTGCTCTTTCATCTTTCAGAGAATTTTCTTTGAGAAAATGCTCATCTCGGCACAGCAGCGACTGGTTTCTGGTTCTGATCTCCGTATTCTGTCTATAGCATTATCCCCACACCCTCCAAACCCTTCCCCTAAGGGAAGTCTTATTGTTGACCACCCACTGCCACTGTGTGATTGTCCCTAATTCTCACCATTATGAGATTACTTTGAGGGCTGCCATTCCTTGCCCAGCCTCCCCACCCTCCCACCATGCATAGATTATTTTCAGGAGCTCATTGCAGAAAATGGAATTATAGCATGCATAGGACTGACTAATTTTCATGGTTCTTAATACATGGTCTGAAGTAACTGTTCAAAATGAGCAGACTGATGCACACTTGTAACTACAGAAAGTTGATTTCACAGACTCCACCTGCAACTGTTGTTAGGATATATTGGAAAACAGCGATCTGATTTATTGGTATATTATTTTTAATAATTTTTATTTCTTTACTTTAAAGGGAATAGACAATTTTTCCAAAAGTTATTTTTCCGTTGTAATTTTATTTTTAGATTTTTCCTTTAGGCATTCTATTGACTAGTCACAATGAAAGGTGAATCATTGTTTTTGTATGGGACTTCTTTTCTTTTAACATTAGAAAGCAAGCCCAGGGGCTTGTGTTCTATTACTGAGCTATATCCTAAGACTTTGCTATTTTGAGACAGATTCTTGGTTGCTGTGTAGTTCAGTCTGGCTTTGAACTCACTATTTATGCTGACCTCGAACTTGAGATTTTCTTGCTGTGTTTCCTGAATGCTGGAGCTGCCTGGTGTAAACTATACGTCCAGCGTGGGGGAGCATTTGTCAATTTGATGATGCTATTTGGAGCCACATATGGAAAAGAAAATGGTTGATCAAATTGAATAAAACAGTATTTTAGAAAAATAAATCAGTTATAACTAAAAAGTAATGACAGATCGTGTGTATGTGTGTGTGTGTGTGTGTGTGTGTGAGAGAGAGAGAGAGAGAGAGAGAGAGAGAGAGAGAGAGAGAGAGAGAGAGACTTAGTAACTATCTTTGAAGGTAATTCCACAAAATAGGCAAGGAAACGGCTCAGTGATTAAGAACACTGGCTACTCTTCCAGAGGACTCAGGTTCGATCTCCAGCACCTCCATGTTGACTCAAGACTGTCTACAACTGCAGATCACAGGCGAGCCAATGCCTCATTTGACCTTCACAGCACCTCACATGCATGTACTGCATAGACATCTATGCAGGTGCAGTCTCCACATGCATGAAATAGAGCAATAAAATTAAATAAATGACATCCAGCATATGTTTGGGACAGCTGTACTAAACAGACAAGTCTTAAATAATAAAAGCATGTTTCATTCTTTAAATTCTTGTAGACTGAGCCTTGTAATTGCCACATTTTTAGGTAGAGACCCACTGCCTGGAGGATTGCTGCAATCACTACACACCAAGAAAGCAGAAAGAGGCCAATTTCTGACCCCCAAACTCAAATTTGCAATCAACTGTAAGGCTTCATTGAGAAGGACAGGAAGTTTTGAACTCTGGTCCCGCACATCCTCCTCTGACTAATCCAGAATGGTTCTGGAGACTGGCACAGGTCATTTTCCTCTGCAGTGAAGATGAGGTATGTGACAGGAGAAAACATAAGCACGGCTGAAGGTCAGCCCCTCTGTGCTGGAAGGGGACACACAGAGGAAGAGGACAGCGCTGAACTCTGACTGTCCTGTTTGTTTCTATCTGTATCCCAGAGCTGAGATAAGGAATCCAGAAGGACATAGTTTCAGGACACTATAGATGTAGAGGTCTCAGGAAAACCAACCACCTCACAGAGAATGTGCCGGTCAACATAGCACGGAGCAAAAAGGTACCAGGAACCTATAGATGAGTACAGGGAGATGGCCGGAGTCTCTGTCCAAGGTGGTTTTCTGTCCATGTTTTGTCCCTGTCTATCATGTGAAAGTGGATGGCCTTCAGGGGAAACACAGAGGCTTAGAGTCTTGATTAGGAGATCTGAGAGGGCTCTGTGTGATTGGAGCCAGCACACCAAGCCCTGTAGTTCAGCAGCACACGAGGACAAAGCTTTCTCATTAGGTGATAACACATAGATGGGCACAAGCCCAGAGTGGAAACGGGAGTGGCTGCAAACATCAGTGACTTGTGGTCTTCAGACAGGAGCCGGGATGAGATGCTCTCTTATGACACTCAGACATTACATACGCTTCTTCTCTGATAGACACTACTAAGGCTCTGTGGTTTGAATGAGAAATGTCCCCTACAGGCTCCTGTATTTGAACACTTGGGTCTCCAGTTCCTGGCACTGTTTGGGGGAACTAATGGGACCTTTAGGAGGTGGGGCCTTGATGGAGGAAGTCTGTCACTAGGGGCGGGCTTTGGAGCTTCATTATTTATTCCCACTTCCTGTTCTCTCTGTCTTTCCTTCTCCCTCCTGTCCCCTCTGCTTCCTGGGTTTGAATGAAATGCCATCAGCCAGCTTCCTGGCCCTGCTGTGTGCCTTCATCTCCTTCCCAGCCATTATGGACTCCAATGTTCTGAAGATTAAGCTAAAACAACTCCTCTTATCCCTAAATTACTATTAGGTATGGCATTCTATCACAATGATAAAAACTAATTAATGCTGGATTCTCGCTACCCCACACCATTGGCACAAGGTCATCTTTTCTCAAGTGGCACACTTGTTCCCCGGCTTCTTCCAGCTTGTGTCTGCTTTGCTTACCTGGTTTTCTTTCAGTGTTATCTGTCCCTGGTCTTTGCAGCCAATGAAGGTTCTAACACACCTATAAATCTTCTCGTGCTGTTCTACTCTCTGAACAAAGTTGGCCGGAAAGAAACCAACCCTGTCCCGAATTTTTCCCTGAAATGGAAGAGGAGGCATTCAGCGGCCAATGTAACATTTACGATTGCTGTCATCACCAAAGGATTCTTACTTCTTTTTAAAGCCCGAGATACCTACTTTCCACCAGTCTTCATTGGAGTCCTCTAGCAGAGTAATCATGTCTCCTGGCCTAAAAATGAAGAATGGATGAGTTGGGTGGGGAACTGAAACAAGGAAGGGAAAATTGACTTTAATGTGAGACGTTTTTTCATCCACTCACGCAATCCTAAAATAAACAGAAATAAAACAAACACGATTTCACTGGCTCTTCCTTCCCAAGAAAATGGAAAGCACATATAATTTCTGTGCCTTATTTTTAAAAAATGGTGATTACCTTTACTTTTAGTACATGAAGATCATATTTACAATTCAGAAAGACCCGGATTTTCAGTGCTTAGGAACACTGGCTGTTCTTCTGGGTTCAATTCCCAGTACCCACATGGCAGCTCACAACTGTCTATGACTTTAGGTCAGGGGATTTGAGACCCTTGCAAAGACATAAATGCAGGCAAAACATAACACACATGAAATAAAAATAAATATTTTTTAAAAGGAACACACAGGGGATCGGTGTGGCAAGGTGTCATGTATGCTGACCAGCCTGGTCTCATATGTGATACACAGCTAAGGATGATGAAAGCCTACATTTTCATGTTTGCCTCTTTAGTAACAAAATCCCTAAAGCCACTCCTGATTGCAAGAGATGGGAGAGTGGGCCCCACACCTGTGAGAGGTACTGCACCAGCTCAAGCTAAGGAGAGGAGAGGAGCTCTAAGTCGGACTTAGAGCTGTCAGTGTGACTGTACACTGCAGAGCCAGCATCAGCCAACATCACAGGTTTTGCCCAGTTCAAGACCTGGTGCTACATTGTTGCCCAGGCTGACCTGGCCTGGGATTTACTATGTCACCCAGGCTTGTCTTGAACTCACTGCAGTCTCCTGGGTTTAGCCTCCTGATGCTGGGATACTGAGGCTGGGTCACAATGGTCAGCTTTTCACTCTGCCTGGGTTTGCTGCTCCCAGCCAGGAATTTTTCAAGGCTCGTCCTCATCCTCTCCCGGCAGTCTTTCTTTTTATTTGTATGGTACCAGAAGCACTCTTTAAGAAACTCATTGTTGACTTTCTTAGGTGCTGGGATAGAGCAGAGCAGATTTCTGTGCCCGTTTTGCTATTCTGATTCAGCTTCTTCTGCTGTCAGTGCCACGTCTCAGTTACTATCTGTTTCAACCTGGTGTTCCCACAGAGACTTGCAGGGTTACTAATATCTAAGCATCACTCCCTGTTGCTCCAGGATAAACTCTGGAGACAGAGATGAGGGAAGCTATCAGATTTAGTCGAGGGCAGCTCTGAGAGAAATGAAGAAGACTCCTGTCACGGATCTCCATTTTTGGAAGGTGCAGGCACGTGAAGGGTGTTTACGGAAATCCAAGGGGTCATAGTAAAACAATGGGTGTCTTTTTCTCCAGAGCTCTTCTTCCTTTCTCTGCTCCACTTCCTCTTCCTCCTCTTTCTCTTCCCCATTCTCCCCTTCCTCCTATTCCTTATCCTCTTCCTTTTCTGTGTGTCCAATGTGTGCAAGTATGATGTATGTGGGTGCCATGATGATTGCATAGGAATCAGAGGGCAGCCTTGGCTATTGGTCCCCACCTTATTGAATCAGGGTCTTTTGTTGTTTACTAATGCACTGCATATCCAAAGCTAGCTTCCTTCAGGAGGCCCCATGGATATTCTCCCATTTCCACCTCCCATCTTATCCTACGAGTACTCGGGTTACAGACACACTCTACCATGCCTGGGTTTTACATAGGCCCTAGGGGATTTGAACTCAGGGCCTTATTTTTCACCTTAGGTGACTTAGAAACTGAACCATCTCCCCAGCCCCTTTCTTCTTCTGAAGCCCACTGACCTTTGACCTCTGCCTCTGTTGGAACAGCTATGCTTTCTTTCACAGTCCCTGTGAGTGCTTCAGGATTTAGAATCTCCCATGAAGGGGATGGATTATTAAAAGATGAAGAATGCAGGCAGAAGTCACGGTTTCTGCCTTCTCTGTTACAGCAGCCCCGCAGCAGTAAACACAACTGACTTTCTGCCATTTCAACAGTCGCAGCTGCCTGCTGATGCCACCAGAGAGAGATGCTGAAGAAAATCGCTCTTTCCCAGGTGAGGGATTTAATTAAGTACCACGGATGAAAGTCATTGTAGCCAAATCTGCTAAGCTCCAGCAGATTTTACTTAACCCCGTAACCTAAGAAACGGCACATTGGTATCAAATGCAAAGGCTTTGCTGATGGTTTGATAGAGGCTGTAAGCAGGGGATTGGAGTGGGAGACGAGAGAGGTGCCTTTCCTAAGGATAAAAGATGAGGTTGCTTGCTTTAAATTTCGGTATCGGAGACCAGCTAGAGACCCACCCTTTAAAGTGCTTTGAGGTGGACAGAGCACCTGCCCTGTACCACTTAAACTACCCAGTGAAGAAGGCACACACTGGAATATCAGGTATTATTTCATCTGAGATAATATGTATACCCCTGACAGTGCGGGGAGGATTCTGTCATTCCCAACAAAAGATCCTGACCAGGACCAAAAAAGTGAAGAGTGCTACATCGATCCATGTATTCCGTGCTTTAGAGAAAATTCAAATTCACTTCCTCATTCAACAAATATCCACAGAAGGCTGGTTCCGAAAGAGACATTTCACTACACCTGGTACACACTGCAGAACAAAGCCCTTGGCCCAGAAATACGATTTGCTTGGTCTGAGTTAACCTTTAATCTAGATGCAATCTAAATGAGCACTTGGAAGGAAGTGAGACCCAGCTGCCTCCGTGCATGCAGAAACTCCCACACTTGGAGAGGTGATGCTAAGGAGAAAAACACCCAAGTCACAGTCTCATAGACAAGGCTGCTGAGCACCTGGCTGGAAGGGCAAGACTGAACTCTGGGGTGATGATGGCCTCTGTGTCCACCCCCTGGGTCTGATCCACTTTCTTTACAGGTTACCTGTTCTCTGGGTAAAGCATGATTTAAAGATCCTATCTCTGTCCCTGCTGATTGGATGATTCTCAGTGACAGGTGGTAGCCGCTGCCTTGGCATTCCAGTCATAGTAAGGTCACGCTGTGGGATAGTCTGTTTTATGTAAAAAAAATGTGTTGGCCCAGTTTTAAGGGCTAGAGTTTGCTCAGTTCTCTTTATTAAGCACCCGATTAACTCCTCTCCCCAGCTACTTCTCTTCCTTGGGCTCTGTTCCTCCAGATTACTATGTTACAACTCTGATTCCTCACCCCAGATCAGGTACCAGACAATGATAAGCAGTCTCTAAGCTCTGGAGCTTGGCAAATTACAGGGAGTCCCAAGAAACCCCATGACTTGAAGTGATAGGGAAGAGGCCCAGAGATTTAAAAAAAGAGGAAAACTTGAATGGGATAATAGATAATAGATAATTTAGTGTGAACTTATTCACACTAATAATAATAATAATAATGATAGTGGGTAATATAGTGAATACTTGTGAGCTATTTTTATGAATAATTTACATTGGTATAGTTTTTGTATATTGATACAAGTTCAAATTATATTTGTTATTTCTGTTTATAATATTTGTACATCTATGCAAAGTTATATGTGTCAGATTGTACACATGCATATTTCTACTTCTGTTTAAGGCATTTTGTATATTGATACAACTTTTAGGGTATATTTTCATATTGTATTATATATTATTTCTACATCTGATCAAGATACTTATACATTGTTTACATTTTGAGGTCATTGTCCTCATTTGCTGCATATTTGTTTACAGATTACTTAATATTCTGATATGAAGTCTTAGTCCTTAAGTTATACAGGTATTAAGTATTATAGGTCAATAGTTATTCATGTTTGTTATTCATATAGTCAGATTAATTAGGTTCTTTAGATACATAGAGATTGTATTCTGCCTAGATAGGTAATCTTCAACCACTTTTAGGATCTGTAGAACATGGCATTTAAATAACTTAGGGTTCTGTTGACGTGAGACACAATTGCTCCTGACAGCACCAATCTATTCCCAAGAGAATGTTTAGCACTAAAGACACTCCACTGGGAGTTTGTTTTCTTCTTGGCACAATTGGCCTTTGGGCAAGGAACTGCGCATGCATCAACCACTGACAAAGAACATGGTATCTGGACTGGATAAGCAGGACACAAGGAACAAGACTGTCAAACCTTGCCAAGACAGGGTAATACGGTTCTGAAAATTTTCCTGCCTCTGAAAATGGTCTGTCAGTTATGCTAGGCCTTAGCCAAAGTTGGTTGCTTCAATATTTCAACTGAGACTTTGGGTGATGCTCAGGTAGCTAATTGTCTCCGTCATATACTGCTTGCTTTGGAAGCTGCTTGGTTGCACTTCCTGCCTACTCAAGTAATATTATCTCCCTTCGCAGGCCTTCGATGGGGTTGAAGATTAGATAGTAGTAGTTACTTTCCTCTTATGATTTAGCCAAGCCAATTTCCAATGCAAGACTTAGACTCTTTAAAATAGAATGTTTATTAAAACATCTATCATGTGTTCCTTGCTTAATATTGTTCATGTTGATTGTAATTTTATACTTGATATCTTTTCCTATTGTATACAGTTTTGCATTGGGTTTGGATCACTCTTATTTAGACAAAATGGGGAGGTGATGGGGAATCTTTGCCAACAAATTATCTTTAAGAGGTAGGACCAAGTTAGGGCATGGCTTTCTGGGAACCAGGAGGAAAACTGGGCAGCCCAGGGTTCATTCTCTCTCTGTGGTTCCCGCTCTACACAGCTGAGCTTGGACTTCTTGTTCCTGTTTCATGAGTTTGCCCCTTATAATAAAGAAACTATAACTGATCTATCTCTTAGCTAGCCTGGTTTTTCCTCGATTTGAGATAATTCAACATTGGGGCATGTGAGCTTGCTCTTGTCTTGACTACTGAGTTCAAACCCTTTATGTGTCTCCCTTGTACTCCTTTGTTCACAACTGTCCATTTTCTTTCCAACTTCGCTTTCTTCCTCCATGGTGCTCACTGTGCTGCATTCCACCATCAAAGAACTAAAACACTGTGCCAAACAACTCTACAGAGAGAGAGAGAGAGAGAGAGAGAGAGAGAGAGAGAGAGAGAGAGAGAGAGAGAGAGAGAGAGAGAGAGAGAACCTTACCTATCAACCTGGGGACAATAGAAGTCTAAGGCCTGGAGTTTCCATGAGGATGACCCTTGTCGGCCAAAGTATATTATGCACAGAGCTATGGATGATACTACCTGATCATGGCTATGTGGAATCTCCTGGAAGATATTATTGAAGATGGTTTGTTGCTTCATGGATGAGTGTTCCTAGAGGCAGGTAGGTTGACCTAAGACCCTACTGCCAATCTCTCCCCATGGCTTGTGTGGAGCAAAGGTTCTTAGGAGTGAAGACACTCTCCACTGTTGGGACAGCAGGAGGATCAGGACCATTTTTGCCTTCTATTTGGGAGTCAGAAAATGATCTTCACTCTATCTCTACAAGAATAACCAAAGGCGATTCCAGGGTGTCAAGCTCCTGTCTCTTGAGTGCTCATGGCTGTCAGCTCTTGGCTGTGCACCAGAGGCACAGGTGAGGCAGCAAGATTTCTCTAAGCCTCAGTTTCCCGACTTTGAGGGTGAGTGGAATCCAGCAAGTTCCAACGGGGCCTCTGTTTTCAGACAAACACATCATTTTTTCAACAAGTGAGATAAGGAGAGGAAGGGGCTTAGACTATCTTTCTAAATTAGGGGTGGGCCAGTGAAAGAGTAGGGATAGAAACACTGGCTTTTATTTTAAACACTAAATTGCATCAATGCTTACATAGAATATTTAGGCAAGTCCACAAGAAGTGTTGGTTATCATTACTCTTAAGCCACAATTACAGCTTTCAGGATGTTGGTAAATTCAAAAGCAGAAATCTATAAACTGTGAGTTGACATTGAGCATCTTCCATGAATGAGAAGCAAGTGCCAGGGGTGGGGTGAGGGGGGCTAGGGACAGAGCCAGTGTGAACCTGGACCTAGGCAAAAATCCCAGGCACATAGGCCTTTAATCCTGAGCTATCACAATGATATATTTTAAGTTCATATGCTACACATAATAAACACATGATGAGACATAGTTACTTTGCAAATTGCTCTGTGGACTGAGAGAGAAAACTATGCGGAAGTCTTTGGCACTATAAAATCGCTAATTCCCTTGCAAGCCTGTCATTTTCCACTTAGAGTCAAGACGGTCTAGTGAGTGTGGCCCCCCTCTCTCTCTGATGTGCTCTGTCTGTTTCCCAGGCTGGCCTTGAACTTGTGATCAATCTCTTGCCTTCACCTCCAGCGCAGCTGGGGTTGCAGAGGCATGAGACCATGTACTGCTATACTGCTTTTGGTCAGGGACAATTGGTAATGAGATGTCTGCTTCCTTCAGTAGCTGCAGACCCTGGTCTTTGAAATGATCCAGAACTTAGGAAGGCTTCTGCCTCTCTTCATGAAGACCCATTCTCCTTGCCCCCCCCCCCGCCCAAATCCATCCTGACCACAAAGTAATATTAAAGCTGGGATTAGTAATTAACTATCTAGGTGCCTTATACAATGGTATTTCTGTAGGGCTGAAAACAGCAGATCTCCTGGAGGGGGAACAATGCCCACTGCATGAAGTAGGCATGGCCTGGCATGTTTGTGCACAAATCAACAGGGGCAGAGAGATTTAACTACTTACCTCAGGGTTCGGCTCCACGACTAACTACCAGATATCAAGCTGCCTACCCATGGCTTATCAAAACAATGCATAAGAGTTACCCATGTCACCCTGGCATTTTGGACAGTTTTAATATTCCATATCCTAGCCTGTTCATTAGAGGAAGAGAAGTCCACACTGAGCTCCATCAGCACCACCACTCAACCAAAACAGATGTCCTCGAAAGACCCAGCCAATGGGCAAAGCAAAGGAAGTCAGCCAAATTACTCTGTTCATCTGAGATTTACTGATGAATTGTTTTACCAGGCTCATTTCTCAATCTTCATTAATCTGGTCCAGAATTGTTTACAGTCTGGGCACATAAGTGTAACATCAGGAACTCCTGGACTCTGTAGCTTGATTTCTGTCTTAAACCTGAGCTCCTTAAGGCTGCTTGCATTTTCTTCCACGTCCATATTCTGGCATGAACACTCAGCTAACGGGCCATTTGGAAGATTTTGGGGAGCTGTTCCTGAACTGTTACAGATCACGCTCTCTAGAACCTAATTGGGAGAGGCGTTTGAGTGAGAGGGAGGCTGCTAAGCACATTAGTGACATTTGGGAAGGTCTGGGTTTCTTGACATAGTACAGCCTCACAACATAATACGCATCAGAGACTTTCCTCAAATAGCCTTGATTGGATTTTGATGTCCTGGCGACTGTGAAGATTATTTTTAAATCAAATTGGTGCATTAGAATTACATTTAGTTTTAATTAAGTTGATGCATTTGCTAAGCAGTAATGTACTTAGAGAATGGAAATGAGACACCAGGGGAGTCTTCTCCTGTCTCATTTGTCTCACGTGGTCCTCCCTTCTTAGTTTACATAGGGTGCACACAGCTGGCAAGGTGAAGGACATCAGAGTGGGCCTAACGGTAAACACAAGTCTCTTGGAGGCCATCAATACAGAACTAGGGAGCTAGAGTTGTGTGTTGTGTGTTGTGTGTGTGTCTAGGTCAGAAGACAACCTTGGGTGTTGTTCCTCAGGAACTGTCTACCTTCATTTCTGGAAACAGGGTCTCTCACTGGCGTGGAGGTCACTAAGTCAACTGTCTGTTCTTCCTCAGTGCTGGGATTACAAACACATACTACATGTTCTGTTTTCATTTTCATATGGGGTTTGGGTCATTGAACTCACGTCCTCACACTTATGAGACAAACACTAGGGCGTGCTCTGTCTCCCCAGTCCTTCATTCTGGCTGAGTGTGCCCTGGCTAATGGCAACCATGACTGCTTTCAAATCTAGAATACAATCTGAACCCAGGCGATTATTTAACCACACAGATTTCCAGGCAGGACTTGACTTAGGGTGGAGGTTTATGATGTCCCCAGAAACCTCCACTTTAATTACATTCTCCATGGATTCTTATGGTTCACAACCATGGCTTTGACTGTTCCAAAAAGCTTTCTCCTCTAAAATACTGTTGACCTGGACAAACTCACAGCTCTACTCAAGGAATGCTGGGAAAAGTCATGGAAGACTTAGAAATGGACAAAAGCATAATCAGGTTATTGACTTCCTTTTCAATGGCTTTGTATTTTCATTTCATAAAAGAATGATGCAATTATCACTGCCCACAAAAATATGAGAGGGTTGTGCCTGGCAGAATCTAGCTGGGATACCCCACGACTGTTCTCACATTGGCTTGAAAATCCCCACCAGCAGCCCTCCTTGTCTCTGGACATGTGATACACTGGGCTCCCTCTGAGCTAGCTGTGACATCTTACCAGTCCTCTCATGCATTAGTGAATCAAAGAGTAACTTGCGGATTTGTATGAGAATCACAGTTTGATCTTCACTGTAAACGTTCTGGATCTGGAGCAATGTAACACGAGCACAGCCTGCAGATCACAGGCTCCTGGGCTCAGGGGTCAAACCTCGTCCCCATAGACTTACTGGAGAGTGATGTGCATGATGACTCAGGGCATGCTGCTACACTGTCTGAGCTCACCCTCCAACGGTGAGTTCAGGAGGATGGGTGCGGGCACAGGTGTGCAGGGATAGGAAGGCGACCTTCCAATGTTCTGCAGCCCAGTGGGGTAACTGTGGTTGGCAACAGTTAACTTTATGACACTTTCTATGTTTAAAAATCACCACCAGAGATGATTTCCAACATCCCTAACACAGAAGTGATAAATCTTTAGGGTGCTAGGTGTGACGATTAGCTTGAATCAATCAATACACACCATATACATTTACTAAACTACCATTATAGTATCTTACAAATAAATGCAATTATGTGTCAATGAAAAGTAAAGTTGAGGCTGGGGAGAGGGCTTAGCTGGTCGGGGACTGAGCTCAGTCCCCAGAGATCACGTCAAGAAAACAAAGAGGAGCATGACGGTGCACGCCTGCGATCTCCGTGCTCGAGTACCTGCAGAAACAAGGAGAGTCTCGGGGCTTGTTGGCTAGCCAGACCAGGCTACTGCGTGAGTTCAGGTCAGAGGACACCTTGTTGCAAGAAATCAAACTAAGCACAAAGGCAGGCAATTCCTGAGAAAGGAAACTCAGAGCTATTGTCTGCCCTCCACATGCACGTGAACATGTACACACGTGTGTCCACACACACTCACACCCCTGCATCCACGTGATGTGCACACACACATATCCATACGCACATTAAAAAATAAAAATTACTTAGATCCTCAGCTTTCACAGAGAGGACGCTGACCAACATCCACGTAGGGTGTAAAGAACAGGTAGGAGCAACGTCAGAGCAGTCAGCCGCCCTCTGCTCCAGTTCCAGGTTCGACTTTCTACCCACATTCTTAATGCTGGTCCTCCTAGCGGGTCCCCCAGAACAGAGAACCACAAGCCGTGTCCCTGGCACAGCACTGACAGTGGCAGCGTGGCCTCTGCTGTGAACTTTCAGGACCTTCTCTGTAATGAGCGTTGGCATTTGGTCCCTCCTCGGTGCTTTGTAGTAAATTCCTCTAGTTTTGGAGCTTAAGTTTTTCCTCCTTATACTTTGCCCCAAAACCTCACAAGCAGACTTTTGCAAGTTGAGAGCCAATGTTGCCTTCCTTGAAGTCCCAAGACCCTTTGGGTGTCCCTCTAAGATGCACTGTAACTCTCCACAGTGTCCCTTGGCCAGCATGTCACTCTGGATTGTAACTACAGTCTGTTCTCCCCATGCATTCCAGCATGGTGACCCCTTAAGCTCAAACAGGGGACGGCTCCTGGAGAATACATCCTAAAAAGTAATATATAGGTTAAAGTCACTTTCAACTCAATGTCAAATTCAGAAGAGATAATTCTGAAGAGATGGATTCAGGACATCCATCTCCAGAGGTCCTTGCGAATAACAGCTAACCAAACTCAAGCCTGCTTGCCGTCATTCAGACACTAGCTAACCAGACTCAAGCTTGCTTGCCGTCATTCAGACACTAGCTAACCAGTCTCAAGCTTGCTTGCCGTCATTCAGACTCACCTACGGAGTGTCGGAGACTTGATGTTTTCAGGAGCCTGGGGATTCACAATTCTAAATCCTTATTTGGTGTTAAAGAGATGTGTTTTTTTTCTCTGAAACTCTCTCTTCGTTTAGGCATTCTGTCATGCACAGTCATTAATTTATATCTACCTTAGAATTTAATAATATTGAAAAAGCAATTCCTTCTTTGCCTGTGTTGGCTCTTAAGCCTTTCTCCACCACAAACCTGCCATTTCTTTTCTCCGCCTGAAGAAAAATGGCCATTATCATATAAATCAGTTTGAAGAGAACTAATAAAAATGAAAATGACTTAGATGTGGAAAGTCAAAGTGGATTCTTTCAAATAGACACCGCGTGGTCACTGATATGTATTCGAGCCTTTTGTTCTTTCATTTGCTCCCCTTCCTTCACTTCTGAGTTTCCAAATACTCCGTATACTCAGTCATTTACATCTCTTGATGGTTTACATGCAAGAGCAACCTGGAAAAGTCATACTATTCCTACTGATTACAAACAAAAGGTGCCCTTCTATGACTAAGAAGAAATGACTTTAAGCCTTTGTTTTGAAAACTCATCTCATAGCAGGAGAGATACTGGGGCTAGTTACTGTATGAGCGCTGACGGTAGAGTTCCCAAGGGAGTTTACAGGGGAGGCAGAGAAAACGAAATATTCCAGAACTGTATGAATGCAAGTTGAGGCAAACTCTCTGAAAGAAATAATCCAGACAGCGTCACCAGGAGAGGATGTCCCACAACCAAGGGATGCTGAGGTAGGACTGAGAGGATGAAGAAAGTCAAGAGGTAGACAGGTGAGTGTGCATGTGTGTGTGTATGATGTGTATCTGTGTGTGCATGTGTGTATGATGTGTGTGTGTATGCGTTGTCTGTGTGTGCATGTGTGTATGATGTGTGTGTATGTATGTTGTCTGTGTGTATGTATATGTGTTTGTGTGTATGTCTGTGTGTATGAAGTGTGTGTATATGTGTGTGTCTGTGTATCTGTGTGTATGATGTGTGTGTGTGTGTGTGTGTGTGATGGAGGGTAAACAGTATGACACAGATTACAGAAAGGAAAAATTCCCCTGCCAAATGGGGCTATGATCCTTTTGTGCATGGGGAAAAGGACTGAAAATAAAACAGCAGCCACTAGGGATGAGGCTGCATGAGTTTTGAGTCTCCACAAGTAATGTTTTAAATCCAAAGATAATGGAGGACACCAGGGCTTGAAGCCAACCTGGGTACCACGAGGCACCTTCTACATGTTCAGGGGTCTAGACTCAGAAGCTCGTGCAGCTTCTCCAGACACGTGGGATCACATAACTGCATGAGTTACTTGTCTAGGGCTTAAACCCGGGCCAAGTGGTGCCACACTTTCCATTCTTGAGCATTCAGTGAATTCATGCTGTCTAGACGTCTCTGTCTGCCTTCCTCCCTCTCTCCCTCTTTCCTCCTCTCCCTCCATTCCTCCATTCTGAAAATAAAGACTCTATTTTTGGAGCTCTTTGGAGCTGGATACAGTAGCATATGCCTATAGTTCCAGCACCCATGGGCCAGGCAGCAAGATCCTGAGCTTGAGGCCAGCCAGGGCTACAGAGTGAGGCATAGTCTCAAAACAGCAACAACAAGCTAGAATAACACAAACAAAATACAACAATACAAAACTGGAGTACCCTGGAATTAAAATGGTAGCATTTCTACAGTGTATTGGATATTGTTATATTTTGTAACAACCCCATCCTAGAAGCCCAGACTTGATGGCCCTTGTTTATAATTCGAGAGAGTTGAAGCTCATAGTTAGACTTTGTGCTTTGTTGTTGGATGAAAAGCAGGGCAGGGAACCCTTCTACCTGACTCATCAGTGTTGCTGGTTGATTTCTTACTTTACTATTTCGGCTCTTTTGGGGAGCCACCACCCAGTTCCCAATTAAGTCACACGCGGAGGCTTATTATTATTTATAAATGCCTGGCCTTAGCTTGGCTTGTTTCTAGCCAGCTTTCCTTAACTCAAGTTATTCCCTCCACCTTTTGCCTCTGGGCCTTTTCCTTTTCTTCTGTATCTGTTACTTTCACTCTTCCTCTGCGGCTTGCTGCGGGGCTGTGTGGCTGCCCCCAGTGTAATCCTCTCCTTGTTCTTGCTCCTCCTTGATCTCCTTTCTCTCCTTTTTCTCCCTCTATTTATTCTCTCTGATTTCCAGCTCCACTCTTCTTTATTCTGCCTACCTAGTGGCCGCTCAGTTCTTTATTAGACAAATCAGGAGTTTTAGACAGGCAAAGAATCACAGCTTCACAGAATTAAGCAAATGCAATATAAAAGAATGCAACACAGCTTTGCATCATTAAAACAAATGTTGCCCAGTATAAACAGATGTAACAGATCTTAAAGTAATATTCCACAACACATCACTTTAGATGCATCTATGAAAATGGCACTGTGGCCTTGATCCATCATCCATGCCTCATCCATGCTGAACAGCAGTGGTCACAAGGTTGGAACACAGAGACCAGGCGGCACCCTGGCAATAACCTGGCACACATGCGAGGGGATGGGCACACCAGGTTTAGACCAGTGTGTAGAGAATGAATATTGAATACATTCTGGACATGAGGTTCAGGGAAGCCTCTCAGGCTGGCCGGAGGTCAGGGAACACAGACTTCATTCTCCATGGGGATAGTGTTGTGGGAAGGCTGTGACAGGGTGATGCCTGATCCTTGATTGCTGGTGCCAGGAGGAAGGTAAGTTAAGATGGAGGACCATGGAAAGGCCTGCACCACTGATCTCTAGTAGATAAAGCTTTCACTGTTACTAGGCAGCTCTCTAAGGTATCTTCTGATGCCATGACTTATCTGCTCTGACTTTTGATGGCTGGCTTTGACATCTGGGCCTTTTTTTTTTTTTTTTTGCCCAGATTCACATTTGACCATTCCTTCTGTGTCACTCCTTTGCTTCCTTTCCCAAGGAAGGGACCCAGAATGCTGCCCAGGGTAGGTATGCAGGCTGATAAGAATAGTCGCTTATCAAAACGATTTTTCCTCTTATGGTTTGAGGAGGAAAAGATAATTCACAAAGTCCCAGCTCATTCAAGGAATTATACCCAATCCTCTGAGTATTGTCTTGACTATGCTAAGCAAGCTCCTGGCTTTTAAATGGGAGCACACAATGCCTTGGTTAAAAAGAAGTTGAGTAAATAAATAAATAAAAGTAAGTATGATTTATCACTTTGATCTTGCAGCCTACGAAATAGAGGCATTTCACTCTCGGGGATGAATAGCTCTGCTTGCCTGCAAGCAGATTGTAAATGTTGGAGTCGTGACCAGACATCTTGGCTTTTAATGGCCTGCAACTAACAAAAAATAAACACACAGAGTTACGACAGCCAGCACAAAGCCAGACATTCTTCAATGTCGCTGGTAACATTCAGTATTGCTCTGCAACTGCCATTAAAAACCTGGAGAATTCAGAGTAACAGTCTAAAAGCTCTGGGGCCAGCACAATAGAGAGTTCTTTCATCTTAAATTGAGCTTAGGTGTGTGTGTTCATGTGCCTGTAGGGACACATGTGTATGCATGGGTATGTTGTGGAGGCCAGAGGACAATTTTATGTATCCTTCCTGAAGAACTATCCACCTTGATTTTTGGGGTAGGATCTCTCACTGGCCTGGAACTTTCTGAGTAGACAAATTTGGCTGGCCATGGAGTCCCAAGCTTTGGTCTTAGAAGCTTGTGCCACCATATCTCTTCTTCCTCTTCTTCTTCCTCTGAGGAGGTTCTGGGGGAATAGAACCCAGGTCCTTGTGCTTGCAACGCAAGCACTTTACCAACTAAGCCATCTTCAGTACCTCATGGGGAAGTCTACACACCCAAACAGCAATGTCAAAAAACTCAGTTTATTGCACAATTGCCAGTCTCATCTCTATCAGTAGACAGTCAACTGCAGGCCATCTCCTGAAGGTCCCATAGCAGTCATGAGGCCAGAGAGGCAATGGCTCAGAGATTTGGACTGTCTCTAATGAAATAGAGAACACCTGAAAACGCCATATCCTCCCCCAGCATTCTAGGACTAATTGGACAAAGCTTACACCCCAGACGAGTTCTTCCCAGCAAGTTTACCAAGTGATGGAGAAAACTCAGAACCATCGTGGTAGCAGTGTAGGGTGGAGAATAAAGTTAAAATCAGCACAAAGAAACTAAACTGGAACATCTTTGTGCCAAGGCTGATATGAGCATACACAGAGAAATAGAAAAAGAGAAGCATGATATACATAAAGGTCCTGAAAAAGGTGCCAATCTGTCAGGCACAGGTTCCATGGAACCCTCTACCATGGCTCTGATTCACTATATCCTGGGAAGTAGTTTTTTTGTTGTTATGTTTTTTTTGTTTTTGTTTTTTCTTCTGCAATATATTCTCTCTGTCACTATGTGTCCCTGTCCAATTTATTGTTTAGTGACACAGGCACCTGGGAATCCCAGAGGATGCCCTTTCAGGCTCCTGTCTTCACCCATAACAGGATCCTCATGTCTTCATTTAAATTAAAAAGAGAAACCAGTTTGCAGACCCTGAGGGCGCTGTTCTAAGAAGGTCCAAGCATCATTTGAAGGCAGACTCAAGCAAAGCTGAGCTGAGGCAGGAGGCAGGAGATTGACCCTGACTGTCATAGCTCAACTCTTCCATCAGTGCTAACTTGGGGATTAAATAAATCTTTTGATTATCTATTAGACTCCACTGAACGTCAAGTACATTCAATGCTTAACCTTCACAGAAACTCTCACATCCCACAGGCCATGAACCAGAGAAGCACTTTGCAAAGTGTGGTCCCCAGACCAGCGTCAGCACCACCTTCAGACTAGTTAGAGATGCGCACTCCCCAGCTTCCCCACAGACTGGATGAATAAGACAGTTGGGACAGAGCCCAGAAAGCAGCTCACATGTTAGCCCCACAGGTGGGCAGACACATGTGCACATGTGTGTGGGTATGTGCATATGGGAGTATGTATGCATATGTGTGTGCGTGTGTTTGTGTGTGTGTTCATACATGTGTGTGTGTGTGCGAACCACGGTATGCATGTGGAGGTCAGAAAACTACCCTTGGGAGTTAGTTTTCTCCTTATACCACAGATTCTGGGCTTGAACTCAGGTCCGAAGGCTTGCTTCTCCTTGCTGAGTCACCTCACTTTTCCTGTTTTTTTTTCTTTTTTACATAGAAAAGTAACTACTTTAAAATTGTCTTTCATTCATTTAATTTTAACTTTATAATTTATTTTTTTACCTCATTTCCAAGTCTTCATTCTCTTGGGGTACAAATCTGTACAAGGCAACATAGGTGTTCATCTGTAATGGGTCTTTGGAAGGAGGTCCCTGCCAGAGAAGAGAAAAAAGATAGAACGAAATTGAGATAGGAAGGAAAGAAAATGGACGTGAAGACATGACTGCCACAAATTGTTCATGTGCCGCTCTCTTCAGCCAAAACCGACGGCTGTTGCTAAGGCTTCTCTCACAACCTTAGTGTGCTATTGATTACTGATTGATTGAGACAGGGCATCTCTACGTAGCTCTGGCTTCCTTGGAATTCACTCCCTAGACCAGGCTGGCCTTGAACTCAGAGATCCACCTGCCTCCGCCTCTCTGGTGCTGGGATTAAAGGTGTGCACCACCACATCCAGCTTCTTAGCTTACTTTGAATTTTGGAGCTACACACCACTACAAGCTATTTGAAATGTTTGAAATGTGTCAGAATTAGTCATTTTCTTCAGGTGATGTTTTTTTTCCTTTGACATAGTTCCTTATGAAAACTGTCAGAAATGGGAATATTTTCTTCCTGTCTTTTCTATTTCGTGTGTATGTGTGTGTATGTGTGTGTGTATGTGTGTGTATGTGTGTGTGTGTATGTGTGTGTGTATGTGTGTGTGTGTATGTGTGTGTATGTGTGTATGTGTGTGTGTATGTGTGTATGTGTGTGTATGTGTGTGTATGTGTGTGTATGTGTGTATGTGTGTGTATGTGTGTGTATGTGTGTATGTGTGTATGTGTGTGTATGTGTGTGTATGTGTGTGTATGTGTGTATGTGTGTGTATGTGTGTGTGTATGTGTGTATATGTGTGTGTATGTGTGTATGTGTGTGTATGTGTGTGTATGTGTGTGTGTGTGTATGTGTGTGTGTATGTGTGTGTATGTGTGTGTATGTGTGTGTGTATGTGTGTGTATGTGTATGTGTGTGTATGTGTGTGTATGTGTGTGTATGTGTGTGTATGTGTGTATGTGTGTGTATGTGTGTGTGTATGTGTGTGTATATGTGTGTGTATGTGTGTGTGTGTATGTGTGTGTGTGTGTGATGAGTATGTGGGGCTCATGTGTGTGGGTGCAGGGTATGTCAGCACTCATTCTAATTACGTTTTACTCTATTCACTGAGTCAGGGCCTCTCAATCAAACCCAGGTCTTGCAGATATAGTGAGTTTCTCTCATAAGCTTGCTCTGCAGATTCCCTGTTTCTATCTTCTGAGCTGGAAAGACAAGTGAGCCTTCATGCCTGCCTGGCTATTAGGTGGGTGATAGGGATCTGAATCTTGGTCCTCAGGACTGGGTGGTAAGAACTTTAACTACCAGAGCCATCTCCTCTGCCCCAAGTGAAAACATTTTCTTTGGAAAAAAAAGAGAGACATGTAAGCAGGTATAAAATAGATTTTTCTTCCCAAATAGACATTTATAAAGAGATTTATTCATTTGTTTATTTAATCACATGTGTATGTGCCTAAGTGTATGTATGTATACCATCACATATGCAGTGCCCGTGGAGGCCAGAAGAGGGCATGAAATCCTTTGGAGGTGGACTTAGATGCTTGTGAGGCACATCAGGTGGATGCTGGAAACTGAACTTGGGTCTTCTGGAAGTGGGGTTGTGGGCAATTTTTATGTCAACTTGACACAAGCTAGAGAAAGGAGCCTTAATTGAGAAAATGCCTCTTTAAGATCTGGCTGTAGTGTGTTTTCCCTCCCTCCCTCCCTCCCTCCCTCCCTCCCTCCCTCCCTCCCTCCCTCCCTCCTTCCCTCCATCTTTTTCTTCCTTTTTTCCTTCCTTCCTTCCTTGACAGGGTTTCTTTGTAGCTTTGGAGCCTGTCCTGGAACTAGCTTTTGTAGACCAGGCTGGCCTCGAACTCACAGAGATCCGCCTGCCTCTTCCTCCCGAGTGCTGGGATTAAAGGCATGCGCCACCACTCCCAGCAGCGCATTTTCTTACTGAGTGATTGATATTGCAGGGCCTGGCCCACTGTGGGTGATGCTGCCTCTGGGCAAGTGGTTCTGGGTTCTATAAGAAAGAAGTCTGAGCAAGACACGAGGAGCAAGCTTGTAAGCAGCACCCTCCACGGCCTCTGCATCAGCTCCTGCCTCCAGGTTCCGGCCCCTCTGAGTTCCTATCCTGACTTCTTTCCATGAGGAACAGTGCTGTGGAAGGAAGGTAAGCCAAGCCAACCCTTTCCTCTCCAAGTTGCTTTGGTCATGGTGTTTTATCACAGCAACAGGAACCCTAACTGGGACAGAAATTGGTACCAGGATATGGAGGTGCTGTGACAGACCTGACCATGTGCTTTTGGGAGGATAGTGGGAGGAATTTCAAACTTTGGTCCGGAAAAACCACTGGGTGTTCAAAGCTTGGTGAGCTGATCTGTGGGAGCATGGAAGATAAGAATGTTGAAGCAGTGCAGACAATGGAAGCCTGGCTCATGAACGTTTAGAGAGAAGTTTGAGGGCGTGCTTCAAAGACTCTATCAGGCCGTTTGTTGTGGGATTCCCCTCGGTATGCTGTGAATACCATTGGTTAATAAAGAAACTGCTTTGGACCTATAGCAGGGTAGAACTTAGATAGGTGGGGAAAACTAAACTGAATGCTGGGAGAAAGAAGGGCAGATTCAGAGAGAAGCCATGGAGCCCCCCCTGGAGATAGACACAGGAACCTTAGTAGGTAAGTCACAGCCATGTGGTGATACAAAGATTAATATAAATGGGTTAAATTAAGATGTAAGAGTTAGCCAATATGAACCTAGAGCTAATGGGCCAAATAGTGATTTAAATAATACAGTTTCTGTGTGGTTATTTGGGGAGCCTGAGCTGCTGGGTGGCTGGGAAACCAAGTGGCAGGGAACAAACAAGTGGCTCCTTGCAACAGCCATTTGCTATTTTGAGCTAAGAATCTGTGGTTCTTGTTAGTCTGGGCTGCAGAATCAGCTGGGATTAACAAGATACCAAGACCCCGACATAAAACTTTGTTTTACTGGAACAATGGATGCTGGTCAACTAGAGCTGAGAAACTGGTGGTGGTTAAGAAAAAACCAGCATGACTGAGGTGAAACCTTCTGGGAAGTGTTTCCTCAGGGTTAGCACATACGAGCTTTTTTCCCAGGGCTGCCAAGGTTGTACCCCCTGCTGGCAGCTGAACTTGGTAGTGTAAGAATCATTCAGGTAGTGCTGGTTTTGAAGGTGTGAAGGGGTCATGGAGAGCAGTGGAGACTTGGCACTATGGCAGGGTTGGAGTCCCCAAAGAATGCCCAGGAGAGGCTCTTGGTGAAAGTACAGCCAAGTTGCACAAGAGACCCCAGAATTTTGGAGATGCCATTACCATGGGATGGCCAATAGAAGCAGGCGTGCAGGGGAGCTGGCTTGAGTCTAGGACACAAGGAATGCATGCTGCAGAGGGAGGAGCCAGAGAAGTGACTCAAGCCCATTGGAGGGGCATGAAAGATCAACTGTGAATCCCAGATGTTGGATATTGAGTTATTTACACTGTTGGGGTTTGGCTTTGCTTTATTCAGATTGTGAGTGTGCCCTGGTTCTTCCCTCTTGAAGTAAAAAAGTATTTAGCTTAATTTTGATTTTCACGGGAGCCCACAGAAGAGATTTTGAACTTTTAAAAGAGATTTTTAGATTTTTAAAGAGACTGAAATTTTTTAACTTTTTATTGATTCTTTGTGAATTGCAGAGACTGAATATTTTGAAGGGAATGAACTTCTAATGTATTTGAATTTGTAAAGACAATGGGACTTTTAAAGTTATTTATATTTTTTATGTGAGATCTTAGAGTTGAATAAAAACGGAAAGGTTGTGGCTTGATGGTGATGTGTTTGTTTTACGTTGGCAGGGAGTTAGTTATGCTGGCTGGTTTTATGCCAACCTGACACAAGCTAGAGTCATTGGAGAAGAGGAAGCCTCAATTCAGAAAACACCTCCATAAAGCCAGGTTGTAGGCAAGCCTGTAGGATCATTTCTTATTTAGTGATTGACAGGGGAGAGCCAGGCCCATTGAGGATGGGGCTACCCCCAGGTAAGTGGTTCTGGGTTCTGTAAGAAAGCAGACTGAGAAAACCGTGGCGTTTTACCACAGAAATAGCCATCCTAACTAGGTCAGGCAAGAGGTTCTCTCAACACCGGGCCATCTCTGTGGGACCCGAATGCTGACTTTCTTTCAGAAAGTTGAAAGTTGGGATATAGCTCATCAAAGAGTGCATGTACATTCATATGGCAATCAGTCCATTGGCGGTGAGGAGAAAGCAGAGATTTTTGGCGCAGGACTGGTAGCTGTTTCACAGAACCCCAATTTACTGACTGTGAAATCTTACAAATATCATATCAAATCTGCCAATGTTTATTATTTGTATTAACATAACTGGACTTCACCACAACCCTGTTAGATACATTTTATTATAGTCCTCAATTTATTGGACTATAAAGGAGTTTTGTAGTGTCATATAAATATTAGATGCTATCACTGATCTGATCAAAATATTGTAATATTATAGATACATTTATATCTTATAATACACAAGCTAAAGTGACATATTACATATATACAAGTACATAATATTCTTGATTACATTATATAATGTATTATAATCAATATATTCTATCTATGAACATAAAACAGAAGACTTATATGAACTGTTGCAGCATTTTGAACCCTGCTATTAATTTTTTGCATTTATTTATTTATACTTTGCTATTAATTTTTCTGCTTATTTATTTGTATGTGTAGCATGTACTCCAAAGCATACATGTGGAGGTCAGAGGACAGCTTGACCTCCCACTGTAAGGATTTCAGGGAATGAACTCAGGTCAGCAGGATTGGCAGCAAGTGCCTTTATCCACTGAGCCAGCTCAGGCCTTTTATTTCACTATAGTTTAAAGCTCAGGTGCCTTGGACAATATTGCTTGATTCTATTGAAATTATATGTGTATATATGAATGGACATATCTAATATAACAATACATGCTTGCACAGCATACAGTGTAATCATAATATGATTTGCTGACCAACACATTGTAAAGTATGTCTTAACTTACAGCAACATATGACAGAAAATTGTGCATGTCATTAACACAATGTTCATTTTCACCTTTTATATGCTGTTTCTTCTATTCTATTATTATATGACATCACATCTTGTATGACATCACATCTTATTAAATGATATCACATTACGATTTACTTATTGTCAGACATGTTACATTTTTCTCCAAACAGTTAAAACAATTTGACATGAAACTATGCCCCCCCTTATGGATTTTGTGACCCACTTAGGTGATGATTGGCAGTTTGATCCAGGAACTCTTACCTGACCCGTGATCTGTGATTTCTACATACCTGGTGGTTTATGGTCTTTGCTTGGTCTCCGAAGTCATCGGTGCCGTTTTCTGGATATGTGAACACTGAGGGAGGAAAGAGAGCACAGACATTTTGTGTGGCTGGTAGCCATGTTTGGGGACATGCACAACAAGAGGAATTTTGATTTTTCCCTGAACTGGAGCTTATCATTGGCTGCTTCTTACCCATCCCCTTCTTTCCCTCCCTCCCTTCATTCTTCTTTCAGTGACGTTTTCCCTGTCTCCTCATGCAGCATCCTCTAAGCCCAGTTGACACCCACAGTCTGTGTGTGCTCAGTGATACAGTCCTGCCATCACTGGCCAAGTGTGTGTTTGAAACTCAGGCTCCTTTGGGGGTGTCCTGTCAGAGGCAGAGGCTGTTCTCTGTGTGGAATCACTTGAGAAGACATTCTGTCCATTTGAATAACCTTTCTGAAACACCAGAATTTTAGATTCAATATTGTAATGCTCTTAATGCTGTCTATATTCTGTTTTGAAGATTAAATCATTAGTTTTTTTGTTTTTGTTTTTTTCCTCATTTTTTATTAAAGATTTCCATCTCCTTCCCTCCTCCTCCCCCTTCCCTCCCCTCCCTTCCACCCATACCCCCACTCCACCCCTCTCCAAGACAAAGAGCCATCAGGGTTCCCTTCACTATGTTAAGTCCAAGGTCCTCCCAGCTCCCCCTAAGTCCAGGAAGGTGAGCAACCAAACTGTCAAGGCTCACAGTGAGCCCATCCATGCTGTAGAGTTCATGCTCATCGCCTTTGTCCTTGGTTTCTCAGTCCTCCTCCACCGTCAGCCACATTCAGAGAGTCTGGTTTGGTCCCCTGTTCCATCAGTCCCATTCCAACTGGACTTGGTGGTCTCCCATTAGATCTGTCCCACCGTCTCAATGGGTAAACACACTCCTCATGGTCCTGACTTCCTTGTTCATGATCTCCCTCCTTTTGCTCCTCATCGGGACCTTGGGAGCTCAGTCTGGTGCTCCCATAGAACCTTCACCTGGCATTGGATGGAGTAAATCATTAGTTTTAAACTTCAGAACATTCCCCTGATTGCTTATTCCAACGTACTGAGGCTGCTGGCCCAATCTTCTTTGAGCTCAGTTTTGAACTCTAATCCTCTTCCATGTGTGCTGGGGCACCAGTCTGAAGGTATTACCTTTGATAATACAGCCTCTCACGATGGACAACTGTTCTCGCTGTTCCAAAGGCACACTAGCCGAGTTCTCACTCTCCAGATGAACACTTGCCCAGAGTTCTCACTGTCCAGATGCACGCTTGCCTAGAAAGTTCACTGTCCAGGTGCACATGTGTCAGAGAGTTCACTGTCCAGATGCACTCTTGCCCAGAGTTCTCGCTGTCCAGATGCACACTTGTCTAGAGTTCCAAGTGTCCAGATGCACACTTGTCTAGAATTCTCAGTGTCCAGATGCACACTTGCCCAGCATTCTTTACAGAAACCTAGTGAGCTTTACTTGCCAGCTTGTCATTCTTACTGGATGGATGTCCCCTAGAGTAAATTGAGGCAGAAGGTTCTATGTTTATGAAGTAAGTTTGGTCTGTAAATTATTGTACCATTAGGATGGCTTGTTGTTTTAGAATAACATGTTTACTCTTCATTCTTTTACTTCACAATAGCAAGGAGATATCAGCACAACATGATGCATACCACAGGAATCCATATAATTTGACTCATTGGTGCCCAGATTCTCTCTACTGTTCATTCATTTATTGGTTTTGTAAAAATTACACTTTGTGTATGTGTGTGTTCATGTGTGTGTGTGTGTGTTGCACATTACAGTGTGCCTTTGGAGATCAGAGGACAACTAGTGAGAGTCAGTTCTCTCTTTATATCCTGTGTGGTCTGGGGACTGAACCCAGGTTGTCAGACTTGGAGAAAGGTTCCTTTACCCACTGGGCATCACCAGCATCTCCACTGTTACTAACACGGACTGAGGAGGTCTATGTTAAAAATCTACATGGGGCCGGGCGGTGGTGGCGCACGCCTTTAATCCCAGCACTCGGGAGGCAGAGGCAGGCGGATCTCTGTGAGTTCGAGACCAGCCTGGTCTACAAGGGCTAGTTCCAGGACAGGCTCCAAAGCCACAGAGAAACCCTGTCTCGAAAAACCAAAAAAAAAAAAAAATCTACATGGGAAGTAGAAAAAGACAAGATCTCCTGAGTAAATTGAGAGCATGGGGACCGTGGGAGAGGGCTGAAGGGGAGGGGAGAGAAAAGGAGAGGAGCAGAGAAAAATGTATAGATCAATAAAATCAACAAAAAAGAAAAAAAACCACATTCAAAGCAAAAGCTCCTGCAGAAGTACTAAGGAGTCTTAAATATCCAGGGTATTCGGTTTATAATCCTAGAGTTTACAGATACAGTTTTGTTAGCCCAATATTGTCCATGTGCTACCAAGGGTACATTTCTGAGTTGTAGTAAGGGGTCCCAGAGTTTGCCTGAAGCATTTGGTCACTTAACCTGGTGTTTACCTGTTGAAACAGAGCAGAGACAAGCAATACCCTTTTCTGGTATTACATCAGCTCTATAATCCTGGTGTAAACATTGGTTCTGTAAGTGTAAAACTATATTCTTTCCAAAAGACCAGTAAATAATCGAATGGAAACAAGCAAACAGGGTCTAAAGAAGGGATCAGGTGAGTGTACAATGTCTAGTTTGGAATGGTTATGCAGTTTTAAATTTCATATTATTTTAGTCTTTTATTGAATATCCATCAGCTCTTCTAGTTCAAAGTGTGTATTATTTCTGTAAACTGTTGTGAAAATTATTAGTGACTTTAAGCTTTTTAGATATACAGTCAAAAGCAGAATATAAGCAGGAGTGATGGAAGTTTTAAGGTCTATTTCCCCAAGCCATTTCTTCTTCTTCCTAAGATTTTTAGTTACTTGTGTGTGTGCACACACAAGAGTGCCACAAAGTGTCAGATCCTCTGGATCTGGAGTTACAGGTGGTTATAAAACACTCCACATGTGTGTTGGTGACCCAAGTTGGGTGGGTGCTGGAAACTGAACTCAGGTCCTCTGCAAGGGCAGCATGCGTCCCTCCCCAAACTGTTTCTGAAACCTATTTGCAGAAAGGAGGAGAAAAGTAAGGTAGTTATCTCTGTATCTTACAACTGTGTACACTGCACAACCGTGTATACTGCACAACCGTGTATACTGCACAACCGTGTACACTGCACAACCGTGTACACTGCACAACCGTGTACACTGTACAACCGTGTATACTGCACAACCATGTACACTGTACAACCGTGTATACTGCACAACCGTGTATACTGCACAACCGTGTACACTGCACAACCGTGTACACTGCACAACCGTGTATACTGCACAACCGTGTACACCACACAACCGTGTATACTGCACAACCATGTATACCGCACAACCCTGTACACTGTACAGCCGTGTATACTGCACAACCATGTACACTGTACAACCATGTATACTGCACAACCGTGTACACTGTACAACCGTGTATACTGCACAACCGTGTATACTGCACAACCGTGTATACTGCACAACCGTGTACACTGCACAACCGTGTACACCGCACAACCGTGTATACCGCACAACCGTGTATACTGCACAACCGTGTACACTGCACAACCCTGTACACTGTACAGCCGTGTATACTGCACAACCGTGTACACCGTACAACCGTGTACACTGCACAACCGTGTACACCGCACAACCGTGTACACTGCACAACCGTGTACACCGCACAACCGTGTACACTGCACAACCGTGTACACTGTACAACCGTGTATACTGCACAACCGTGTACACTGTACAACCGTGTATACTGCACAACCGTGTACACTGTACAACCATGTATACTGCACAACCGTGTATACTGCACAACCGTGTATACTGCACAACCATGTACACTGCACAACCGTGTACACTGCACAACTGTGTATACTGCACAACCGTGTACACTGCACAACCGTGTATACTGCACAACCATGTACACCGCACAACCGTGTATACTGCACAACTGTGTATACTGCACAACTGTGTATACTGCACAAAACTGTGTATACTGCACAACCGTGTACATTATACAACTGTGTATACAGCATAACTCTGTACATTACACAACTGTGTACATAGCACAATTGTGTATACTGCAGATCTGTGTACACTGCAGAACCGTGCACGCTGCACAACTGTGTATACTGTAGAACCATGTATACTACACAACCATGTACACTGTACAACTGTGTACATTGCAGAACCATGTATACTGCAGAGCCATGTACACTGCAGAACCGTGTATACTGCAGAACTGTGTACACTGCAGAACCATATATACTGCACAACTGTGTAGACTGCAGAACCATGTATACTGCACAACTGTGCATACTCCAGAATCGTGTACACTGCAGAACTATGTATACTGAACAACTGTGTACACTGCAGAACAGTGTATACTGCAGAACTGTGCACACTGCAGAACCATGTATACTGCAGAACTGTGTACACTGCAGAACTGTGTACACTGCAGAACCATGTATACTGCAGAACTATGTATACTGCAGAACCATGTATACTGCACCACCGTGTACACTGCACAACTGTTACTTTTGCTGATTTGAAGGGATTTTCCTTCTTTGTGTGTGGAAAAAAGGACTTCCTTTTTCATTTTCTGCTTTCTATTTCACCTTGCAGATGTGTGACGCCCATGTTTGTTTTCTTTTGAATGGCACTTGCCAGGTGACATTGCTGAATTATCTGCTATGGATCCAAATTTTAGTCCTTGATCTAATTCTGACGTAGTTGCTATGCAGTCTCCATTGGAAGTACATCACTGGGTTCAGCTCATGAGAATCTTACTTCATCCATATTCAAGACAGAGCGGCCAGCAATTTTCCCTTCTCCGGCCTTGTTTGGTTTTGAAGTCAGTATTGTAATAGCCTCGTAAACCAAGTTAGAGAACGTGTCTGCCCTCCTTGCTGTACTTTTGCTTCTCGGAGAGAGTTTATGTAATGTGGAAATTTTCTACTCCTTAATTGTTTGGTAGAATTTACCTATGAAGTTGTCCAGGCTTGGTAGTTTTATCATGAAAAAAATTAAATATTGATTCGGTTTCTATAAGGATTAGAAACAACTCACAATTTCTAATTCCATCCCGCTGCAATTGGGCCACGGTCACTCCAGTGATTTTGGTATCGGCTCATTTAGAAAAGGGTTTTGAGCTTTCCAGAGAGTTTGGTCGTGACGGTCTTTTCAGCATGTCATAGTACCTTTTTGGTTATGGCATCTCGATTCCTATTCTCTTCCATCTTCAAACTTGTTAGAGCTTATAAATTTTATTCTCTTTAATATCCAGTCAAGATTTATTGCCCTGTCTGGCAAGCTAATGATGTCTGCTCTTATCTTTATTATTGCTATCTTCATACTCTTTTTGGATGGGGTATCATATTTTGTTTTCTGACTTTTTATTGATATGTGTGTATACATGTTCATGTGTGTGTGTGTGCATGTGTGTTTTGTGACTGTGCATGCATGTGTGTGCACAGGTGTGTGTGTATGCATGTTTAAGGAATATGGAGGACAACCTCAGGTACAGTTCCTAGTGTGTTATCTCTGATTGGTTAGCTCCTCCTTCCCACTCAACTTGTTAAATTCTTGTTACTTTTTGTAGCTTGGAAAATTTGCTCTATTTTACTATCCCTTGTGTTACTGTCTTGGATCTTTAATGAAGCACATTTTAATAAGCTTCCTTCAAACAATATAAGGATCACTGAATGCCCATGGTCTGTTTAGAGATCGGCACTTCAGATGTTTTGTTGACAACTTTTAAAAGCACCATTTTTTAAGGAAGTCAGCGTATGTTTGCTGAGATTTAACTATATGCCTGTCACTCATTTATTTACTATCACACGTGCACATGCTGTGTGATGGCGGCAAGCGCGTGTAGGCCAGAGAACAGCTTTTAGAGGTCAGTCTCCTCTAGCCACAGTGAGATCTGGGGATTGACCTGAGGTGGCCAGGCTTCAGTGGCAAGTGATTCTACTCACGGGGCCACCTCCCTGGCTCCATCGCTCTCTTTGCTTTTCATTTCTTCTTGTCAGAGTGTTGGCTGTGTGTGGTAGTTTGAAATAAAATGGCCCCCAAAGGGAGTGGCACTATTAGGAGGTGTGGCCTTGTTGGAGCAGGTGTGATCTTGTTGGAGGAAGTGCGTCACTGTGGGGCGGGCTTTGAGGTCTCTCTTTTCAAGCATCATTCAGTGTGACAGTCAGCTGACTTCCTGTTGCCTCTGAATCAAAATATAAGTACTCTCAGCTCCTGCACCATGTTAAGAGTCCTCCCTCTTTCCCTCCCTCTTCCCTCTTCCCTCCCTCCCTCCTTCCCTCTCTCCATCTTTTTCTTTATTCTTTCTTTCATACTAAAGATGCCATTTTGCTGTTAGCTTCAGCTGTAATCTGAAAGAAGCCTCTGTGTAATTTTCATTCCTCCGTGTATCATCTGCCCCTCAGCCTCATCAGCACTTTGCCGTCTTTGCAGTCCTGTTCTGTCACAGAGATGCCCAAGGATGGCTCTCAGGAGTGCTGTCCTCCATCAGTTCTGTAAGTTCTCAGCCAGAATGATCTTGAATGTTCTCTTACTCCCATCTCCGTATGCACGTCTAGAGAGTCACTTGGATGGGCACTGAAGCTGTCTACTCTCTTTCCATAACACACTTTCTCTCCGATTGCAGGTCCTTGCTGCCCTGGGTATTCACTGTTTACAGTGGCTCTGTGTTTCTGGATGCTACTTCTCTCTTCAGATGTGTCTAACACCCTATTCAACCCGCCAATCACATTTCTACTTTACAATATTTTAGAAGCTCTCTCTCCGGAGTTGTCTTCAAATTTTCTTATTTGTTAGTTTCTTGCTCTCTCATTGGATCTTCTAGTTTATGTTTAACATTTTAAACATAAATGACTACATAATTCTGTTCGATAATTTTTGACCTATGTGCCTCCAAGGACTCTGACCCTAAATTAACTGACCCTGCTACCTCTCCCTGGCAGCGGCACGTTGTCAGGTGGGCTCTGTGGTGCACTGGCTAGCACAGAGGATGTCTAGTGTGTGAGCAGCACATTTTCCTGATGGGTGAATTGCGATTGTTAGATTATGTTTGTTGAAAGCTTATTGTTGGGAGTGTTTTGAGTATTGATTTAAATTCCATAGACAGGAGTTATCTTTACCTCTGTGCACAAATTATGACCTGCTCTCCCACTTGACAGTTTTAAACAGAAATTTCTATGTGCTTTGCTCACACGGGGAACATGGATTCAGATTGTAAATTCAAGAAGGAAAGTTCTACCTCTTTCTCTCTTCCTCTCTTTCCTACTCCCCCATTTCACTCTCCTGTTCCTCCTCCATCTCCTCTTCTCTACTCCCCAACTGGTGACAATTTAGTATTCGATATCCAGAAACAACAGAAGCTGAAGACAAAAGTAAATCTTCAATACCAAAGTTGGTTTATTTTTGCTTTCTGGGTAAAAGTTCTTCACTCAAGTGCAAACTGAGGCAACATTGGGCTTTGTGACATCCTTGAGTGGATGTGACCAGCTCAGTCTTTTTGAAGAAAATGTGTAAGAATGTGTATTGCCTGAACCCTGTCCCTATTGCAGGGGATCATGATCAATACGGCTGGAGTGAACTGCAGCTGCCGGAGGCTGCTGGGAAGGCTGCTATCTGGCATTCTGAGCAGAAACAGGCAGTTACCTGTGGCTTCTCAGTTTTCATATTGTTTTGCCATGAGGGAAGCATTTAGCAGGGGAGCCTGGGGTGAAGGCCAACACCTTTCCCATCTATAATGATAGACCCAGGAGAACTGGAAAAAGGAATGAGGACTTGGGCCTGCCCAGGACAACCCAGAAGAGAGAAGGAAGACTTCAGTCTTAGCAGTAATGACGTCAACTAAGATCTCTTTTAAGGAGATTGGAGAGAGATGTTCCTCAGGAAGTCTGGCATGCCATTTGACTGGAAGATATAACACGTATGTGAATTATGTGTGTTTTTTGGACACGATGAAACGCCATTCAGAACTGGTTGTAACCACTTCCGCAGAGCTTCTGAAAGGCCACACCGTCTGGTCATGATCAAGGGGCCCCTAAGGAAGCTAAAGCACATCAGTGTGCTTTCTTCCCATTATCTCAGAGACTTCATGGATGAGGGCCCGAGATCAATCAAAACAGTGTGGAGCAAACTGCTGCATAGTTAATCCCCCTCTGGCTGCTAAGGCATTGTGAAGAGAGCTATTGCTGATCAAAGGGGTTGGTTCTACATAAACCCCTAAAGCTTGTTGGAGTTTATAGCTAGCTATAAATGGATCTTTCTCTTCCTATGACTTTCTTTTATTTCTTTTCTTTTTCTTATTTCTTACTTAAAAAAATCTGAGATGGGCTGCTTCTGTAGTTTGGGCTGGCCTTGAACTTGTGGTTTTCCTGTCTCTGAGCATTCGGATTTCAGGTGTGAGCTACCATGCCCCGTCCCACATATCTCTTTCAAACACCACAGATCACATATACATGTGGACTCAGCAGGTCTAGGTGGCCTGAAATTCTGCATTTCTAAAAGGTCCCAAATGATGTGGGGCTTGCTTGTCTGTGGGTGGGTAGAGCGGAGTCTCTGGGCTGTGTCTCTGCCTCGAGAGGCTTATGCAGAATTTAATTATCACAGTGATAATTTCCAAGTCCAGCTCCTTGCAATGTACAGCTCTGTTAAGAGCAGTTGGTGAGAGAAGACCTCGCTACCATTAAGGGAAATCTTAGCTATCAAATGGATGAGTCTAACAGGCGAGCGCTGATGGAGGAGCCAGACCTGGATGGCTGAGACAGAGTCACGTGATAGGCATGTGATGGCTGTTCTGATGAGCTATGGGAAGATTTGCTGATGGGCTGGATACGGAGGTGTGTGAAGAAAGGGGGAGATAGACCAAATGCAATAGACTTTGGCCTAATCAACTTGTTGAGTGACTTTCCTATTTCCTGAGAAAGACAGGTATGGAAGAGTCCATGTGGGTGGGTGGCTGAACAGACAGAGAAAAGTCACGTGTGTTTGTTAGTTTTATGTCACCTGTTCTGCAGCTGGAGCCTAGGGCAGAACATGAGGTCCAGAAGGCTTTGCCTAAAGCAATACAAAATCTGCATACTAAAAAAAATATAAATAGTTCACACAGAAGAAGGCAAAAAAAAAACCTTGGGCAAGGTTGGTTAAAAACTGGCCACTGGGGCAGACACACTGTCTCAAAACCATTTGGCCCTGCACAAAATCTCTAGGTCATTGGGTGGGTGGAGAGTCAAGATGCTAATGAAGGATGGAATGGTAGGTAGCACCATGTAATGGAGCTTGAGCGATATGGTCCATGCTGTGCAAAGGAGCCCTCAAAGCACAGTCCATTGTGTGCTAAGCACGGCGGAGCTCCTAAGCTAGCTCTCTGCTCTGGCCAGGTTGCCCATCCTTTCTCTTAACAAACTGTTGTCCCAGAGTCCACTGCGACTATGTGTTTCTGCTTAGTTCTTTGTTTGGAGACTCAAGAATCTAGAACCCACCTTGAAGTGCCCAGGAACCCTGATATCAGCCAATATTAGTTTCATATTCTAAAGACTTGGCCTCAAAGACTATAGCTATCTGGAGAAGCCTGATGCTGGAGATGAAGCCTGGCTTATTGTGTGTGGGTGGCATTACATTATCTTATTCAAAGATCACAGCAGCCTTATGGATTCGCAGTTACTGAAATTACTCTTAAAAGCTGCTAACAAGTGCTGATTCCCCTCTTGGGTCCACAAGGTAACTAAAGGTAAGGTGTGAGAGCCTGGATGCCTCCCTGCCTTGAGTTTTGTATCTGTAGATGGCTTAAGGCTTAGAGGTGAACAGTGGCCCTTAGCCTTCCCTGCTGAGTCACCTTGAACTTCAGGAAGAGCAAAACCTCTCAGATGATGCATGAAGATGAGGCTGTACCCTTACAAAAATCAAATAACAATGAAACAGCAAACTGGACCCTGTGCAGAATGAAGCTGAGATAATGGTTGGCAGTGATGGGCAGGACTACAGCTTGACCAAGACTCCTTAACGTGGCAACACGCTTGCCCTTCATTTGTGCATGTGTGATGGAGGAGTGTCTATGTGTTAATTTCATTATTAATAAAGATACTGCCATGGCCCTTTAAGAGAACAGAAAATTAGGTAGGCGGAGTAGACAGAACAGAATTCTGGGAAAGAGTTGGGGAGACGCTTCAGGCAGTCGCCATAGTGAGTCTCCATGCTTCTCCTCTCCGAGATGGACGCAGGTTAAGATCTCTCCTGGTAAGCCACTTCGTGGTGCTACACAGATTACTAAATATGGGTTAAAGGAAGATGTGAGGATTAGCCAATAAGAGGCTGAAACTATGGGGCAGGCAGTGTTTTAAGAGAATACAGTTTCCGTGTAATTATTTTGGGTAAAGCTAGCCGGGTGGCGGGACACAGCCCCGCCGTTTCCTTCAACACATGTGTGTATGAATATGTGTACTTACATGTGCACAAGAGACTTTGGAGCAGAGAAGAGGATGTTGGATCGCCTGGGGCTGGAGTTACAGGCAGTTGTGAGATGCCTGATGTGGGTGCTGCTAACTGACCTCTGGTTCTCTTCAAGAACAGCAAATGTTCTTAACCACTGAGCCATCTTTCTAGCCCACCTTGCTGTCTTTTAACTGCTTGTTTGTACCCTGGGTCCCTGTGTCTGTTTCTTTTCCCACTGTGTCCACTTTCTTCACTCTGCTTTATGACATTACGAATCTATCTAGTTGGCCTCCCTAAGCCTAGCCTGTTGGAACTTCTAGTGATGTCAATATTTTCGATTTAGAGATGGAGTAAAATGCAGCTATTCAGTGTCTCTAGGTCACCTGCTCTCAAGGTGAAGCCCAGAGCAAGGGTTACTGAGGCCTACATGTCCAGTGTAGAGGAGATCAGGTCCACTGAAGCAGACAGCCAGGAGAGATGTGACGATGGAGATTAGACTCAACATGAGCAGCCGGCTAGACTCGCCACATGAATACACAAGTTGAGTTATGCATCTAGTGGCTTAACCCGTGAGATGTTGAACTCTGGGGCTGCTGTCTAAATCCAGCTGGTAGGCACACGGTCCTAGACAGACCTGGCCCAGGATGGCTCTGCACGATTCTGCCTGCTAACTGTGTGTCTGCTACACATCGTTAAGGACTCAGCTAGAGGTTCTACCATTTTCCTGTGTGATGGTGAAGAACACATGAATTGAAGTTTCCAGAAAAAATAGCCACCCCTGTGTGAAAGGTTCAAAAAAGGCTGATCAACTGATTAATCTCTGTGATTGTGGAGTCACTTCTTACAGATCTGGAGCCAAATCACCTTGGGCTACTTTTAGCCCCTTTAATGGGTATTTATCACTCTCTGTGTTTGACCACTTATCCGTGGGGCTGTCAAGCAAAATCCTGTCTGGAATGTTCAAACAGACCCCCATCTTCCACCCACCCAAAGGCTAGGGACGTCTTCAGAGAGTTGAAGCCACAGCGGAGACTTCCAGGCTTTGCTGTAACCACCTAGCTGATGTTCCTACTAGTTTAGTGTGTGTGTGTGTGTGTGTGTTGTGTGCTTGCACATTCATATGCATGTTTTTACGTGTGCAGGCATAGATGATGTAAGGCTTGAGTGTACATGTATGTGTGCCAGTATTTGTGGAAGCTGGTGTGGTCAACCTTTGCTATGACTCCTCAGGCACCATCCGCCTTCCCCCTTTTTAATGTGGATTCTAGACAGCCATCTCTTGTCCTTATGCTTGCAAGGTAAGCACTTACTGAGGTATTTCCTATCTCACACGGTGGTTTTCGAGTCTTCATCTCCTTTAAGGACTTAATGTGTCCCGCTCTCTCTGCCTGGCGCCACTGCCCACCTGATTCAGGCGTCTCAGATGTGGCCCATATAAGAGGTCAGGTTTTCAGACCTAATCTGTGTCACTGGAGGAAAAACTCATTCACAGAGGGGTTGCAAACAGCTCCTGAGCCTTTTAATGGCCAGGCCTGTAGGTCTGAGAACATAGGGGACAGTGTGGAGGGAAATGGACTCAGAGCACTGGAACTGCCTGGAATGGACACCCACCTTTCTTCAAGAACACAGACTCGTGCCTATGTCACAGTCCAGAGCTATCAGAGAATGAGAGGGGCATGAAAGGAACCGACTCAGCCCTGTAGCCCGAGAGTGTGCTCCGGTCCCTGCAGGCTGGTTCTCCACTCACCAGAGCTATCAGAGAATGAGAGGGGCGTGAAAGGAACTGACTCAGCCCTGTAGTCCGAGAGTGTGCTCCGGTTCCTGCAGGCTGGTCTTACACTCACCACTGTTGCTGCGTGTCCTGAGGTCAGATCCGTCTCCTGGTCCATCAGCCTCTTCAGGAACCTCCACGAGCTCTGACGTCTTGGAGAAAAGAGGAGACAGCACAGAGTAAGCCAGTGAGCCATGATGTATCATGGGCCAACTGAGTATAGAACTTTAATGTCCGTTCTGGATCTAGAGAGGGATTTGTATCGCATTTGTGAATTTTCAGTTGTCATATACGGTCCGCCATTGATTGACATGCTAAGGGGCATGCAATTGTCCACATATACTCACACACTTTGGCATATGTTTATTTAAATCACATTTAGCTCCATTTATATGGTTCTTCCAGTAGCTGAGAGTTAACATCACTGTTTGAACTTCCAATGAGAATGATACCCTCTTCACAAAGTCATCGGGTCATGTGTCAAATTCCAGGAGCCTGGGGAGGGCTCAGTTTTTAAAGTGGTTGCTGTGTGAGCATGAGAACCTTAGTCTGGATCCCCCACACTTATGTAAAAACCAAGCATAGGGGACATGTGCTTATAACCCCAGTGTTTGGGGGGGGACACTGGGACAAGCAGATCCCTGAGCTTACTGGCTGGCCAGGTGAGCTGACCTGGTGAGTTTCAGCATTACTGAGAAACTTCATGTCAGAAAAAACATGGTTAAAATGGTTGCAAGTGAGAGAAGGAGAGAGGGAAATGCCTTGCCTTGACCTTTGACCTCCACATTCATGCACACACATTTGCATACCCTCATGGGAACATTAGATTTACTAAAACACATGTACAATGGCACAAGTAATATTCTACGTGCCGTGAGACAGTGTCCACGAGAGCCAAACACTTCCATTTTACTAGCAGATCCTTCAGGGCTCACGTGGAATGGCTGTTGTAATAACCCTGACACAGCTGTTACACTCTCTTTCTTAATAAAATAGAACGAGACACGTAAGTGTGCCTTCCAGAAATTCTAAACAGTGCTTTCTTCTGTGCGGATTTAGTCTTTAGAACCAACTGAACCAAAGGATGGGGAGGTCTGTCCCCTTCCTCTTTAGCATCACCTACAGGCCAGCAAACTACCACGGCTATTCACATTTCTGAGAAGGCAGACCTAGCTGGTATCTGTGTTCTGCATAAGCTAGGAAAACACATGGAAGCTGCTCTTCCTTCTTCTTTTAATTGCCACTTTTCCTCTCGAGAGTTTCACTCATGTAGACAATGAAACATGATTTTATATATATATATATATACACATACATACACACATATATATGTATGTATATATATATTTCTGAAGTCAGTGGAAGAACTGAGTTTAAAGGTGGTTTCTTAGCAATCGTGTGGCTTCAGAAGGCTTTCTAGTCTCACATGCCTGACTTGTGTTCTTATTCTCTACTACTGGGCAAGGAGTGCACACCTGTTTGCCACTAAGCTTCGAGCTCAACAACTTGTTGAGGTTGGAGGAACCTGTTCTCTCTCTCTCTCTCTCTCTCTCTCTCTCTCTCTCTCTCTCTCTCTCTCTCTCTCTCTCTCTCTTTCTCTCCTAGTGCTGGGGTTACAGTCAGTCACTGCCACGGCTTTTACGTGGCTTCTTGGACTCAAACCTGGATCTTCATGCTTGCCCGCTAGTACTTAGATAGCTGAGCCATCTCCTCCCCTTCCCACCCAGACAACTTTACGGAACAGAAGACGAGGTCAATTACCGAGGTTCTGGGGGGTGAGTCAGACCCACTGCCTGAGCTTCCCTTCTTCGTTCTCTGGGCCAGGGAAGTGCCAAATCTGAGGGCCTCGTACACGGGGTCCACCTTATTGCCACAAGCTGCAAAAGAAGAAGAGACTCATTTCAGAGAGCCCAGCTGACCCAAGAAGCCAGATCTCTGTCAAAGAGTCTTGGGGACCTGACCAGGGGGCAGGTCCCTTTCCCATGGATGAGGGCTCATATCAAATGCCCTTGCTCCCATGTAGAACTCCACACATCCATCCAGAACTGATGAGAACATGAAAGAAGATATCCACACCACATCCTTAGATGACACTTTATTAAATAGTATGTGTCATTTGCTGAGTTTCTACTTAGCATTGATAAATATGTTATATTACATTACATATACTATATTAATATATTATTACATATTATATATATGCTATATATAGTTGTAAATATACTATATACATATATAAACAATTGTGAGAAGTAGTGACCACTGGCCCCATCTTCCAGCATGTGGCTGAAGGTTCAATGACACTTGATAAATGGGACACTGACTCTGCGCATGGGCTGCAGGGTGCCATGTCTTATGCTGATGGTTGCGTGGGTGTGTCCTTTGAGGCTGATAGCTGGACAAGTTGTCTTGTTGCTGAAGGTCTGAAAAGTATGGCGTCTACTTTTGAAACTCTGCTTTTGTTTGTTTGTTTGAGTTTTTCCAAGACAGGGTTTCTCTGTACCAGTCCCACCTGTCCTGATGTAGACTGGGATGGCCTCAAATTCACTGGGATCCTCCTGCCTCTGCCTCCCAGTGCTGGGATTAAAGACATACGTCACCACCACCTGGCTGACTCTGCTACTTTTAAACTCCATTAGGGAGAGCATATGTTTCCTCTCCAGAAATTATTAGAGCTAAGAAGCTCTGCTATTCTACTAGCTTTGCAGCCCCTAGCGGGTTACCGTCATCACTGGCACCTCCGTGCATCCTCGTCCCAACTCACCAATGGGCATAACTTCTTTAATGCATCCAAACTGTTCATGAATGAGCAGAGGGGAGCTGTAGTAACGCCGAAATCCCTTTGGCTGGAGAGAGAATGAAAAAGAGAAAGACTTAATGTCAGAGAGGAGATAGAGAAAACCAAGCAGCAGTTCTAAAGATAAAGCCAGTTGTTGCCTCCCTTGAATGTACTCACATAGCCTGCTATTGTTATAATTTACCACTGACTGGAGGAAGGGGGGAGAGGAAAAATGGAGATGAGCAAGCTAATGTTCCATCTAGAAGGCAAGCTCCCAGCCTTCTGCCCTTGCCTCTTCTACTCTGCTCTGTAAGCTCACTACGTGCTGAACCCTCATCCCCACCCCAGAATACATCTCACAGCTTTCCGCCACAGCTTACTGTGGGTGCTTCAGATGATAGAAAGCCCACACAGGGGAAGGGAGAGGTCAGGACATGCCCAAGGCCCTTGGATGTTTTCAGAGCATCACCCAGAACCATCAGCCTTGCCTTCTGGGTTCAGCTGTGTTTCTGACCTGTGGTCTTTCCCTTGGCTTGTGGGAACGACCCTTGGAAATACAGAGGGTGGCAGATGTGACAGGAATCTAAAAGGAGAGGCCATTGCAAACCAGAGTCACTGGCTGCACTTTCTAAGGACCTGGATTTGATACCCCCCAGGGTTGGCAGGTGACTTGAAACCCATAAGCATCTATGAATCCTCACACATCTCTTACAAATGGTGCCCATATTTGAGCACTGCTAGAGATTGGGGTCAGAGGCAGCTCCCTGCCCTGAAGCAGGTCTTTGATGGCATTGCATTTGGTGTTAAGCCATTGTCCCTACTTATCATGAACTTTTCCTTAGAGTCAGAAAAGACATCAGAATTCCTTCCTGGGCTGGAGACTGTTGCTACTTCCCTAAGGCAGACATTCTTGGTGCAACACTTTGGACACTCTGGGTTCAGTGGTCTTTAAAATGTGTTCGGCGGTACACTGGGACTGAAGGCCACACTCCTGAGATGACCTGAGCAGAATGTGCACAGACCGGGAGATCTCCTTTAGTCTGACCTACGTGACTGTCACAGGGACACTCAGGTGTGTGTGTGTGTGTGTGTGTGTGTGTGTGTGTTGTGGGTGGGTTAGCTTCAGTCTTCTCTCCGCCCCTACTCAACAGCTAATGGCAACCACACTGTAACAAAGCACCCTAGTTTGCACTGGCTGATGGGGGCGCCTGTAATGTTTAATGTTCACTCTGAAAGCCTGAATTGTCCCAGGAAGACGAATGAAGCGCTACAGCTGAGAAGTCCCCACCTGAGAGGTGGGGCACTCGGACTCCTGTCGGTGTAGCGCATTCATTACAGATATTGGCACGTCTCAGCTCCTTCACTGTGCCAATTACAGTGCTTTTGGGGACGCTTCAGAACTCCTGAGAAGGGGTTTCTCGGGTGTGGCTTCCCCGGGACAGACTCCTAAGGACTCTGAGTGTTCCAGGGCTCCATCTGGCCTCACCAGCCCTTACCAGCTTGCCCATGCAGCGCTGGGGTGCCAGGCCGTCTGCACACTTGTGATGGATGCTCATCTTACAGGCCCCGCAGCGCAGTCCGTGCTTAGCGTGTGTTCCTGTCAGGCACACAGCACACTTTGGTTAGGTACAGCCTGCCCTTTCCTGTGGTCTGGTCAGAAATCACTGAAAGAAAGGGAAACTTCTAGCCAGTTAATTCTTCTCTGAGATTGTTTTTCAGGAAACTTGATAAATGAAAATTTTAATATAATGTATCCTTTCCCCCACCTCACATTTCCTGCTTAAGAAATCCACTGGTTTCTCCCTTTTTATGTTCGTGACGTTAGCAAGTCCGAACACCCATGCTTTCTTTGTCTTAATTCAGGCTAGCAAAATCCATGTTCTTTACTGTTCATGCTGGTCGTCCATCGTTCATCTCTTCTCTTTTGAGCCCTACTGAGTTGTGCTGGTAAAAACATCTCACCCATTCTCACCTGCTCACTGTGACGGGGAGGTGTGGCATTAGTGGAGGGAAGCTTGCAATCCCTCATGCTTATGAACTGTCAGTCATGTGACTTTCTTTCAGTTCTCTGGATGCCTTAGCTCTTTAGTCCCTCAGCGTCCCTGCATGAGCTGCTTACTATATCTGTGATGCTGCTCGGTCTCTCTTCACTTGTCTAGTGACCCCTTCATACTTTGACTCTGTCATTCATACCAAGCATTTCCCTTTCTTCCTTGTATCTCCCTATTACCCCCTCTTCCTCCTTCTGTCCTCCCTTCCCTTCTTCCACCGTCCTCTCCTCTCCTCCTCTCCCCCATCTTCTCTTCCCTCTTCTCCCTCTTATTTCCATCCTGTTACTCTGTGACTCTCACCTCTCTGTCTCGTCTCTCCCCCTTCTCCTCCCCCTCCAATTCTCCAGCCTCTACCTTTCTCTCCCCCTCCTCCTGCTTCACACTGCAGAAGAACACTGGGGTCTCGCACATACTGTGTCTTCCAGCCACAGCCCAGCTCTCCCAAGGTTCTTTCTTGCAGCGCCCTGGGACTATCTTTTAGAACATTCTTCATAACTAACAACAAGCATTTACTTGAAAGCTTGCTTTTGTCTTCCTTTGCCTCTGGAGGGTGAACTCAATGAGACCAAGGCTGGTGTGCCTTGGTGTGCCTTGGTGTGCTGCTGCAAACCTTGCCCTGTGCCCAACACATTAAATAAACTAATGAACAAATCCCTTCACAATCCCAGTACACAGTGAAGCAACAGTGACAGATCTGAGGTACCTCGTGGGAGCAGACTCTGACACTGGAGGAGTATTCAATAGCTGAGAGGGGTGTGAAGTTCTGTCTGCATTGTTTAATCTTAAAAATGAGAAGTCAGGGGATGTAATTTGTCCCAAGGCAATCGAGGTCCCACCTTGTCCCTTTCTTTCACAGCTTGCCTCAAATACTTCCTCAAATAAATCCTTTTGGGCAGGATTGTTTAATGTATGTGGCGATGAAGTTGGGCTTAATTAGATGGTATAACAAAGAAACGCAAGGATGCACAGTTCGTGTGGAAAAGCAACATGTAAGCCCATTCACTGGGAGGTGCCACCTGGAAAGTCCCCTCAGGAGGCACCATTTAACAGAGGACCTGTCTCTGCTCTGGTTGAAGCTGCCCCCCTCAGCACACATGCTTAAGTGTGCGTGCACACTACACGTCTGCATACATGTACACATGTACATACACACCATGAAAGCATATTACTTGCTTATACACTGTGGCAGAAAAGTCCCCCCCTTTTCTGAGAATAATCCCTCAGGTAAAGAAAGTTGTATTTCCAAAGACTAGCCTTGAAAAACAATGACTTCCATTTCAGTTCTGAGCTCACTATCTGTGCCTGCGTGGGAAGAAGGTAAGCAAGATCTTCAAAAGGAAGTGGCTTCCCTGTGAGCTGGCCTCTGAAATGACGTCATTATAAATGATGGTCTATTTTCCCTCATCTATACATTTCCTTTCCCTGACTCCGGTTTTCCGGCCTGCTTTCATACTCCGCTGCTTGGCATGAATCAGACCGCCAGGAATGACTCGGTGCTAGGTGTGCCCACTTCCACTGCGCAATGACAAGCTTGACTGAAGGGGGAAAGCTTCTACTCTCAACAGGGAGAGAGTGATTTGGATCACTGCAGTGGTCCTGGTTTATTCTAGAAAGATTTGGAGAAGGCCTGGTCTGACTTCTTTCTGTGACTCCTGCCTTCTACCCCCTAAGCTTTGTTGTGTGTTCCCTTATGTCTGACTAGAGAGAAGTATATAGTATTGAATTTTAATATGTCCACACCGGCTCTTCAAACTTAAAAATGCAACCGCATACTTCGGATCCCTTAACTACCTTTATCACCACATGAGAACCCTCTCTCCACAGGGATGCTAACAGGACAGTGTCATAATGAGGTGTCCTTTGGCCTATGGAAAGGTTCTGTCCTAGCAGACAGTCATAAAGTGAAAATACTGGAGGAAGAAGCGCACCAAAGGGGCTAGATGTAGGGCTAAGTTGGTCAAGGGCTTGCCTTGTGAGCATGAGGGACTGAGTTCAACCCCAGAACTCACATAAAGCAGAAAAGCCAGGTGTGATGGTGTGTGTGTTTGTAACGCTAATGTAGGGTGCCCTGGTCACCTAGCCTAACCTAACCGGTACATTTCAGGCCAGTGAGCAATCCTGTCTAAACAACGAGGTGATTGTGCCTGAGGACGTCCTCTGGCCTCCACAGGCATATGTACACGTGTATACACTTGTGTATCTGCACACACACAAGTATGCACACGTGCACAGATAAATACATATACAAACTGCACTTAATGCTCTCCCTCCACACTGTATTAATTAAAAATCATTAGATGCAGCGTAGAAGAGACATGGGGGCAGAAGTGGGGTCTCCCACATAACTGCAGTAGCCCAGGTAGTGCTGCAAGAGGATGTAAGAGGGTGGGCTGAGGAATAAAACAAAGGAAAAAAGACGTTTGATGACTTTGGATTTTATAGTAGATACAGCATTTGAGGGGTCTGAGGGAGTATTTATAAATTACAGAGGTATGATAGTTAAGGGAGTAGAAAGGGCAATTTTTACTTTGAGGGAAAATAAAATGTGTTTTTTTTTGTTTTTGTTTTTGTTTTTGTTTTTCGAGACAGGGTTTCTCTGTGGCTTTAGAGCCTGTCCTGGAACTAGCTCTTGTAGACCAGGCTGGTCTCGAACTCACAGAGATCCGCCTGCCTCTGCCTCCCGAGTGCTGGGATTAAAGGCGTGCGCCACCATCGCCCGGCTAAAATGTGTTTAAGAAAGAAATGCAATCATAGTAAAACATCTGAATTAGAGACTATTAGTGATTAGTCATAGGGCCTAAACTGACCTTTGACCTTTACACAAAACCGCGATGGAACTGCTGCTTGGAAAGGGCAGGGTAAGGAAGCCAGAGGCGAGTGTCTGGTGGCCTGAGAGAGGAAGCCTGATCTCCAGCAGAAAGTCATCAGATGTATCAATCACTACAAACAGCAGAAGCAAGTCCCTGGGAACTACGGATGGTATGTGGGGGTCATGAGCAGCAATGAGGGCATGAGGGGAGGACACCTTTCGGGGCCTGGGATGAGGTGGTGTCCACTGTAGCACTTTGCGGGACATCTGTCTTGAACTATCCCCATGCACTACTGTGATTGAAAGAAAAGGGAGGAAGGGCGAGATGAGCCAGAGAGGGAAGGGCTGCTCAGCCTGATGGAGAGTCATGATCGAAGACCAACATGGTAGAAGGAGAGAACCAATTTCTGTAAGTGGTTCTCTGATTTCCACGTGAACATGAACACACACACACACACACACACACACACACACTGTTAAAAAAGCAAAAAAATAGTGAGGCAGTCTCTGAAAACAAGACCCAAGTAGCCCCGTGGCCTGAGGGGCTCATGACATATGGACCCGAAGGCAACTAATGTGGTGACCTTATTACTTAACTCATCAATTATTCCTTGGAGTTCTGAAGTTCTGGCATAAACTAAGACAGTTTTCAGAGTTAAAAATGGTAATTATTTAGAATGTCAGACATAACTTCAAATAGAGCAGGTTAACGCCAGTACAATACTGATAGGGTCTACATAACGGTCTATTTCATGATCTTATATTACTTAACACAGGATGGGGGTTACTGAGCCATCCATTCAGAACTAAATGCTCAAGGCTAGAGTGTAAGGAAGTCTACACATAGACATTGGGGAAAAACACCTAAAAGCTTTCCCCTCAGGGCTGGGGAAATGTCTCGGGGTTAAAGTGCTTCCTGTGTGAGATCCTGAGCATGGATCATTAGAACACACTGAAGTCTCATGTGCCTCCCTTCCATAGCACATGCCTGAAACCCCAGCATTCTGATGGGGAGATAGGAGAGATATGGGATCCCTGCAAGTTGGTGGGTCACCTGGTCCAGAGGACACAGTGGCCAACAACAAGAGACCATGTCGCAAACAAGGTGAAAGATGTGGACCAACATCTGGTCCTTTGACTGCCACATGTGTTCCAACTCAAAAAACAGCCCCCCCCCAGAGGGAGGGAGGGAGGAAAAGAGGGGAGAGAGAGAGAGAGAGAGAGAGAGAGAGAGAGAGAGAGAGAGAGAGAGAGAGAGAGAGAGAGAGAGAGAGAGAGAGAATAAGAACTATATACAAAGATTGATTTTTCCTCCTCCATGCTGGTAGCTACATCTACTGGATTAGAATGCCATGCTATTAATGAAAATTATTAGGTATATATTTTAAACAGTTGGCCATACTGTTTAATTTCTTTTTCTTTTTGTGGCACTGGAGATTAAGCTTATGGCTTTGCACATGATTGACAGGGGCTTTACTAGTAAGTAAGCTATATCCCCAGCTCCCGTTTTTTTCCTTTTGCTTTTTCACTTTTGAGACCAAGTCTGGCTATACAGCACAGCCTGGCCTTGAATTAACTAGGTATGATCCTTTTGACTTTCCTCCTGAGTTTTGAGGGCACAGGCGTGTGCCACCACACTTAGACTGGCTAGATCAATTTTATAAGGATGTCGGCACTGAGAAATTGCTTAACTCTTGGGAAAGTTCCATATAATGTCAGAAGTTAAAGTAAGACTTAACAACTGAGAGCCCTTAATTAGAGAAATAGTATGGGGGTGGGGAGAACCACCTGTGAAAGGAAAGACATCTAGCCATACTGCAGTATTTGAATTAGCAACAAACAAGGGCTAAAAGTTAATCATATAAATGTTTAGATTGCTTCAAGTTTGTCCCATTGTAGAATTACGACTACAGATCATTTGAGGAAAATTAATGTAAATCACATCAGAAAAACTATGATTTTGAGAAAACAGTTTTTTTCTTCTGAGACAAGACTCAAGAATGCTATGTAAGCCAGGCTTTCACAACCCTTCTACATCAGCCTCCTGAGTGCCTGAGTTACAGACATGTGCCACAATATCCAGCCAGCTTGGGAAAAATACTTCAAGAATGTATAACCCTATATATAAACATGAACATCTATAAATATAGCAGTTCACCCGTATCTGTCAGGGTTATGATTTCCACTTTGTGCCTGAAACCACGGGTAGTACTGAATTCTAAATATACTGCTTTTCTTCCTATTCTTTCCTATGATAAGGTTAATTTATACCACAGCTAACAATAAAAAGAAAAATTATAACATTATGCCATAATGAAATTTATGTGACTACAAAACCTTCCTGTCTCTTCCCTTTTTGAAAACACCTCATGAATTGTACTTACCGTCTTTTTGTGATGGGAGGTGGTAGAAGCCTTTAGGAGGAGGTCAAGAGGAATGAGTCACATGAGCACCAAATAGCTGCTGTGTGATGCCCAGGCAGGTAACTTATACAGCTTGAGTACACTAGAGGAGGGGCTGCTGTGTTCCTGAGCAGGGCAGTGTGGCATTCTACCACACCGGTCAGAAGAGTGTACAGTTAAGGCCTATGACTTAATTACTTATAGAATTTTCCACTTAAAATTTCAGACTATAGGTGATTATGGGTAACTGAAATTGCTACCTGTGGGGAGATATGTATATGTATGTGTATATATGTATACACACATATTTTTACATATTGTAATTACTAACCAACACATACAGGATATGGCATGCATTTCCACTACACTGACATGCCAGTTCTCTTTGATATAAGGATATGGAGACTATTTCTAAGATCCTAAGGTCACACAAGGCTGGCAAAGCCAAATGAAGCCATGGAGCATGACTCTGTCTCTTGGTATCGGGACAAAGGGCAATTTAAAGAAACTGTCTGAGTTTGTTAGTGAACACACAAACACACACGGACACACCTGAGCAGAAGAGTACTATACTAGAGGTCAGGAACTTGAATTCTTATCTTAATACTGTAAGAAAGAATTAAAAATAATTGAGCTATGAGGAGGAATAATTCCTTTCAGGTTTCTTCATTTGATTAATAAGTGACCCTTGTGGCTTGTATGTAAACTGTTATTTTAGCCAAGGAGGCGGGGACAGACATAGACGGCAGCTTCACTGGGAAGAATGAACAAAGGCTGAGTTTGTGACGCACTGCCTGGGGAGCTTTCTAGTCCTTCTGTGGTCTCCCATCCAAGCACTATCCAGGCCCAACCCTGCTTAGCTTCCAAGACCAGAGGAGATCTGGTGCACTCTTCCTATTATCTCAGTAATCCTCTGAGGTAGAGCTAGCCACCTCCCCTTTCTATAGAACTAAGGCCTGGGAGCAGGAACCTGGTTGGGAAAGGAAAGAGGACGAGGGTTCAGTCTACCCTGCTGTGAAACTTAGCTCTCTTCCTTTCTTGGTAGCCTTCTGCTAGTCTTCTGTGAATCAACAGATCTCAGCCCTCATCTGTCCACATTTCCTTCACTGAAATTGAAAGACCAATACTAGGAAGATAGCCATGACCCACCCCACTGCTCCCAAAGTCTGATTGTTTCTTAGGATGAGAAAATAGAAAGAAAAGTATAATCAATAAGAACGGGGTTGGTGAGAAATAGCAAGAATATCCAGGGTTTTAAAGTTTCCTGAGATGATTCTGGGGCTGCAAATGAACTATTACAACATTTTCCTCAGAGGAGACATTCTGGTCCCATTCCTGGTTGAGGACATAAGAATAAGCCCCTAGGAGCTGGAGACAACCCAAGTTCAGTTCCCAGCACCCTGCTCTGATGGCTCTTAAGAGATTGTAATTACAGCCCCAGGGGTTTTGACACTCTCTTTTGGCCTCATTGGGCACTGACACACATGTGTCATACATACACATAGACACAAATACACACATGCATCTACATAAAAATAAAAAGTCTTAAAAAGCTCTCTTGGCTGACAAATATCAGGGCTGTACTGGCCTGCAGCACAGTGCTTAGAAAACATGCAGCGCGGAGGTAAAATACACAGAGAATTCTTCCCACTATGCATGCTAAACCCTCTAAGTAGGTGATTGCTTGATGTGGGAGTCCCCTCTGTATACTATGAATACCATTGGTGAATAAAGAAACTGCCTTGGCCTGTTGATAGGGCAGGACTTAGGTAGGCAGGAAAAACTAAGCTAAATGCCGGGAGAAAAAAGGAGGAGTTAGGAAGAAGCCATGTAGCCCCACCAGAAATAGATGCCAGAACTTTGCTCGGTAAGCCACTGCCACGTGGCAATACACAGATTACTAGAAATGGGTTAAATTAAGATGCAAGAGTTAGCCAATAAGAGACTAGAGCTAATGGGCCAAGCAGTGATTTAATTAATACAGTTTCTGTGTGATTATTTCGGGGCTGAGCAGTCAGGGACAAACAAGCGGCCTTATCATGACAGTTGCGGACAGTCAGGAACATGCCAGTCAAGGTTGCAAGAGTGTTAGCCATTATGTCTGCACTGGTGTTCCCAGGTATGCTATGCATCTATTCATGGACTTGCTACTTTATCTTTCAAAATAATAAAGGATATTTCTCTTTTAGTCAAAACCATATTCTAATCTTGGTTATTTACACTTTTTTGGTATATATGTGTTTGTGTGTGGTCTGATGTGTGTGTGTGTGTGTGTGTGTGTGTGTGCGTGTGTGTGCCCTCTGCACACACATGGGAAACAGAGCAGAATGGCAAATGTCTTCCTTTATTTCCTTCTGCTTTATTTTCTTGAGACAGGGCTCTCACTGAGCCTGTGGCTTGCTGTATCTGTTAGCCTAGCTGACCAACAAGCTTGGAGGATTTTCTTGTCTCTGCCACCTAGAACCGGGGTTGTTGGCATTTGCGGCATTACCTGGTTGTTCTGTGGTACTGGGGATTTAAATTCAGGACCTCATTCTTCCCCAGTGAGCCAGCTCCAAAGATTCTGGTTGATTCTTTTAAAACTGGGGTTGTAAGACAATGAGATACAAAATTAAGATGATTGTTTAACAAATTACTATGCCTTCTACACATAAGCTATATTTGGTTGTTCATATCTGGGTATGTGTGTATGTATATACACATGTAATTTATGAAGACAGCGTGGCAGAGTGGAAAAAGCTGGGCACAGACTCTTAAAAGGTTCTCATAGCCGTCCCGTGCTCTGAGACCTTAGACTAAGCACTCAGTTCTGAGTTGCTGATTTGTGGTGCTGAGAGACACAGATCTTCAGCTCCTGAGCAGCGACTTACGCTGGGGTCACTACTTCAGATTCCTTAAGTCTGAGCTAGCGACAGCAAACTAAGGAACTGGCCACGCTGTAGTGTAGTGTCTGCATGTGTCAGTCCTCCTGAGTGCATCGTCTCCAGACCTCTCCTTTAGAATGACAAACAAACAAGGTGGTCCTCGCGATGTAGAAGTTAGTCTCGAGGGATTGCAGGGATGGCTCAGCCATTTAGAGTACTTATTGCTCTTGCAGAGAACCCAGATCAGTCCACAGCACCCAAGTGGTGCCTTCTAGCCTCTGTGGGCACCAGGCATGCAGGTGGTTTACACACACACACACACACACACACACACACACACAGGCAAAGTACTCATATGCATAAAACAGAATTTTTAAAAAAGAAGGCCCTTCTTTAAAAACAGAGAGTCTTAAGTACATTTTTCACATGAATATGTTATAAAACACTAATGAAATACATTGTTTATAGAGGAATTCATTCCACAGGGAAGTGAATCGCACTTATCAAGCATATTAATATTTTTATTTGGGTAATATTTAAGTTTCTACATGAACATTTATTAAATACTCAGGGAAGAAGTCCATTGTTGAAAACCCTCTATCTACTTGCTGCAAATCATCTTGCTAAAAGTTTTCAAGAGTCCTGGCCAAGTTACACATGAGGATTATGTAGATGTCACAAGTTGGGCCTTCTAAAGATCCAAGGAACTGCATCAGAGGGCTACACCCAAGATGGTCAAAGAGGGAAAAGCCACTAAGGAGAAAAAACCCAAACAAATAAAAAAACAATTCAATTAAACACATATGTATTCATTCACAGGACAGAAAATGGGCCAGTCAGGTGTGGAGCTTCGATCATACTGAGATCAGGCCAGAACTGGAGAAGCCATGGGAATGCGGCAGGAATGTCCTGAGTACACTGAATGACAGCTTCCATGGTGTTCACTATGGAGATGGGAATGAGAGAAGCTGCAATGGAGAGAACACTGGGTCTTGGTCTTGTCTAGAGCCCTGAGAAGGGATAGCGACAGAACCGTTCTCCTCCCCTTACCCTGGAGGGCTCTCTCGCACATGGAGCGTCCAGTGATAATTATGCTATTCCTAGTAGCATGAGAAAACCTTTGTGGTATTTAATGTGACATCGACAAACCACGGTTTGGGGCAGTCTTGTATTTGCCAAGAAGAAAGCAGGTCCCTCCAGAAATACCTGCTGTGGGAACCTGGGCATCTTGGCTTCTACTAGGGAATAGTTGCATAGTCAAACCTTTCAATGGGAATAATGGGAAAATGGATAGGACTGGAGGTCATTATGAAAAGAAGCCAGACTAGGACCTCAAATAGACAATACTGTAGGTTTTCTCCCATGTACAGAATCTGTCATCTATCTATCTATCTGTCTGTCTGTCTGTCGTTATTTGTCTTTGTATCTAAGCACTTACCCATCTATCTATCATCCACCTACCTATGATTGAAAGCAGACTAGAAGAGGGAGGAAGGGATCTAGAGAGTGGAAAGGGGACAGCAGGAAGGAATGATGAAATATGTGCGACACAAAGTAGAGAGAGAAGTGGACAAGGTGACGAGAAGAAGAGGTGAAAACCGTGTATAATGATAGAGACATAAACAAATGTCACCACAAAACCCATTACTTTGTATATTGAATGAAAACTGATTAAAACAAGGCAAATCTTGAAGTGTGTGCCCAAGAACTGAAAAATAATAAAAAAATAATCTATTATAACAAAAGCACAGTAGTGAGTAAGCCAGGAAATGGCTGATACCGGGACAAATGAATGACACAACCAATAATATGAATGGAGAGAGCCAAATAATGTCTCGAAGAACTCAGTGCTTGAGAGAAGGAGGGGGAAGAAAGGAGAAGAAATAACTCAGGGCTTGTTGAAGGCGACTTCTCCCAGCAGCAGTGAGAGGAGAATTAGACACAAATGCTGGCGCCACATCTGCTTCCTTTCTGGTGGAAGCAACAGGTGCTTATTTAGAAGGAGTTTGGTAATAAAGTTTGTATGGGGCAAGAAACTAAGAGTTGAAACTAATAAATAATCTGAAGAAAATTTAAGTATTATTACTTATTTATTGAGCTTATTTATTTAAATTTAGATTATTTATCCTTAATAATAAGTGTGACTCTAAGCACAGTTTCATGATAAGCAATATAACAAAATATTGATTAAAATTGATCATATAAAGTATAGTCACCATGGTTGGGGGCTTGTTCAGTTGGTAGAGTATGTCTAGTGTTCATGACGGTCTGGTGGTAGCTCATGCCTATAGTACCATAATTGAAACGTGGACGTAAGAGGATCAGAGGTTCAAGGTCATCCTTGGCTACACTGAAAGGCTGGCCTTTGTTACATGAGATTTGGTCTCAAAACAATAACAAATTCACATACACAATGCAGAAAGAGGTTGAAATCAATGTTATTACATAAGATTTACGAACTGTTCCTACAAGTTGAAGGAATAAAGGTGAAGAGTCAGAGGCTACAGTATTATCCAAAGATATGAACCTACAACTGACGAGATAAATGGATTTGAAAATTAAACATTTAATAGATGACAGACTTATTGGGCAATGATGACGCACGCCTTTAATCCCAGCATTCGGGAGGCAGAGGCAGGTGGATCTCTGTGAGTTCGAGGCCACCAAAACTACAGAAAAACCCTGTCTCAAAAAGCCAACCCCCCAAAAAAAATAGATGGTAGACTTAGTAAGCAAAGAGTTAGGGGAAAGGATATAAAGTTCTCTATTGTTTCCCTCTTCCAAATAAGTAGAAATTGAAAAGAAAAACTGAAACGAACCAGTCACTGGTCACAAATGGCAGGGCAGTCACATTCACACATGGCAGCTGGGCGAGGGAGATGACATCATTTGTTGTTAGGTAAACCTGGGACAAGTGTTTCCTTGGTATCAGGTTTTGTTCTAAACATCAGAAACTTACAGAATTTTCAATCACAGGGTTGGGTGTTAGGAAAATAACTATATGTGCAAAGAATTAGTAACAAAAGCTCTCTTCAGCTTTTCTAGTAACAGTAAGATATGTTTTAAAAAAAACCCAGCAAAATACCACAAACTCAGATCATAGTTATTGGGTACATCTATGAACAAACTAGAGTTTTGGCCAGTGGGAGAATTTTAATGGCTGACATGATGTTCACATATATAATGGAAAAAGTGTCCCCTCAGAGCAAAAAAGCCCCCAATCTTTAGAAGACGCATTTAAAACAGGCATGTGCATTAAAAGGCTGACGTGGGCACCAGGCAGACTGTCACTGCATGTGGGTGTGGACTTAGAAACCTTTTCAGTCTTTGTTCTTGCTTATTTGTATCCCCTCATTTTCCACAGTGAGCACATTTTCCCTTGTTAAAAAAAAACAAAGCTGGATATGTATTTGAAGGGAAGTGTTATTTTTGAGGAATTAGAAAAGTAAGATCATGTCGAAACAAGAGGAGCTGCTGTGCAGTTTGGGTTTGGGTGTTCCCATTGCTGGGCAAGGCTGGGAAGGGGGCAGCCTAGGAAAGAATGACGGGGTCTGGGGAGATGGGTGGTTGCGAAAGTGCTGGCTGTGCACACGGGAAGATTTGGATTCTCAGCGCCCTAGTGAACGCCTCCTGGTCCGGCACACCATGCTGATGTGAAGCAGACCGGGCTCAGCTCAGTGACCTGCTGTTTCTCACCCTTCCCGAAAGGAGCCCGAGACTTCTCACTGTGCTCCCTGTCTTATGTACTAGAAGGATCTTGAGCTGAGCAGTGAGAGCAGCGTCATGTTTTAGATAGCTCGAAACCCTATGGGTCCATCAACAGGTTTCTGTTAAGAGGAAAGAAAAAGGAACGGGTTTGCTATCTCAGCCGAATCTAGTCAAGGGGCTCAGTTAAAACTGATTAAAAGTAACCTTCCCCTCTCCTCTGCTACCTTCAGCTCGACTTACAAGTCAGGGCCAAGTTTTCCAGGAAAGAGAAGTGTAGAGTCCCAAGGCTGATGGTAGGAGTCTTCAGTTTCTCTGCACCTAATTTGTTGAGGTGTGTTCTCTCGATTGAACCCAGAGTTCACCAATAGGGCTGGCCTAAACTAGCCAGTTTGCTCTGAGCATCCCTTGTCTCTGCCTTCCAAGTGATGGTTTTTCAGGTGGGATGCCTGCCACATCTACTGTCTTTATGTAGGTGCTGTAGCTTGATCCCAACTCCATCCTTGCTTACTGCTTATACAGCCAACATTTTAAGCATGGAGCCATCCCCCAGATTCCCCAGCGAATCTGAAATGCCATTAATCAAGCAGAAAACTTCTAGTAAGGCTGAAAAGACCCCTTGGCCATCTCTCCCTGCCTACGTCCCCCACTCTTCCCTATAGAACGTCATCTCCAACCCTGTCCTGGCTTAAAAAATTAATGGCATTCATTGTTTATAAATGCTGCTGTTGATCTTTCCTATTTCAGTTCCTGACGACTAGTGGAAAAACTCTCCTTTCCCCCGCCCCTCACCCACACTTGGCTTTAAAAATAGCGATGAGAGCTGGGCTGGCGCAGGGCCTCCTGGGTTTGGAGTTCACGGCCTTTGGCCCTGGGGCCATCAGTTCATAATATGAAACATGGCCGGTCAGCTTTTCTTCAGGGATGTGTGCTTGGCTTAAGCTTCTAGAGGAGGTGTCTTCGGAATGACCACTTTCTCCTGCTCATCTGGGGGACATTTGGACCTGTTGGCTTGACCCTGGTATTGACACTCTCTGCTGCTGATTCCTGTCCCCCTTTTCCAAAAGCCTGATCCTACCGCCATTTGCTTCCTTCAGTCTTGTTCTTGGAGCTTGAGGCTGGAGGTATCCTATTTATTTAGGCTTCCAAAGAACAAGAAGGCCAGTCTTTACGTGTATGACTGATATCAACCTTCTTTCTGAACATGAAGCTATGTTTATTTTTAGTTTTCATTTCACAGTGCTGGAGGTGGAACCCAGAGCCTCACACCTGCCAGGCACATGTCCTGTCATTAAGTTACATCTCATCCCCTTTAACGATTTTGCTATGAGACATCAAATTACTACATTTCCTAGGCTTATTTCTTATTTGAGATCTTCCTGCCTCAGCTCTTCGGTGTAGCTGTGAGGACAGATGTGTGCCACCATACTTGGTGTAGAGATTTAATAATGGATCATAGCTCACAAGGCAAAAATGACATTATTCACCATTTTTAACACTGACTGTGGGCATCAGTCGTGAGTGAGGGTCTGCCTTTCATCAGTCTGATGGGGCAGAGCCCCTATTCCACCTTTGTTAGTTACTGGAGGTTTTGGAACAATCAAGTCAAACTCAAGAACATGAGGTCACTTCTTTAGCTGCCAATGTTGGGTTAGCATCCCAGAGAAGAGTGGTAATGTGATGTTTGCTTGCTTCTGAGAGCTAATTAAGCTGTGGAGCAGGGGACACAGACAGAGATGTGACATAGAAAGCTATGAAACACTTCATGGGACTAAAAAAAATAACCTGAGTTGGTAAAGTGTGAACAAGAGGACCTGAACTCAACCCCAGCACCCACACAGAAAGCCAGGCAAGGGAGGCTGGCACTTGTAATACCAGCACTGAGGGGGAAGAGATAAGGGGATCCCTGGGACTTGCTGGCCAGTCAGCCTAGCCCAATTAGGGAGCCCCAGGTCCCAGTGAGAGATCCGGATTCAAAGGCACAAGGTGGCTGGGCCAGAGAGAGGGCTCATCAGGTAAAGCTAGTTCCACTTGAATGCTGTACCCAGATCCCACATGGCAGAGGAGAAAGCCAATTCCTGAAATGTCTTCTGACATCCACACATGTGCTCTGGCCTGCGTGTGTGTGTGTGTGTGTGTGTGTGTGTGTGTAGGGCAAACATCCACACAAATAATAAATGTAACAAAAAAATCCATACAGTAAACATCACCCGAGCAATGCCATCTGCAATTTACCTCTGCCCTACACATGCATGTACATGTGCGTGCGCACACACACACACACACAAAACGCATTTCCCTGACTGAAAGTGGAAGTGTGTGTGTGTGTGTATGCATCCATGTGGTGTATATGAACATGCACATGTGACTCTAGGTGCCATCCTGCACGTCTGCACTGTCATGCTGCCGAGGCAGAGCATGGGAGAGAACCATAGGCATCTGTATTTCTTTCCTGTTTCTCTGTTTCTATGGCTGGGTGGCTGGATAGTGTTTAGTAAATGATAGTGAATATGCTTCAACAGGATTAGTCGCGGGTCTCTTCTCCCCACCCCTGACCTCAGGAGGCTTGAAGCCCCAATATGTGGACTTGCCTGCTCTATTTTATACTACTGACCCAGTTCTGTCATTTATGATGTCATGTCTATTGTTGTCGCCTAACCGTGGGGACCATCCTAAAGTAGGTCAGTGGAGCAGCACCTGCTATGACAACTGAATGGCTGTGCAGGACATTTTCTCCAACAGGGTTCCTCAGTATGGCAAGCTGGAGGTGATGTCCTGTTCCTGGATCAGCCTCAATCTGGAATGATTCATAAGTCAGAAGCAAGCAGCCTCTTGACACGCATCGTTGCTTCATCTGAACTTCTGGCAGGAAGCAGAGGCCAGGTGTGAAGGCTCTGCCATGCTGGTAGACAAACCCTTCCAGTATCACTGTGGCTGTGCCTGCCGTCTCTCCCCACCCCTTCTTCTCCAGCTCCACTTTGACTGACTCGGTCTCTTTTCCTTCTGCCCTAGACATTCTGGATAGAATAAAAATAAATCAGAATGAAAGACTGTAGGAGAGAAGGTATATTCCGGGTACACACGCTGCAGTTTGGGGATGTTGTGTCTGGGGGTGGGGTAAACTATGGTAAACTATTTCATATGTAACCAAAGCTTGTCCTGAATGGCTGTACGGCCTCCTCATTCTGGTTGATTATTTATGCACTCAAGTCTTCTTCCCAGGCATTTCTTATGTCTGCTAAGGTGTGACCTCTAAATCCAAATCTTCTCTGGGGCCGAACAGCATTACTCTCTTGAAGATCACCTCTGTACTGAGGCTCCAGCAGTCCCCAAGGCACCCGGGGCATCACGATCTACAGTGTGTGAGGAGACAGTTTCATTCCTGCACATCACACCACATTTGCTTTCGGCTTTCCTCCCAAACTTGGCCACATTAAACTCCAGCCAATTAATTGCTTGTAAAGAAAACAGTTTGCAGGAAGGGAGGGCCACATTTTTCTTACATGGATAAGATAACAGCAGTGTCTGGCAAGTTGGAGGTTTGTACTTTCCCAAGAAGAGTTGTGCATGCCTGTGAAGGCCCCTGTCTTATAACCTGACCTTTTATATCCCATATTCCCTTTCTCCCTTCCTCCCTCTCTCTCTCTTTCTCTCTCTCCCTCCCTCTCTCTCCCTCCTCTCCCTCCTTTCTTTCTCTCCCCTCTTCCTTCCCTTCACTCTCCCCCTCTCTCCCTCCCTCCTTCCCTCTCTTCCTCTTTCCCTCCCCCCCTCTCCCTCTCCCTCCCTCTCTCTTCCTCCTCTCTCTTTCCTTCTCCCTCCCTCTCTCTTCCTCCTCTTTCTCCCTTTCTCTCTCTTCCTCCCCTCTCTCCCTCCCTCCCCCTCTCTTTTCCTCTCCCTCCCTCTCTCTTCTTCCTCTCTCTCTTTCCTTCTCCCTCCCTCTCTCTTCCTCCTCTTTCTCCCTTTCTCTCTCTTCCTCCCCCTCTCTCCCTCCCTCTCTCCCTTCTCTCTCTTTCCCTCCCTCCTTCTATTTCTCCCTCCTCTCTCTTCCTCCCTCTCTCACCCTCCTCTCTCTCCCTCCCTTCTTTCTCTCCCCTCTCTTCCTTCCCTTCTCTCTCCTCCTTTCTCCCTCCCTCCTTCTCCCCTCTCTCCCTCCCTCCCCCTCTATCTTTCCCTCTCCCTCCCTCTCTCTTCCTCCTCTCTCTCTTTCCTTCTCCCTCCCTCTCTCTCTCCCTCCCTCCTTCCCTCCCTCCTCCATCCCTCCCCCTCTCTCTCCCTCCCTCTCTCTTTGTGTATGCGGGCTAGAGGGCAGCCTCACATTTCATTCTTCACCGCACTGTCTGCCTTGTTTCTGAGACAGACGGTCTAGAGTGTGCCAGTTTGGATAGCCTAGCTGGCCACTGAGCCCCAAGCTTCCCTGACACTGGGATTGTGAGCACACACCACCACAGCTGGCTGTATTACTTGGGTTATGGGGATTGAGCTCAGGTCCTCATCCTTGCAAAGGAAGCCTTTATCAACTATGCCATCTCCTGAGGCCACCTTCCTCCTTAATTGTCATGAGATGTTAGAGGACAGGACCGAAGGCCATTCCCAAGATGTGGAATATCAGCTTGCACGCAGGCAGGGGAAGCAAACTTAGAAACACATAGAAGTGTGACCAGTGTCATGGTGGGAACAAGACTCTGACAGCTCTTCTGGATTTCTGACTTCCCCTATATGATACCAAAAATGGGGCTCAGCTATCTTCCTCCAGTGATGTGGCTTCAGAGGACCCACATCTGGTCAACTGCATAGGTTTGATTGTTCATCTTGGGAGGCCACTGAAGTCCTGCTGACATCTCCCTGTCTGTTTCCTGGAGTCTATTATGGAGGAAGGCTCTCAGGTTTGTGTCTTCACATGGTGAAGCATCTTCTCCCTCCTGGTTACTACCTAATTGCTATGTTTTCCCTCTCACTTTCCTTGCTTGAATTTATAAAGTCATTGCATAGTTTGTCCCCAGACCTGAAGGCAGGGCTGCTCAGACAATGGCTACTGCAATTACCCCAGTTCTGCTTCATGATTATGAGCACTGCTCTGTGTATCATGGAAATAATGACAAGCTTAATTCTGATAGTAATGTCCTTCATTTGTTGTTTATTTGCCCATTCTTCTAATCACACAACCAGTTCACACTGGACAACTGACAAGTATAACTGTAGTTGGGAACACCACAGAGAGCTGGACACACCAACTTCCACTCTCTGGGGTGGCATGTTGTCACACGAGCCACTTGCTTATTCTCAGTGACCAAGTTACAAAGATGATCTCCTTCGCGTCTTTCTACTATGCCATAGTCAAAGGCCATCAAACAGGTCAAAACCAACAACAAACAGTGTCTGGGTCTGCTTGTGGCTGACAACACAGGAGATCCAGACATCACAGTAAAAGAGCCAGAGGCAAAATTTATCAGCAACCTGGAGCAGAATTTGGGGAAACAAAACAAAACAAAACAAAACAAAAAACCCAAACAAGTAAATAAATAAAACTTCATAATCAAAATCTTTATCAGAAGCAAAGAAGGTCATGACTGAATGAATTATATAAAGCAACAATCTCCAAGTTTTCAGATTTTTTTATCTAGACTAACATGGGGAGAGAGCATGTTAGTAGATTTGGGAAGAGCAGCAGACAGAGAAACAGTAGGAAGAACACATGGGGACAGACATTAAGTGAACCCTGCATGGATATGTTCCATCCATCAAGCATTTATTTCTGAGCTAGGCATGTGGGGCTCTTCATATTGACTCCCACATGGATTTGGTTTCTATCTTCCTTTGAGAAACATTACTCCAAACGTCGCCTGAACAATTGTGAAACAAAATTTTAAGGATAATAGAACAGGTGGTGAATTAAGAAACCATTTAAACTAGAAATGCCTGAGAGCTTGACTGTATAAAATGTGACGTCAGGAAGTGTATACACACCACAAGCTCATTCTCAGCCAGGGAAGGAATTGTAGAACATTGCAGTTAACAAAAACATGGGTTTGCAGCTGTAACTCAGTGGTGGAACTCTTGAACATACAGAAGGTATGTTCACACCCCAACCCCACAGAAAACAACACCAAGCCGGGCGGTGGTGGTGCACACCTTTAATCCCAGCACTCGGGAGGCAGAGGCAGGCAGATCTCTGTGAGTTCGAGGCCAGCCTGGTCTACAGAGTAAGTTCTAAGATAGGCTCCAAAGCTAAAGAGAAACCCTGTCTTGAAAAAACAAACAAACACCACTGGAAAACACTGTTGGTAGGTGTAAAATTAGTATTAAGAGTTTGGTAAATACACCTGGGATAATACCACATTTACTTTTAATCAAAATGCTAAGTATATTTATACTTGAGAAATGTACAATAAGGAATGGGTATAGTTATTAGTAGAAGAACATTCATATATTTTGAAACACAGGAGGTCATTAAAAGAAAGGAGCTCTTAAGCTACATATGGGACTTGCATACATGTGTGAACACACACACACACACACAGGGGGTGGAGGAATAAGAGGCACATAAGGTAGGAGAGCCAGAGATTTCATTACTTTCAATTAATTAATTATTTAATTTCAGATCCACCTATCTATTGTGTGCATGTGTGTGTGGCATGTGTGTGTGTGTGTGTGCGCGTGTGTGCGTGTGTGTGTATGTGTAGATGTTAGAAGAAAGCTTTCTGGAATTGGTTCTCTCCTAATACCATATGAGTCTTGGAGTTCAAACTCAGAGTACCAGGCTTTGTGGCAAGTGATTCATGTTCTGTGAGCTATCCAACTGACCAGGAAAGCCAAATACTTCACAAGAAATAGAAATCCAATTTAAAAATAAAAAAGTTCAGTCAAAAAATCCATACAAAATTCCATCATATCTGCTTTCAAAAGAGCACACAGCGGAGCCTGGAATGGTCCACCAAACTCTATTGGATACTTCCATGCCCTGGCAGCTCTGGTTAAACTCAGTGGGTCACAAAGCAAAACAGAAGGACACGACCATGACAAAAGGTCTGGAGCTGGTAGGGGTGTTGGTGACAGAGGTGGCAGGGACATCAGATAAGGCAGAGAGTGAGAAAATAGTAAGAACGATTATATACACATATGCAATTTTCAAAGAACCATAACAGCATGACAAAAAGTTGAAAGTTAAGCCCAGTGAGCACACATTAAAAAAATGGACAAGACAGAACAGAGAATAAACCCATCACGCACTGTTAGACAGGACAATACGGCATCTTTCTTAGGTGTGGTTTCGACTCACAGCAAGGGTTTCCCTGTGAGGACCTGTGTGCACTGTGGAAATTTGTATTAAAAGAGAAGAGATGGAAGACAAGGCAGCCAGGTCCTGGTACCAGTTTTCTTTTAGGGCTGGTTAGGGTCTCATAGCCCATGGATATTCCTATATTTTTGTGCTAAAACCCAGTTTTCTTTTGTATGTTTGGAAACCATTTTTTCCCTATTCACTTATACCTTTCTTTTAAGGTAGAGTTTAAGGTAGTCCTGGCTGGTCTTGAACTCCATGTACAGCTGAGAATGACCTGGAATTTCCTGCTTCCACCTCCCAAGTGCTAGAATTACAGGCGTGTGCTACCTTGTTATATCTTATATAACATGTTGGGATCCAGCCCAACATGTTATGCATAGCCAGTGAGCATTCTGCCAACCGAGCTACATCTCCAGCCCCACTCACTACTATGGTTTTAACGTTGTGTGTCAGGTGATTGCCTTGCAGTTGCTGTAATGAGAGGCACACATCTTAGACCCTGAAAATATTTTCAAGGAGTTTATCAAAGTCTAGCTATCTGAGAAATGCCATGGAAATTCAGAGAAAATAAGTGATTTCCAAGAACCGGCAGATAGGTTTTAGTTAGCCCTCAACAGATTTGGGATTGGCCAGACTATAGTATCTAGAACTTTCCGTGGGAAATGTGTTATCTGTGGCAGAGCAGGAGACACTGTAATAGCTAGTCCCTCCTGACTTCCTCTTATACTGGCTTTTCTTTACGCAGTGGGCCAAGAATTTTGCCTCTTCAAAATGATGACATGCAAGCCTACATGATCCCACAAACACTGTTTGGTCATAGCCAATATTTCCATGTCTGAGACATGGAAAGACAACTTCTTTGCTGTCTAATCCATATCTACTCCTGCTGGAACAAGTGGTGTAAGTGGTGTGTGTGTGTGTGTGTGTGTGTGTATGTGTGTGCGTGTATGTGTGTGTGTGTGCATGTGTGTGCACGTGCATGTATGAGTGTGTATGCATGCGTGTACGTGTGTATGAGTGTGTATGTATGTGTGTGTGTGTGTGTGTGTGTGTGATAGGTTGATTTTAGTGTCATCCTCTATTTCTCTGCACTTGACTTTTTGAGGTACTGTCCCTCACTGAACCTGGAACTCACCAATTCTAAAAGGCTAGCTGGCCAGTAAGCCCTGGGAGCATCCTGTCTGTCCCGCCCCAGCACTGGGGTTACAGGTATGTGCAGCTGTGCCAAGCCTTTTACATAAGTGCTGGGAATTGGAACACAGGTCCTCATACTTGCATGACATACACTTTATCAACCAAGCCATGTTCTCAGCCTCTGACATAATCAGAGAGGCATTTTAAATCCATACTTGTTGGCAGCAGATAAAATATCAGAAAAATAATAGGAGACACAGCTTTCAAAGTATTTCATGCTTTTTTCTTTTAGTTGACAGGTATTAAGCAGTACTGTTCCAGTAGGAGTAGATATGGATTAGACAGCAAAGAAGATTCTAGAACACTCTGAGAGCAACAGTAAGAGCATTGGGCCTGAGATCTAAGTCTTAGTAACTTTTCAATGAATTTTCCTTTACAGGCATTGAAAGGTCCTCCAAGTGGTTGTGTGCCAGACAGAGAGGCACACTGAAATGTATTCACTAGTGACAAAGAAGCATCAGGCAACAGGGAAGCAAGGCTGTGAGAAGGGGGAGTCCTCAGTGACAGTTGCAATCCCCTACTGTGACTGCCATGGAGTCTCCACCCCTCTGTTCACCACCCCCACCTTGTATGTTTGTAGAGGTCAGAGGTCAGCTTTGGATTTATTTTTTAAATTTAATTAATTAATAATTGAGTTAGAACCTCTCACTGGTCTGGAACCTAGTGTCCAAGTACTCTGGGTGATCCGACCAAGAGATCCCAAGGATCTTCCTGTCTCCACCTCTCTAACACTGAGACTAAAAGCATGTACCCACATGTGGCTTTTGTACATGGGTCCTTGGGACTGAACTCAGGCCCCAACGCTTGGAATGGAAGTAATTAATGGTGGAACTATCTTTACAGCCCTTGTTCTACTATCTTTCACTTAACATTCTAAGTCCAGCAGCAACAGGATTCTCTTAGAAGGAACTAGATGGGAAAACAATGGGAGAAAATCTGCCTCTGATGGACAGAGCCTCACACTGCCTTTATATCCTCTAAAGTTAGTGAAGCAGTGAAGTTGTGGACAGCAGAGACAAACAGTCCCCTCGGATAGGACACCCGGAACTGGGTACTGCATGTTATCAGAACCGATCGTGTCTTCTAGGAACTTACCAGACTCTAGGCTGTGAGAAGTGACATGGAATTCCAGGGGTAACAAGTGTTTGCCACAGAACTGGCAGATCTTAATAGATTTTGGATTGGCTAGATGGAGGGACAGAGCAGGAAGGAAGGATAGTGCAGATGTCAAATGCTGGAATGCTGAAAAAGATGAGAAAACAGTATCCAAAACTTTCTGTGGAGAACAGGCTGTCTGGCACAGAGCAGGGACAAATGGCTGGAGGTCAACACTGCTACCACCTTTTGTCCTGTGTTCTCATTATGTAGTGGGTTAAGGATTTTACCCCTTTAAAGGGATGACATTCCGGGAACATAGTGGTGCTCGAGGAGGCTTCTATTTGATATATTTCCAGGAAGACGTTAGAAATGTTTATGTTTTCTTGTGTACAAGTTGTATAGCCCTAAAAGAATTGTTCACTTAAATGACCACAAGTGCCCCTGAGGTTCTGTCCACTCTGAGAACACACAGACTTTATATTTGATTTTAGATAGTCCCTTCAATCTCTGTTTGGCCATTCTCACCCCCGCTCCCCCCCCCTCCACAAACCACAACTTATTCAGTGCACATGCACTGAGTTTTGATTTTACATTTTATGTTTATATGTATATGTGTTTTCTATTGAAGATTGGGTTAATATCTACAACAGTGAGGTGCATTCAGAACAGGTAATGGAACAGTTAAGCTAATGTTCAGAAAGAGCTCAGCAGAAAGGTCTAGCTTGGGTGTGTAGTAGTGTTTCCTAGTATCAAATGATTTAGTCTAAGTACGATGGGTCTATCACCATCAGGGTCTTCCTGCATCATAAGTGAACACTAAGCACAGGATGCTGCCCTGCTGGCGAGTGCTGAGGAGCAGGTGGGTCCTCTTGGTGGCCTCCTTGTTCTCTTTTTAGCTGGTGCCATGATCACTGACTTCTCTCATTTTCTCTTTTTCTGTAAAATAATTAGTTCTAACCAAATTGGATCCTTATTTTCTTGATGCCACACCTCTCTTTGCTCCCAGGGCAGCCATGGCCAGTGACTGGGTGACAGGCTGTGTACAGGGAAGTCCCTTGTCTCTGGTGGGGCTCTTTAGTTGGCTGAGTCTGATATAGACTGGGTCAGAGACCACATCTCCCATCATCTCTCTTGTCTTTTCTGTTTCTTTGGGACTCCTCTCAAGGGTGCCTCTACAACTAACTCTCATAATAATCCTTACTTAAGACAACACTATTAATATTTTCTCTTGTGGAAAAGTTGGGCAGTTATTAGAGCTACTGATTCTTTCTACAGTGACTGTATAAGGAGCTTTGAAATTTTAAGCAAGAAAAACCAACAGTTTTTCTAACAATCTGTTCATAAAATGAGTCCATTTAATATGCCATGTCTTCTAAGCAGACTATAGCTAAACCATTAAAACTCATTTAAAATAGCCTTAGTAATAGGGTATCCAGCAATAAACAAAAAACTTGGGACTTGTAGAATAAAATCTCCTTAATTGACAGAATAGACTCATGCTTAGAATTAGTCACGTTAAGTACATGTGTTCCCCATCCACAAAAAAGCTGGGCACAGTGGTACAAGCTCAGCACTGGGGACACAGAAACAGGAGGATGCTGGAGCATGCTGGCCACCAAGTCAAGGCAAATTGTCAAGTGCCAGGTTTAATGCCAGACTATCTAAAAGTAAGGTGGAGAGTAAAGATGATCAACACTGACCTAGCCCCACAAGGACACTCACACATGTGGGCACACACACATGCACACACACGAGCATACACACACTCACATGCATACTACATAAAAGCACACGTTGACCTATTGCACTGTTACACTGGTTCAATGCTCCCTTGAGTGAGTCACACCTAATGCCCAATTCAATACCAAGACAGAATGCCGTAAGTGGAATCCATTTAGGTGCTACACACAAAAACAGTCCGCTGACCCTCACTCTCTTTGGCAAGCCTTAAGAAGTTCAGGAGAGGATCTACTCGGAGGAAAGGGGGCAGTTTTATGATCAAGAACCCCAGCCAGTTCCTAATTCTCTCCATCTAAGACTTAGTCTTGAATTCTGCTGTCCCAGAGGCAGGACATTTATCTTCGGAGTTCACAGGCACACATGGCTGCTTGCTTCTCTCCCATTTCTGTGAAGGGTTGGCTTGTCTATCGTTTGCTTGAATAGGTGACCAATTATTGCCTAAAGAGGTGAGAACATATCACACTCTTTACCACCCCCATCTCAGGAAACATTGAGGAAGAGAAGGTGGAGAGATTGGAAGAGCTAGAGAATGGAGAGACTGGGGAGAAATAGTGTTTCCCAGATGATTACACTCACGAGCAGCCTTAGGAATCCTGCACAGGACCCCACCAAACACGGATGGATGGGGGTGGGGCACATGAGCTTCCTACCAAAAATGGATGGATGGGTGGGACACATGAGGTTCCACTCCTAGCCGAGAAGTGGCAGACAGTTGATGGTTGCTAGGAGAGAGAGAATTCATTTTCTTTAGTGGTACGGTACCTAGTAGGTTGCCCATGATCCAGTGGATAGCCACATGTGTATATATGGCCAGCTCTAATTAGACACAGCAAGGTTTTTGATACAAGTATGTAAAATTGGGAGGGAGAGTGGGAGGATCTGGAAGGAGCTGGAGGGAGAGAAGGGGTTAATATGATTGAAATATATTGTATGGATGTATGAAATTCTCAAAGAATAAATTAAAATATTATACTAAAATATTTTTTAGAAAAATCATTCAGAGCACCCCTACCTCACAGGCGAGAATAAAGAGTAGCTGGTTCTAGAGGCATGAGTAGAACTGACCAGGGGACATGGCCCGGAACTGCTTAACTGATGAGGTATGGGCTAGCTCAGCAGGGAGTGCCTCCAGCATCAAGTCTGAGGCAAAGGAACTTGAAACAGAGGGTCGGCTATGATTGCCTTTACTGGTCAGTGTTCCCCTGGTGGCTTTAAGGACAACCAGGCACACATACGAGGTCTCACAAAACCAGTCATGAGTGCACTTCTGTCTCAGAAGCCTCGAGGGGAAGGACAGTATCATGCTCCTCTTCCTTTCAAGGAAGCCCTCTTGTGTCACTTCCGTCCGGCCTCATATCTTCCAGGAATCTCCCTGCTCTCCTCAGTGAAGGCGCGAGAGTGCTTTGTGAAATCCTTGAAAATCTCAGGTCAGCTCGCTGACTATATTTCTCTTTTTCTTATTGTTTTTAAAGATAAGAAAGCAGTAGGGCCGGGGAGGATGACTCAGGGCAGTTGTTTCTCAACCTTCCTAATGCTGCAACCCTTTAATATGGTTCCTCATATTGTGGGGACCCCCAATCATCAAATTATTTTCATTGCTATTTCATAACTACAAATTTTGCTACTGTTATGAATCATAATGTAAATATCTGTGCTTCCTGATGGTCTCGATGAACCTGTGAAAAGGTCATCGGATGTCAAAGGGGTTGCAACCCACAGGTTGAGAACCACGGTTAAGGAGGTAAAGTACTTGTTTAGTAAGCAGGAAGACCTGAGTCTGGATCCCATATAAAATCCAGGAGGAGTGGTGACATATATGTACATATATATACACACATATATACATACATACATGTATGTATATATGTGTGTATAGTATATACACACACACAGCCCCAGCGCTGGAGAGGGTTAGAATAAGACAAGTGGACTCTTGGAGCTCTGTGGTCACCCAGCCTAGCAGAAAGGGTGGGCTCCAGGTTCAGGGAGAGGCACCTAGGGTTCTTCCTCAGCATTCAAGAAAACCTGGGCATGGTGGCACACAAAGGTAATCCCAGTTCTTGAGGGGATGGAAGGCAGGACGATTAGAAGTTCAAGCCTGTCCTACTTAGACATACTTAGGCCAGCTTGGGATCCATGAGACTCTGTCTTCTAAATTAAAAAACAATAATTTAAGAGGCAGATACGTGGGACGGCAGAGATGGTTCAGCAGTTAGAAACACTTGCTGATCTTTTAGAGGACCTAAGATCCATTCCCAGGACCTGCATCAGGAGGCTCACAACACTTGGAATCCCAGCTCTGGCCTCTGTGAGCACAAGCAGGCAAGTGCACAGGCAGGCCCCCCCTCCCAACAACATGCACACAGAGTTTTGTTTTGTTTCTTAAAAAGGCAGCTACAATATACACTTAATTCAGATAAAAGCACAGTGTAACTTCTTTAGTATGGGGCCTTATAATAAAGTTATTGCTGCACTTGAGGTGTCCTGAGAAGCCCCTTAGGGTGATGGCTGTGACATTCCTCAGAGGTGAATGCATTTCCATTACTCATTCTTAAAACACATGCTCCCTGTCTTTTCCCATGCATCACAATGAGGTCTAAAATAGGCCTTCATCACCTCCTCTTTCAGGGTTATGAATAGCAGAACCCTGAAAAGGCCTGGTGGCAGCTGAAAGAGAGGCATGGATGAGAGGAGGTATTCAAGAAACCAGGCAGGAGGCAGGCTGCCTAAGTACTTCCTGCAAGGAACACGAAGGGACCCCCCTCAGTCTCCCGCGCTGGCAGCAGGCGCCACACTTCATGGTCAAATGGAGACGTGAGTGGGTGGGAGATCCAAGGAGGAGCTCCATCGACCAGCAAAGAGGTTGAGAAACCCAAAGGCGACCTAAGCATCGGATCAGGTGGCTGACCCTGTTCTCCATGTCTTCATCTTTCCCCATTTCCAGCTGGCTGGAAACAGCAAAAGGTATTTTTCTACCCTCCCGACTGTGGGACTTCTCATTCAGTTTACCCAACCGAAGGAATTCACCAGAAGTTGCCATGGGCCACCTCCAGCTCAAGAACTCAAGATGCCTTGTCTTCCACCTCTTTACCTAGGCAGGAGGATGACACTACGGGCTGGGCCTGTAGCTTCGGGAAAGAGTGAGGGACAAGAACAAGAAAAGATGCAACTCAGTGCCTAGTGGTGTCTTGGTCAGTGGGCTTTGTCTGATCTGAAGGCACTCAAATGAGAACTGATTTGGGGTTATCTTTCCTTCCATGGTCGCTGATTAGCCCACCTCCATCTTAGACCCAACAGCCTTGTGAGACTTGAAGGGAAATAACTTCTGGAATATACGATGACCTTAACCTTCCACTAACCCAAAGGCTGAGCACGTCATGGATCACATCTGAGGTTGACGGCTGAGACCTCTTTGCTTTTCTGTAACATGGCTACCTGACGATCCCATCCGTGTGTGTGTGTGTGTGTGTGTGTGTGTGTGTGTTTTTAAAGAAATCCCTTGATTTATAACTTTCATTGTTCATTTATGATAAGACTTCATGACCCATCGTAGCATGGTATTTGGGGTAGTCTGAATTTGTGTTTCCAGGACTAGGGCTGCTAATTTTTGGCTCTAGAATGAATTCTCCCTTATTCTTTTCCACCGACACACACCGTAATGGGACCTTGACAAAGGCCAGGGCCCCACAGGGCATTCTACCTTCCTGGACACACTGACCATCACTTAGGTGTCCCGTCTCAGGGATGCCAGACACAAACATTTCAGGTCTTCTCTGCCCACCTGGCGTATTCAAACTCAGGCAGGTATACACAGGCTACATGCAGAAAAGATGTGAGAGGCACCAGGCTCCTGGTGGAGGATGCCAGCTGTTGTCTTGGTTACAACTGCATCCCAAACACCTTTCCCCTCCTCCTGGCCCTGCTTCCCTATGCTTTTCAGAAGTCTTCTTTCTCACGCCACTCCCAACATGGACCCTCTTGCGTCTAACTCTCTGAAGCTCAGAGTTGGTGTGTGGGCCTCTGAACCTTGGGGCCCAGCTCTCCTCCAGCTTCCCAGGGGTATTGCACCTGTAGGGGCTCTTACCCACGATCATGTGGTTGCAGACATCACAGAAGGTGGGCTTCTTAAAGACATGCTCCTGAAAGGCGTGGACCTTGTTGTTGCTGCCGGGGTGCAGGCCAGCCCTGGCGGGCATAGATGCAGGGCTTCCGGGGATGAGCATTGGGCTGGGGCCTGGGCTGGGGCCCACGCTGGCCTTGGCTAGCAAATCTGCTTGCAGTTTCACATCGCTGCTGGTTCTCGGGAAGAAGTTGTCTGCACTTTTGCTCCGCAAGCTCTTGGTCTTGAAAGAGAGTGACCGTTTTAGTCGCTGGAGCTGAAATGCAACGATAGGACAGCCGCTCTTACGATCAGTCCCGCGACTCCCGTGGCGGGCACAGCTAACGCTGCCCTGCACTGACCCCTGGGTATCTTAGCCCGGGAGGTTCTGCCAGCCCCCAGTGTGGGTGGTCCAAGGCCAGCAGCTAGCAGAAACGGGACTCAGTGTTTCACCCTGTGCCCCATATGCCAATGAACAGAAAGAGGCTCCGTCTGCTCCGATCTGCCATCTTCTCGCCCTTGCGTCCCACCACGTGCTGTCTGAAGTCCCAGGATACTGGGCTTTTGACTTCTGTCTTTTGAGTTTGCATAGTTGGAAGTGAGGTAGGCACTCCTGGGTGCCAAGGCTGTGTGTAATACTGTTCTCTCTCTCTCATGACCAGGTCTTATGTCTTATGATCATAGCTATTTGTCTCTATGGACAACAGAGTATCCGAGTGATGTCTCCCGCTGACTTGACATTAATCTGGCTTACTGGTCTCCAGGACCCAAGCCAGAAGCTCTCTAATCTGCATGTACCTGCTGTATCTGAAATATGTAGATATTGTGTGTGTGTGTATGTAAGGCGTTCCTGTATGCTCATGTGGTGTATGTGTGGTGTATGCTTCTTCATGTGTGAAGTGTATGTATGTGTATATGTACATGCATATATACCATTGCATATATGTGCATGTGTGTTATTGTGAGGTATGTATGTATATGTGTGTGGCGCATATGTATGTGTCTGTGTATATGGGGTGTATGGAGTATGTTTATGTATGAAGTGTGTGTGTATGACTCAGGAGTTCTGTGTAGCTGTTTAGCTCATGTGCCCTTGCCCTGGTGTTTAGCCTCAGTAAACCGGATCATTCCCCTATGCCTTTGGGAGTTATGGCAAGACACCAAGTGGATTCAGATGAGTTCTGGATTTGAGTTCATTCTGCATTCCTAATCCAGTCTGCTAATCTGCTCTGTCCTTCCCTCAACCCAGATACAAGGAATGAACATCGCACTAGTTATGTGACTTTCAGGGGTCACTGCACCTTTGAGGTGGCCTCCTTTGCTAAGTATTCACCTGCGGCCATTCTCCCTATTACCCAGAACCACACCTGTGCAGCCGCTGAAGCCATGCATGAAGGTAAGTCCTGTGCCTACAGTGGTACCAGGTTCCCTGAGGACATGTAAGATGAGCTCACGGGGCAATGTCAAGCCTGCCCCCTCCATCCCCACCTCTATCTTGACCTCAGAAGACTAGGAAGCCAAATTTTACTTTAAAAGCATACCGTATTTTCTACTCTGTGAACTGTCTTAGTTTAAGGATTCTGCCAGCTTTAGGGACAGAGATGAGACAAGATCTCACATCACAGCCTAGGTTGTCTTAGAACTTACTATGCAGCCTGGACGACTGACCTCAAACTTGCAGGTTATACTCTTTCCTCAGCCTCTTGCTGAGAGTTCATATGTGATCCATCCAGGCTTCTGAGCTTTTATTTATTTTAGCCCCGCCGCTCCTTCTACAAATATCAGGCTAATGAGATGGATTACCACACAAAATGCACTAGTCATCAAGCCTGAGGATCTGAGTTCTATTCTTGGACCCTTACGATGGAAAGAGAACTGACTCTCACAAGTTGTACTGTGACTTCCACATATATACTGTGGTGCACACGTGTGCGTGCACACGTGCAAACACACACACTTTTCAAAAGCTGACTATATGTATTTACTGAACACTGTACTGTCATACAAGGACATTTCATAAAAGTATGTGTTGTAGGTTGAGGGTTGATGACATTCACAGCAGTTAATATCATTATTTGTCTGTTTATCCTAGATATCTGGCTCCAGAGGAACGGATGATAACTGTGTGGTATACACAATGGGATTCTTCTTAGCCATAAAGAAAGTAATGTTGTTTGCAGGAAGTGATGTAACTTGAGATAATCACATTAAGTAAATTAATACAGTCTCAGAAAGATAAATAACATGTTTTCTATCATTTGGTGTTCTTAGATTTTATATAGGTGCATAAAATCATGTATGTATGTATGTATGTATGTATGTATGTATGTATGTATGTATGACCTGAGAGTAGAAGCAAGACTGTTGGGGAACAAAGAGAATTAACGAGAGAGAAGAAAGCTGTGTGTGTGTGGGGGGGCAGGAAATTATGGGGGAAGAGCTCTAAGCCAGTTTTAATGTAGGACTTCCTTTGGAAGTCTGCTGAATGCTTTCAGGATCAAATCTGTGATAACCTGAAGGATTTGAGAAACAAGACTCCTTCCACCCAGAGGAGCTCGTAGACTTGAGTCCCAGCACTTCCTGCAAGACAAAGGGGTCTCTAGCTGAGACCACAACTCCCCAGCCAAGTCCTGTCCAGACTGTCAACCCCTACACAGTCATCAACAGAAAGATGAGAATAGTTGAGACTGCTGAGCTGCATGCCTGCTTTGCTTACAGGGCAGAACCAACACAGGAGCGTAGGCTGAGAAGGTGTTATTGGAGCCTTGGAGAAATGAAGGCTGAAGGAGGTTAAGGAACCAGCTATAGGTCAACTAGCTCTTGAAGACCAGGTTCAATGTTAAGCCAGCTTCCTGCTGAACTTATGCCCTTTGCTTCCTTGGTCAGTGTGTCTCCAGGTGTTGGATGAGGTGAAATGCAGTTACACTAGGTCTCAGGAACATGGAATGGGGAAGCAGGTCTGTGATCTCCAGAAGTTTACACGTGATGACAGGGAACCCTCAACACTTTCCTTCCTTGCCCTCATGTGTGTGGCTTGACACTGTCTGGTGAGGAAGTCTGCTGGCTTCCAGAGATTTTGTTGGAAGCCAATGGGACACATCTTACTGAGGCAGACTTCTTGGAAGACATGCCCACCAATTATATAGGATCTCAGCTGCAAGCTCAAACAGGTGTTTCCCTCACACATCCTCTAATGGAACAGAGACCAGAGAGGAAGAATTAAAATGAGGAAATTCAAGTAGAATTTGATAAGCACGCAGGTCACAAAATGGTCAACTCCTATGCATAACCACCAAGGTATAGTTCTATTTAAAAAGTATTCCTTTCCAAAGAAGAACTCTATAAAATTATTTTATGTGTCGGTGGGAGCATACTACACCTAGATGCAGGTGCTTCCAGAGGCCAAAGAAGGTACAGGACCCCCTGAAGATGGAATCACAGGCAACTATGAACAGCCTGGCATGGGGACTGAGAACCGAACTCAGATCCTCTGGAAGAGCAGCAAGTGCTCCTCACCATTGAACCACAAAATTTGCTTCCACAGATAACCTTAATCACAGTCTCATGTGCTGGAAATGAGTCAGACCTCAGTTCCTAACATTTCTGTAAACTTTATTCATGTAATTCATTTAGTAATTGGGGTCAAATGCTGGACCTTGTACAAAACAGCCAACCACTGAGTTACATCTCCAGTCTCACTTATTAGAAAAACCCTCCAAGTAGGGGATCGTTCATTTCCTTAGCCATTAAATGACTCAGTAATGCACATCCATTTGGATGCTACCAGGAGCCAGGCATAGTACTCAATTTTGCTGATAAAATGGTGAAAATATTCAACAACAATGAAACTGATCTCCTTACAGTTTAATGTCTAGTAGGTAGAGGAAAAACAGGAATAAATGACAGCATACTTGGGCGAGCACTTAAGTTCCAAGGGAAATAAAAAGGATGCAGGCTTTAGAAGGTCACAAGAAGGCTTATTTGACAGGTGACATTTGAGCAGAGATGTGAAGAAGGAGCTGGGTAAGGGAGTGATGTAGGAAAGGCATTGTTGGTAGTCAGACAACGAGCAGAAGAGCATCATGGGTGATGAGAAAGCCAGCAGCAATGATCCCAGCAAGAAAGCAATATCCCCGAGACAACCGATGAGGATACAGCAAGCACAGTGATACAAAATCAGCTTCAGCTGAGCTTCCTTGCTGGTCATGGCAGAGGCTGTTGTTCAGAGCAAGAAAGTGGCAAGGGCTGACTTCTAGTTAAAGGGATGCTCTGGGGGAGTTCTTGAGAAACAGATGGTTAAGGGGTAAGATTGAAGCAAGGAGACCTGCTTATAAGCCTGCAATAAGTATCTGGCCAGGAGCAGATTCTGACAGGTGTGGTAAGGTACTCTTGCATTCCAGGTACATTTTGAAGGTGGACCCAGGAGTTTGTTGAGGGGTTGGAGATGAATGAGTAACTCCAAGATTTCTGATTGGTGCAGCCGAGTGAATGGAGGTATGCCCTTTTACTAGAAGGAAGGACATCAGAGAAGATACAGTCGCCATGGAGACTGGAGGTCTGCGGTGCTTATTCAGAATTCAAAGGGAGCCAAAGTATTGATAAGGAGATACATGATTTTGGCATTGGGGAGAAAGGTCCAAGCTGGGTAGTGAGTGGGGAGCCATGAGCATATGGATGGCAAGCAGGGTCATGAGACCAGCTGAAATCATTACAAATGCTGTGAGCAGACCCTAGAGAGACACTGTCTGCAGACAGAGCTCAGGAGACTGCAAATTTATGTGAAAAGACGATTCATGAGGTCAGGCAATGGTGTCTGGGAAGAAGCCGCCAAGGAAGGAAACCTAGATAAAGAGGTGTTATGGGAGCTAAGGGAAGGAAATGATTCAGAGAAGGCAGGGAAGCCACTGGGGTCAAATTAATCCCAGCAACAATTTAAATCAACGAGGTTTATGGCCCTGCAAAGGAAGGCCTTTGAGAAATTTGAGCAGCATAGAGGATTCAGTGAGGCTCTGAGGGAATGAGGACAAGGTTTCAAGAAAGAATGGCCAGAGGGGAATAGAGCAACCATGGTGGCAGGTAGGCAAGGACAGTTTCTTTGAGCTTGCCACGAGGCAGATTAGTAAAAGGACAGCGACCAGAGGGCCTGTAGCATCTCAGTGTTGTCTGGGGAAAGTTTGTTTAAATACTAGCTGATTTCAAGCTACTTTTAATCCAAGGATGCATAACAGGAGGTCACTGTTGGAGCTGTCCTTGAACAGAGCATCAGGGGTGGGTATAATGTGAGAGAGGAGAGGCAGCTAGCAGAGAGACGCAGGCAAGCTGGCAGAGTTGGTGCTGGCTATCTGCAGCTCTTTGTGTGTGTGGCGGAATGGTTCACACGTATGCAGGTGCATGTGAAGGCCAGAGAACAACCCTGTATGTCATTCTCCAGGTGCCACATCATTTTCTCAGACAGAAAGTAGCCACAGCTGGCTGGACCGTATCCTTGGGGATCTACCTGTCTCTGCTTCCATAGTGCCGTGATTGCCGGCACATAGCAGCATATCCAGCATTGATTTCTAATGCGGTTTCTGGGGCTACAAATCAGGTACTCACAAGCATTTTCCTCACTGAGCCTCCTCTAGGCCGGGACATGGATCTTTTGATTGTTCAGAACATGAGGAAAACCAGGAGGGAGAGGTCAAAGATGTCAAGAGCTGGAAGAGGAAGACCAGCTTACAGATAGAAGAAGAGTGTGCACTCTGGACCTATGGACAGTGTGAGGCACAGAGCATCCATGACAGGTCATTATCTGTTTTACAGAGGAGAGACCCGACCTGACAGTTTAACTGCCCCCAAAGCCAAATGAATTTAGTTGAGAAAGTAGCATACCTTCACCCTCCTCTTAGGAAAATCTCTCAGCTTGGTATGATTTGTCACCCTGGTGCCACCTGGGATTTTAGCAATGATCTACTCAGCTGCCATTTGAATAGCACTTAGGTGACAGTTAATTAGAGAAAGCCGAAACCAGGCATCCTGAGAACACATGGAGACTTTAGTCTGAAGGCGACCATAATGCAGACATGTTAATTGACCAGTTGATGAAGCTGCAGTTGCAACGAAGCTAATTAACCAGCGTGTGCTTGATGTTCCGAGCAGGACCTCAAGTCTGAACTACGTGGGAGCGTGTACTGCAAACCAGTCCGCCGGCACAGGCGGCTACCTGGAGGCACACACTCCCTAAGGGCACTGGGAGCTTATGTTCGTCTTGTTGAGCTAAAACCATCAGCTGCCTTTACAGGCATCTTCCCTGCTATCTAAAACTACATCAGCAGCACACGGGCTTTTATATCTGCATTCAGATGAGGTCACCAGAAAACTGTTGACAAGCAAGTCTCTCATCCTGGATTTCCCTGTTATCTACATCTTTGATTTTGAAAATCAACATGTTTTTCCTTTTGACATTTTATGTCCTCTAAAATAGTTACAGCTCCCCTTGAAATAGTCACAGGCTTCTTTTTTTTTTTGCCTGTAAAGATGATTAAATCGATTGGTGATCTAAGCACAAAGGGAATGAGTTTCTTGGCAAGCAGAGGCAGGTGATAACCCTCATGCATGTGAATAGCCTCAAAGACCCACTCTCCTTCACCCTTCATCAACTGCAAGAACCAATAACGACATCTGTTTCAACTCTGGCTGATGCTGTGGGTTGTGTGTGTCCCAAACATGCCTAAGGCTAGTGGGCAGATAGGGCCTTGTAAAGTACAGGGTCTATGGTGAGCTTTCCAATTTTATGCTGAGTTTTTATTCTTGAATAGTTGGGTTCCTTTCATTTGTACATGCGTATGTGTGTGTGCATGCATGCGCACATGCATTTACATGCATGTGCAGGTCAGACTTTCACGGTTTTCCATCTAGGTTGGATTCACTGCAGTGTAGACAGCGATGAAAAGTCAGAAAATTTCTCCCGGTGTCTGCCTGGCTCTGTCACAGTCATGTTAATGAATAGACAAGTGAAGCAACCTTTATTGAATAGGACTGACTGCATTCTCTGCCCCCTACAGCTGCATGGTTGAAGCAAGTCCATGAAACTTCATTGTTTGAGTCCCAACAGAGAAGGGGGAAATTAACATAGTGCTTCCAAATTCCCTCAGGGCTCTGACCCTGCAGGCATTGTAATACAGAAGACCAGAGTCTATTCTTCAGAAGTGTAGACCTGTGCTTCTAGAGACAAGCAGCAGCACCGAGAACAATCCAGGGTGACGCTAGTCCATGTACTGATGTCATACAGTAGTAAGTAGACCTTGGTTGCTGCCTAGTCTATGTCGTAGGAGGAAGGAGACATCAGCAGGGGCTAGAATAGTCAGACAGAGACATTGCTTTACAACCCCAGAGGATGGATTATCTTCTAACTTTTTGAGACAGAGTCTCATGTTATAAGCCCAGGTTGGCCTTCAGCTTACTATGAAGCTATGGATGGCCTTGAACTTCTGTCTTTGCTGTGGGGTACAAGAGCCTTCTTGATGGATCCACTCATCTAACTTTATATCTAGTTACCATCTTCATCTCAGAAACATGGACGCAGTCAGAGCACCCCCACCCCAAATTTCCAAAGATGTGTTCACTATTCATATGCCTTTGTTTTTATAAAATGATTCCTGGGTATAATGCCAGCATAGTCATAAATTGTCCTGAGTATGATGTCAGCATAGTCATACATAATACTTTCAGCTATTCCTCCTTGCAAAGTGAATCTGTGTTGAGAAGAAATGAGGCGAGGGGCCATCGGTGGTGAGGGAGGATGTAAGTACAGGTACTAATCTCAGTATAAGGAAAGAGTCTGAGGTACCACTGGGTCCTGAGAGGACAGGGATTTACAGTTCAATACCCAGCTTCTCAGTGGATTGGTGAATAGCCATGACAGATCTGGGCTGGAAAGGGTGGGAGGGGCAAATTTAGGGGTGATTGAAACAAAGAATGTTGGGCCAAAATACTTCCAAATTGAGTATTGTAAACTTGCCTTTATTTTTTAACTCGGAAAATTACCAGCAAGGTTTACACTGATCTCTGAGGTATATGCATGTGGGCTCATTATTATTCCGAAGGAAGGCTTGTGGAGTCAGTCACCTGACATAGCATGAATGGATTTTGTGGAGTGTTTCCATGATCTTCCCTATCCTTGGAGTCGAGTCTTACCAGGGGAAGCCTTGTATAGGAGGCACAGAGGTTAGACTGAAATTATGGGTGTCGATCCCCATGGCCCATCAAGGGCAGTCAAGCCAAGCTGTAGGACACAGCAGTCACCAAGCCCACTACATGTGACCGGACTTGGTCTCTTCTGCTTCACATGTTGCTGCTGTTGCTGAGGGAAACTGAGGGGGTGTCAACCCAGGGACCAATGTTATTTCTTCTCAAGAGCAAAGAGAAGAGCTTGACTCTTACAAATGCTGGCTCTGTGCATCATGGAAAAACCATCTCCAAAGCACACAAGGGGTTTAGATTATGGGCCATTGTAGAATTTGATTCACAGGACCCACTGGTTAAATAACCAGAGGGCTAGGGAATAAACATGTATACTAAGTACAACAGCAAGCTTTGTTTATTAAGCATGACCTTGTAGATAGTGGGCGCCGATTACAGTCTGAATTGTGTTCTCCCTGACTCTTACACTGAAGGCTCAACACTCCACCCTGCACCTCAGAATGTGACTATGTTTGGAGATCTGGCTTTTACAGAGGTAATTAAAGTCAAAACAAGGCCATTACAATGTGCTCTAATCCAATCTGACTGGGGCCCTTACCAGAAGAGGAAATTTGGGGGATGGGGAGGTGGTGCAGGGAGGAAAATTTTACTGTACAAGTATTGGTATCCAAGTTCCCATCCCTGTGTAAGAGCTGGGTGTAGAATCATGGACTTGTAATCCCAGCACTTTAGGGACAGAGGTGGATCACTGGAGCTCAATGGCTAGCCTCCAGCTGAATCGGTGAGCCCTAGGTTTAATGAGAAACCCTGTCTCCAAGAATAAGGGGGCAAGGAAAAGAGGAAGGTATCCAATATTGACTTCTGGCCTCTATGCACATGAATGGGCATTTATACCACATCCCATACAACACACATGTGTGCACACACACAGACACACAGACACACAGACACACACACACACACAGAGAGAGAGACAGAGAGAGAGAGAGAGAGAGAGAGAGAGAGAGAGAGAGAGAGAGAGAGAGAGAGAGAGAGAGAGATTTGGACACATGAAGAAATGACCAGGTAAGACACAATAAAGCAGCCCTTTGCAAAGCCAGGAGACTGAAGCCTCAGAAGAATGCAATATGTGGATATTAGATCCCAGGCTACAGAATTGAGAAAACCCTATTATTTCTGCCACCCAGTTGTACCAGACTCACCATTCTCAAGAAAAGCTTGCTGAGGGCCAGCACTCCCTCCCTAGTGAGATGGCTGTAATCTGTGAGCTGTAGCAAGGAGGCTCCTCTTCTGTTCTTGGTGCTGTCTACCGCAGCATAACTCACTAGATAACACGAATGGAAAACCAGGCAGGTTGTCTTAGCCACGCCTTGGACATTTTCGCATACATGTTCATGGAGAGTTTTAGCTCTGCATCTAAATCTCAGCTCAGAACTTTTGCCCATATCCTGCTAGAACTTTCTATAACTTTACCACAAGCTTTGGTATCCCATGCTTCCAGGTGCCTTGTCACCAGGCACCCACATCATCACCTACTACATCACCAGGGCTTTATTCTGGATTTTGCTTCATGTCTGTCTATTCATACCTACAGTGTTGATTTTGCCATGGGATGGGCACTTTGTTTTAAGAGAGTGAGTGAGTGGCCTTCTGTATCATAAGCTGGGATTTCCCACATTTATTGCTGGAAAATCTGAGTCATCTAAACAGTGCTCTTGTTTACAAGACCCTGAGTCTTCCCTTCTGCCATCTTCAACTCCATTCTACGACACAAACCATAGCCAAACTCCTTTCTCCTATCGAAACCATTCAACTGGGCACCTATGTTATTGCCTGCCCTCCCTGTCTCTATACCGCATCTTTGCAAGCAATTTATAGCATTGTGTGGAGCAGAAGGAAAAAGATGAAATGAATCCTCTTGACCCTGAGGCTTAAAACCGAAAAATTTCAAGATCCTGTCATGGGTGAGAGAAAAATACTAAGGCCGAGGAGTCTCAGCAGTGGCCAGGCAAGATCAGTGGATAGAGTCAATCCAGAAGAGGAGGTTATAGCTTCGAGGTGGCCCAAGGATATGGAAGGGACATTTCCCAGGGTACATATGTCGGCCATGACGAACACTGAGAGAACAGTGTTCTGAGTAGGTTCCCAAGTGGTGTCCCCATACTCAGGCCTCTACCTGCTGCCACATAAGTCAGCCTAAAGGGATCTCAGCAGTCACAAGGAACATGGGTCTCACTCAGGGGTGGTCCTGGGATCTGAGCAAGGCTTGTAGTGGGACCTTTGTAGGTCATACGGCATTGTTAGATTCTAATAGAGAAAGATGCCCGAATTGCTGGCCCTTGTGGCCTTGAAAGCGACGTCCCCCCAACATTCTCATCACCCAGACTCTGAGTAGTAACCAGCCTAGCATTTCATTCAGTTTATCAGACCTCAGGTGTTTCGGGAATTCAACACAATAGCAATTGTATTGGCAGCTTGGCCTAATAGGCATGGTCTTTGCTGGGAATATATGACCCGATAAGAACCCGGGCTAGAGGTTCATGGGCCCTTGGACAGTGAATGAGTTGGCAGCAGCCAGGCTTGGAGGGTCCCCACTGCCATTTGTGAACAAGGTGGCAGAGCCACAGGTGGGGAGCCAGCTCCCCAGTGGAAATGGCAGAGCAGCTGGTGAGACGCCCAGATACCTCCTTCTGTTTTGTAATCATTGTGTATGGATTTTGATACAAATAAAAGGTAACGCAATTCCGACTTCCCTCTTTCCTCAGGTCCTGAAGATGTCTGTGATTACCTATATCTGCTCTGTGCCTCAGATCCAACACATCCATCCCTGTCTCTTTCCAAACCCACGCAGAATCCATTTTTTCACAGGCTTCCGATGCCATCCTGTGGGTCCGGTTTGACACCCCATCTCCCTGAGCCACTCCCCTTCTTGCTCCCTGCCCACGTCCAGGGATTACATTCTGTTTTCATGCTCTACTTCCTGCTAAGGAGACAACAGTGATTTTCTAAGACAGAGCCCTGATAAAACTTCCTCACCCCAGTCACCGTATGGTCAGACGGCCTTTCAGTGCCCTCCATGGCCCTGCTGGAACGGAGGACCACCCATTCCCATCGTTCTCATCCTCCATTCTTCTGGTCCCTTTGGCCTCTGGTCAGTCAAAGCAAGAACGCTGCTGCTGGGCCCTGCTGTTCCCCGCCCCTTCCAACAAGGCTTGTCCCTCCTCATGGATCTCATCTCTTGCTCTCTTCAGATCTGTGCCCTGGCTCTGTTCCACTTGGCTTTTCAGGGTGCTTTATATATATGTTATTTTAGCTTTTTAATTTAAAAGGATTTTATGCCCATGGAACACGTGCAAGAACAGTCCCAGGAGCAGAGATCTCCCCTTTAGCAAGACTGAACAGTTGTTAATAATTTGACAATATTTGCTTTTCTTATCCTTCTGGCCCAATGATAATGATTATGACTATTATTGCCATCGCTATCATTGTTAGGCGACACATTGCACAAATCAGTCCTTAACATTCCTGAGTTCTTCTGTGCATAGTTCTTCAGAAGAAAGGTATTACATTATGAAAACACGCTACACACCAATGCAATTCCATTATTTATAGCTGGATTTTGAAAAGCTGGACAGTGATGTCTCAAGAGCATTAAAACAATCTTTCTTAGCATCTCATCTTGGATTACATAGTTCTTTTAGTTTTCATGTTCTTAGTCTCATTTGACCAGAAAGAACATGTTGGGTTTTCTTTGACTGTGTTAACATTTTCATCTTTAAAGAGCACAGAACTTGTCCTGTAGAATGTGCTGTAAGCCGAGCTTGTCTGGTGTTTCTTCACAACCCACTGAACTTTATACAGTCTGGAAGAGATTTCACAGGCCTGACACTGTGCCCCCAGTGTACGGTATCAGAGGCACATAAAGCCCGGGTCTTGGTTATGTATTTATTGCTTTGTTTGTTCATTCTTTGGCTCCCATGCTGGAAGGAGGTCTCTGAAATGGCATGACACCTCCAGTGTTCTCTGGACTTTCATGTTTCAGAGCCTAACACATTATCGATGCTCACTAAATCTTGCCTAAAGGAATGAATCCATGTGTGACTGAGTCTATGACCCAGCATACTTGACTCTCAGGCAAAGGGCTTGCTAAGTACTCTTGGTGGAAAAGAAGTCCCCAGTGGAGGACTTGGGGATGGGGCAAGTGGCAGGGAGGAAGAGAGGAACAGCCAGGCAGGGGTCGCCTATAGGGACAAGGGGCAGTTCATTCTCCCCTGTCAGTTCGCAGTCTGGGGACATCTTAGCGAGGTGTCCCTGGATAATGGAGGAGAAGGTTGGGGGCAGAAGAAGGGGGGATGGCAGGGTGTCAGTCTTCCATTTTGTTTTAGACGGAGTAGACTTCATAGTAGAAAAGGAGTCCCTTGTGATCAATGAAGGGGCAAGAGCCGCCCCAAAGTTTTAAAAGTTGCTGAGAGGAACAACTGAGTCCATCCCGTCATGCTAGAAAAGGGAGACGAGAAGAACAAGGCCCATGGCTGAGTTCCCGGCCTCGAGTCCAGGCTATCATAAACGGTTGGCCCTGTCTGTATTTGAGCGATTCTCTTTACAGACATTGCTGACTGGATCTAAAATTATCAGCAGGGTGAGAACTAGAACCCACGCTTCTGAGTCCACATCTGGGGGTCTTGTCACAGCCTGAATCTGCTGTCTTCTTCAATTTTAGGAACTCAAGGGAAAGCTTGGGTCTTGAGAAAAAGTGGTTGAGGAAGTCAGGTTATACGCTGACTACTTTGTGGACTTCAGGTAATACATGTGAGCCTTGGTGCTTCATTTGCAATCCACGATGGAGCGTCTCCATGGCTGCAGCTGAGCTCAGAACTTAGGAAATGGCTTCCTATTAAATGGCTCACAGCTTTAATGGCTGCCCGGAGAATCTGAGCGGCAAGTCCACCTCCAGAAATGTGCCGAGCCTTAGCTGGTGCTCCCCCCAATGAGCAGCCAATCCAGCGAGAAAGATGATTGCTGAAGTTTCCTTTGCCGAAAGAACAGCAGAGATTTTTGGCTTTGGTTTTGAGATGGGGGTCTCCCTATGTAGACAAGGCCATTCTAAAAACTCACAGAGATCCTCCTGTCTTTGTCTCCTGAGTGCTGAAATTAAAGGCACGTGTCTCATGAGTGGTAACGTGTCAAGGATTTTGATGAAGATGCCAGAAGGTAAATATGATCAAAGAGTATGATATGCTTTGATAGAAATGTCTTTATGAAACCCAACACACAAACAATGAATATAAGCCAATACAAATTTTCAAAGAAGAAATATCCTAGAGTTAGATTATATCAAATGAAAGAGAGATATCTACTCATTATCTCTTATTTTTATATTTTAAAATTACATTATTATTTACTATTTATTTATTGTATGTGTACATGTATGTATGTTAGTGCATTCATACCATGTGTGCATGTAGCTAATAGGGCAATTTTCAGGAGCCAATTCTTTCCTTGGCTTATGTGGTTCTTGGCGATCAAACTCAGGGTGTCTGGTTTGGCAGCAAGACACTGACTTTCAGAGCCATTGTATCAGCCCAAACCCCTAATTGGAGACATTGAAACACACTTGCTGTGCTGGAGACTTATTCCGTACCTTTCAGTTTAGTAGGTTCCATGGCTCCATTGTCTACGAAAGCACAGCTCAGTGACAAATTGCATGACATTTCTCTTTCTTAAGATTGAATTTTAAAATAATTGTAGTCATATGGGCAAGTGGCAAAACAGAGTCATCCTCATAAGCCTTTCCTTTGGCCTTCCCAGTTTATGTTTTGTGGGAGCCCACGTGTGACTCCATTTCCATCTGGAGTCAGTCATTTCTGACTTAAAGAAGACATTTGAGTTAAGCTTGCCTGCTCTGCTTTTTTCAATAACCTTGAGGGCTATGAGCGACTTCTGATTTAGCCCATGAGAAAAGAACACTATACTGCTGACGACAAACCTCAGCAACATCAAGATAGAAAGTGAGGCTGCTTCCGAGCAGCAAGCCCATGTTGGAGAGGAGGCTGCTCCCTCAAGGACAGGAATGGTCTTGTGGTTAGATACTGACTGACCATCTGTGCTGTGCTTTGCTCTGCTTTTGTATATAAGCAAGTTCTGAAATAAACTATGGGCTGTTGGGCTGTTTTGGCATGACCAGACAGACCTCCATTTTCTTTTTTTTTTAATTGATTATATTGAGCTATACATTTTTCTCTGCTCTCTCCCTTCCTCTTCCCTCCCCTCCAACCCTCTCCCACAGATCTCCCTATTCTATCTGGTCTTCTGTTCCTTTCATCTGACTTTCCTTTGGCCTGGAGGATCCCCTATTCAGGAACCCTAGTTGACTTTGTAGGAGTAGGTTCTTACAATGTTTGACACAACCCACTGTACACACGTCACAGCCAACACAAGAACACTTCCATAAAATGACCATGCCATTACAGACTTACTGGAACACTGCCTTATGGGAAATAGCTGTCCTGCATCCTTTCTTTCTCTGGTAGAACCCAGGACTGTGTTCCATAAGATGCTTACTCTCCCCATCCTCTGTGTCCTCCAGCCAATGGCAGGCCCTGAGTGGCGCTGGGTCCCTGAGAACCTTGACTCTTTCCAAGGCTTTTGACTAACTCTTGTGTGAAATGTTCATCGGTTTGGTTTCATTAATTAGACATCATTAATCTGGTAGCCTCTAAACATGTAAGGTGGTACCTGATGTTAATGTATCCCCTAGCTGGTGTTGACTTTGCTCACTGGGCTGAGGTAATAGTTGCTAGGTCATTCCATGATGTAAACAGGCCTTTCCCCTTTGTAGTAATGAGTGTCATGTGATCACTGTACTGTCACCTCTAATTATAACCTCTATTGAAGGGATCATAAGTCATGTCTGATATTTTCCAGTGGTGGTGTTCTAGTTCCTTAAGTCCTGCTGATACACTGAATAAAATTATCAGATTAAAGAGTCCCCTTTTGCCAGGCATTTTTATTGTTTCTAGTACTTTCTTGAGGCAGAGATCTGTGGTAGCTCACAACAATCCATTTTTAAAATTTCTATTGCAGGTATGTGGTTAGAATGCATTTTGCAAAACATCTTGCAGTTACACTCAGAAATGGCCCTGAGTTCCAGCTATGGATATACTGAAGTGCCGTGCGTCCTTCTGAAAGCAGACGTTCGGGCCCTGTGTGTGCCTGTATCACATCCTCCTCACCTTCCATACTGGCTCCAATATGGATGAGGTAAAGATTCTGTTCAACCATGGAATGTATGGCAATGTACAAGGAGGGATGTCTTAGGGGAAAATAGGCACACAAAATATCACAAGGACCAGAGTTCTGCCAACTACACCCTTCCTGGAAGTATGAGAGAGGAACATACATCTAGTTTTAAATCTATATCTATTGGGGTTCTTTGTTACAGCAACTTATCCTTACCCTCTAGCATACTTCCTGTTACAAACAGCAATGTTAAGAAATTGCACCTGCATAGTTCCATATAGTCCTAAACATATCTAAGTGTTATAACGCTGGAAAGGGATGCTTGGTCAAGTCAACGTGACAAGATTAGCTGTGTAGAGAGGTGACTCTGGGATCGGGCTGTTTGAGAAGCAGTGGAGAGAGCACAATAAAGACATAAGAAGCTGAAAATCATTAAAGACTGCCTTATTGGAGGAAATATAAACAATGATTGGGCCCCAAAGGAGAATGGTTGGAGTAGAAGAACCATTCAGTGGTAAGAATGGTGGAAGGCTTCCTGGGCTAAGGCAATAGGGGCGGAGTGTAGCAGCACGAATCCCCATGCGTCAGGTCCTGTGGTGAAGAGGTGTCTTCTGTCCTGACACGGTGTGAGTGGCCACTCAGAACATTCTAGTAACAACGTGAATGCCACGCATGCTCACAGGTAACAACGCCGTCCACGCAGCCCGAGAAACCCTTAGCCTCATCGCATGCTCTTCTGCAGCCGGAAGCCAAACGGGCTTGGGGTCCAACCCGAGCATTCTGAATGCAGGCAAAGGGCCACTGAGAAGCAGAAAGAGCCGAAGCAGTAGGAAAGCAGGGCGACCGCGGTACAAAGATGCCTGTTACTGGGACGACGTCACTAAAGTAGAAGGAACTGATGTGAATAGCGGTCATCACAAAGATTCTCCTGGGGCAAATTCTGTCTTTTAAGATTTAGTTTATTTTGTATGTGTGTGTGTGTGCGTGTGTGTGCATGTGTGTGTGTGTGAGCTCATGCATGCAGTGACTGTCCTTTATGGGGTGCCAGCATGAGAATTCACACTGCACTTTCTGAAAGAGGGTAGTGCCAGGGAGACGAAAGGCTCTTGTCAGCAAGACCTGACAGCCTGAGTTTGATTCCTGGAACCCACCTGGTGAAAGGAGAGAATTGGCTCCTGCAAGGTGTCCTCTGACCATGTGTGCCACTCACCGTGATAACTGTACAAGAGCGTGCACACACACACACACACACACACACACACACACACGTGCATGCACACACACATACACACACTTATGATTGAATGCAAGAAGAAGAGGTTTTGTTTTTTAAATAAAATATATTTAGATCTTTGCTACAGGAAGTTTTAAGGGTAAGATCGGTCTTGTGGAGCAAGCTTCTAACCCCATCTGTGAACCCAGGACTCAGGATACCAGAGACAATTCTGAGGGTTGCTGTGAGTTTTGGGGCAGTCTGGACTACAGAGTAAAACCCTGAATCAAAATAACACAGCAAAAAAATGAGGACGTTAAAAAAGTATCCGTTAGCACATTTTCTACAATTAATTATCATGAGCCCAGCATGTCGGCTCCTGACTGGAGTTCCAGGACGTAGGATCTGAACCTTGGGGTCAGGAGTTTGGGGCCAGTCTGGGCTACACAGTGAGTTCCAGGTCATCTTGAGCTGCATGTCAGGATCCGATCTCAAAATACCAAACAAACAAATAAGCAATGTTTAAAAATTGCCAGCAGAAGTCCACATAGTAAACAAAAAAATGAATTGAAATGAGTGGTAAGGAGCACGTAAAATTCTAGAAACAAGCAATAAAATGGCCGAGAAGGAAATAAAATACAGGACAGTGGATGACAATGAGTTAGGCCCCACAGGACAAATCTGTAACAGACTGAAAAGCCTGACTGTTATACAAGAGCAGCAAGGAAGAAAACTCTAAATAGTAACGAGAGAAAATATTTTGATAATCATATTAGTACAAAGAGAGGATGAATGAAGCCAAGGGTGAAGTTAGTTATCGGCAGGGGCTACATTATAGAATAAAACTTAAGAACAAAACCTTCATCTCAGGATTCAGAAAGCTGAGGCAGGAGGATTGCAAGCTAAAGGCCAAGTCTGGGTTATTATAGAAGAATGGCTCAAAAGATGAAGGAAAATGAGACTCAAGGAAGATAAGAATGTATACCACTTTTATAAATGGTGGACCCTGCATTTTTATGTAGTGGAATCTTTGTAAATGACTGTAAAACTTAAATAGAATCCCAATATCCTATAGATTCACATATGAAGAGAAAAAAAACGAAAGACTAAATAGAGAAGACACAAGAGGATATATTTTCAGCTAAATTTAAAGACATCTAAAGAAATCCATAGCTACCAAATGATGTTTGTTCCATTGACCCACTAAGAAAAGTCATTCAAAAATGTTTTGGGGGAGGAGTTTGTAACCTGAATATTTTCCATTTTTCTTCTTTAAAAACTATATCCAATTGTTTTATTATAGTATTAATTAGTAGGTAAACTGTATCACCACACATAAAGTATAGTTTACTTTTTAAAAATATAGGAACAAAAAACTTGATGTGTGTATGCGTAGTAGCATAAAATGAAAACTAGAACCACAAAGTGTGAATCTATGTTGAGTTGTTCAGGCATAAGAAGTATTCAGCAATGACAAATGGCATTCTCTCCTGACCAATTCCCAAGTGAATTGCAAGTTTAAGTGTATGGAAAGAAAAATAGTAAATTAAAAGGGTTGAAATGATACCTAGGGCAGAAAAAAGAATCACAGATAGACTCAGTAATCACAAATAATAGGGAGAACATCTGTGGTGCTCATGAGAGAAGACAAATCTTGCAAATGCTTGACACGAATCTGCAGCATGAGAGATAACTGTGGTGAGAACCCATTGGGATCTGTGAGTTGCTGGTCTCAGCAGCTAAACAATCTGATCTACACAGCGAGAAAATCAAAATGGGGGTGAGCAGCATGGCTCGAGTCTGAGGTTTATTGACTAGCATCTGGTGGGAAAAGTGGGGGATTCTGTTTGTACAAGAGATTTGCTGATGTCTGACAGTGAAATACTGGATTGGTGTGCAGGGTTTTAATAAAAAGGGAGTAGAAACGCGAAGGACTAAGGAGCATGTCACATCCTATTGCGTTTGGGTCATCACACCGAAAGCCAGCTGGCATTTCCTCACCCTGTAATTAAAAGCCCCACAGAGGCCAGTTGAGTTACTTTCACTAGAATACAAGGCCCTTGAGAGTGGAGTCCTGTTTGTTTTGCTCAACACCTGGGGATGCCTGGCACTAGAGCATGGCTGGCCTGAGCTGATGTGGACTGTAGAGCCCCAGATGTGGGAGGCTCAGTGCAAAATATCTTGAAGTGTTTTTTTTTTAGTTTTTTAAATTGATTGTCAGGTTTTCTTTCATTTGATAAGACTGCGTCCTATGCATGGCAAGTTGTCCTCAAACTGGCTATATAGCTAAGGGTGACCCTCAACTTCTGATTTTCCTACCTCTGCTTCCTGAGTGTTGAGACTCCAGATGTGTGCCACTATGTCCAGATCATGCAGTGTCTGGGGTTGAACCAAGGCTTTTTACATGCTATGCAAGCTCTCTCTGCTCTGTTAACTTAAAATTAATACAATGACCATACAGTGGCCAGAAGATATTAGGTTACCAGCTTAGCCTGTGTTATGTTTTTATTGGCTACCAAATGCTTCCCTGGGGCAGTGACTGACACATTGTAGACCCTAAAAGATGCTGGCTGAAGGAATGAATGCATGGCTTAATTCAATGCAGCTTTTAATTAATAAATGCTTTTTACTTTACATTGATTCTCAGTCTTGTATTTTCACATATGACTCAAAGTATCCAAAGTGTCCTATCGACTGTGGCGTAGTGGGAGTTCTAATTTAAGTTTACAAAGCAAGACAAAGCATGAACAGAACACTGAACCCAGATGTTACCACTGAGAGCTAGCGCTTTACACATGCTCGCTCTTTTCGTTGCACCGCCTACCCTTCTAGGAGCAGACAGAATACCTACTTACAGCTGGAGATGGGGCCACTGCAGGTCAGAATAGCCAGGTCCTCCATGAGGAGCTGGTGAAGCCAGGGGTCAGTTCTGCTAAAGCCACCCTTATCCTGTGTTTCAGCCATAATCAGCCAGCAGGATCCCCAGCCTGCCTCCCAGCCTCTGTGCTCCGTCTGTGGATACTATTGTTCTTTCAGAACGCTGCCTGTGCACCTAAGATCTGTAACCAGCTGGAGCTTGTTTGTATCTTATCTAAACCCTTGAGTGTGGACTTGCTGAGAGCTGGGGCTTTCCCTGTATTCGTTCTAGAGTCCTAGTGATCAATGCTGACATGTCTGGGACATGGGCAGTGCTTAGCAGGCAATCGCTACCTGGATCAATGGGGATGGCATGATGTCACCATCATTCCAGCTAGAGGCAGGCACTTCTTGCCACACAATGTTCTTATACCTGGTAAACATCTCAGTCTGGTTTCTGTTCCATTGTCATCAGCTTTGTGCTCTCTCTCTCTCTCTCTCTCTCTCTCTCTCTCTCTCTGTGTGTGTGTGTGTGTGTGTGTGTGTGTGAAGGATTTTCTAGGTTAAGTTAATTGAACATTGAGGTAGGAAGACCCCAACCCCCACAACTGTGGGCGGCACCACGCCTGCCGTATGCAGAGGTCTTAGACTGTGGATAAAGGATGTGAACTGAGCAACAGCACCAGCCTCCACCTCTCTTTGCTTCCCAACTGGATGTGTGTCCTGTCACCATATGTCCAGTGGCCTCAAGCTCCCTCTGCCATGCTTCCCCGTTATGATAGACCATGTCCTGAAATTGTAAGATGAAATAAACTCTTCACCAACTTATCTCTCTCTCCCTCCCTTCTTCCCTCTCTTTCAGCGTTTAGTCACAGAAGACAGAAAACTAATAGAATTCTACATTGTAATCACCGTGTAAGACTGGGCTCGGTTTTGGTTAGCTTTGTGTCCTCTTAAAGCCATTTTCAATCTTTTTTCCTGTAAGGCTTTTGGTTTTCCTCTAAGTGCAAGACGGCTCTGCAGGCTGTTTAGCTGGTGTAAGAGGTTCTTCTACTCATGTATTCCTTTCATTGGTTAATGAATAAAGAAGCTGCTTTGGGTCTGATAGGGCAGAACTTAGGTAGGCAGAGAAGACAGAACTGAATGCTGGGAGGAAGAGAGCAGAGTCAGAGAAAAGCCATGGATCTTCTGCCTGTGACGGACACCAGTTAGAATCTTGCCAGTAAGCCACAGTCACGTGGCAATACACAGATTAATAGAACTGGGTTAAATTAAGATGTAAGAATTAGCCAATAAGAAACTAGAGCTAATGGTCCAAGTAGTATTTAAATTAATACAGTTTCTGCGTGGTTATTTTGGGCCTAAGCTAGCCTGGGTGGCTGGAACAAACGAGCTGCCTCTCCTTTGCAACATTTCGCCACTTTCCAATTCCTGTTTCCTTTACAAAATCCTCATCTTACTTGGAACAGCAATGCACCCAGCTTTTCTCAGAGCAATGAATGGCCAATGACAGGTACACTCAGTGCAGCTTTTTGCATGGGCTTTGCAATCCTGATCCAAGAGAGAAGGCTTCACTGCTGGAGAGAGGGCTCAGCAGATAAGAGCACATGTTCTTAAAAAGGATCTGAGTTCAGTTCCCAGTACCCTTATCAGGCAGCTCACATCACCTGTAACTCCAGCTCCAGGGGATTGGATAGCCTCTTCTGGCCTCTCAGCACACACACACACACACACACACACACACACACACACACAAAAATATTAAAGTGATAAAGGGATCATTGCACATCTTTGATATACTGTAGGATTGGGAGATTTAAGTGATCACCAGGGTAGAGCCAGAAATTAAATTTAGATCTTCCAACTCCGAAATCCATGTCATGATATTCCTAGGTTACTTCACGACAGAGTTTGTTCTGTCTTCTGAGCCCACATCCCATGCCCACATCCCATCATGGTTGTTCAGGGACCTCTCATCACCATAACCCAAAGACCTGTCTCTGGAACAGCATAGCCTCCTGGACTAAGGTCTTATTGTCTATAGTGGAAGTATACCTTGCTGAAGTACATCAGTGCTGACATGTCTGGGACAAGAGTTGTGTTTAGCAGGCAATTGCTGCTGACAGGAGCTGACCTTGCTGACAAGACTCCATCCACCTATTGTGGGTATGTCCCTTAAGAGTTCAGTGGCAACATTTACCAGCAGTATTCTTAGATCCTGAGCATTCTCCCAACCTGGGATAGGAATACACTCTGTGCATTGAGGGGCATCAAGGAGGAGAGGGGGCTCAAAAGGGAGGAAACATCAGAGGAAGAAGAGATGGCTGCAGGGCCTGGATGCCATGGAACTTTAGAGGAGACAGCAAAGGTCATGGATTTATTCTCCATGTGATGAAAAATCACTGTTTGACTCTGAGTAAGCAGGATATTTAAAAAGACTGCTAAGTTATACATGGAACGAGCCAAGTATTTCTATAGACAAATGACAGCCGGGTACCAATCCTATCCAACTTTTTGACATGATGGCATGATGTCATCCCCAGAGTTCACACTTGAGAGCCATGCAATAGAGTTACAAAAGCAATGCAAAAATAAGATCTCACAAAGCTTTAAGGAAGCCGATGGCTTGGGCCATAAGTTTAGGACACATGTGGCCATGGATCATGCATTGGACATGACTGAAAGCTATGACAGTGAAAATCCTATGAAGTGATGTGGTCTTGACACATTTTGGAATAATAACCTACTGTGGTCTTAGTGCATAGAGATGGGCGTGATGAAGGGAGAACAGGCAAGGATGAATCCAGGCTTTTGATCTGTGTTATTGTCATTGGAGAGGTGGCTGTCAGCATGAAGAGGAAAGTCCAGCATGAGGGTGAGGGACAGCAGGAAGGTAGGTTTCATAGAGTATCTTTTGGTATTGAGGTCACGAGTCCCTAGAATGAGAGAAGAGGGTAATGTAATAACCATGGTAGGAGGGTTTTACTAGCAACAGACAGCACGTTTCCATTTCTGTGACCTTCTGTCCCCAGCAGTGAGCTTACTTGGCCATTTCTCCTCACGTGTGGTAAGTCCCACTGTACTGTCATACCACAAGGAATAGAGGAGGTCTGGACATCCACTCTTAACCCCTGACTGTCAATCAACAATCGGTTATCTCCTTGCTTGTGGACAGAGGCCTAATTCCTGCTGTTGAGGGGGACACAAAGACACCTTAAGACCAACAGAAAATGGCAAGAAGAGTCATCAGGAAAGACATCTAAATCCAAATAAGCCCCCAACTCTCTCTTAGAATCGGGGGGAGGTCTCTCCAGCTTAGGGGATGGGGGCTTCTTTATCAGGGAAGACTATCACACCTGCTGTTAAACTTGTACTTTGTGTGGCGCTGTCCTGTCTTTTAATTAGTCAACTCATGGTGACAAAGAACCCACCTGCTAGCTGGTATCATGATTACTATTAGATACCTTGCAGAGCAGAAAGAGGCTCCAGATGCCCTAAACATATGGTTCTGATCACTAAACTCTTCTGAGATGGCAAGCTAGCAGAGTTAGCATGTTAGCATATCAGAGGTAGGAGTGTTAGCCTGCATTTGAAGGGAAGGGCAAAGATCAATAGTGAATTCCATAAACATACACTAATAAGACTCGAGTTTTCCATCTCCATTTGCTGCCGAGCAAATCAATGGATTAGCAAGAACATGAATTTGCTTGATTAATTGCATTGACATACACAATGCATCAGTTCATTCAGAAAGGAAGGAGCACGATCACCTTTATTTTTCCCCCCAAACCAAAAATACACAAATATATACATAAACGAAAGCATCATGGAATTTAGGAACATAATACGAGGCAAAAGCCTCTAGGGCTCTGGCCTTCTCTAACAGTCCAGTCGCCCGAGTCTCAATCCTGGTTTTGATTCTGAATAGCTCTGTTAACTCCATTTGGAATGAAAAATGTAGGCTGCTGAGCTAATTCAAAGAGATAATCCCATAAAGCTCTTAGCACAGAACCTGGGACAGAGTAGCAACGCAATAAACACCGCTTAGTGCATTTCCTTACATGCCCAGAAACATACATGACTCACCGAGTCTGTCTTCACATCCACACTCTGAGGAGCATATGCCCAAATGGACACCATCATCCCTGCATGGCTCAGTGAACATTCATGCAGGCACACGCAGAGAAAATGCCTTCAAATTCCTCATTTCCCCACTGCCTGCCTTGCCTGTCTCTGTGCTTGATAACACTCCATCTTAATGCTCTTCAAGAATAGAAAGATTATTTTCTCTGTCTTCTAAGAGCTGGCTGTTCCCACTATGCCTTCCATGCCTCAGAGTCTGCTGCCCTCTTGAATGAGTGACGAATATCCTCAGCAAGTCATTTCCCCTAAAAATAGACCACCCCAGCTGATCTTAGCTGTACGTCTCATCTCCATAAGCCTTCAAAGAAAAGAACGGAGTTTATTCTTGAAGGGATTTCATGCTAATCTATCAGAAGCAACATGATTCGGCGGCATGAATAAAGCTCCGAGTGTCTGCACTATGTCCCACTTCCAGCTCCCCTGTTATTGGATTCATATAAAATAGAAGTGTAGAGCAGGCGGAATTCTCCAGACACTGCCAATTGAGTGCTCATTCTGCCTGGCTTTATGGGCCCATTTAGCTAACGTTCTTCACCTTGGCAATTTAATGCATGACTTGCTTTGGTGATTTCTTCCTGAAGATGTGTGTGGGTGGATTTAGGGAAGGTAATAGTCAAGACACAGTCACCTTGTAGAAGCTGATGACTTTTTCTTACCCCCACAATTCTATTAGGTTTTTGATGGGCATGGTCACTTGGCTTTCCGGAGCTGAGGATCATTCAGTTCACATCACCCACGCTGCTGACAGGCATACTTTTCCAAAACCCAAACAACACAGAATGCATTTCAAAATCTGGAAACTCAACTGTTAGTCCAGTGAAAATGGGGATGAAACATGAATTCTATATTTGTCCTCATGGCCTTGAAAAGCATAAATCAACTTAATTCTTATTTGGATTGATCTTCTCTATAGATCTGGGGCTGAGGCATCAAGTCAAGGTATAATATAAAACCATGAATATATCTTAGTCATGTGCATTATTATTGTAAACTTTCAAAATGGAAGACACAGAGTCTGAACATCCATATAGATGCAAGAAACCTATGTTTTCATAGCTTTATAAGCTGTTGATTCAAATCAGGAGCGATAAGTTTAATATGCTGGTGACCCTGGTGTTATTTGAGGGACAGAGCAGCTCCTCTCAACACTGTTGCTTTTGTTACTGTCATCATCATCATCTGGTGCAGCAGCATGAACCTGAGTCTCGGAACCTCTAACCACAGTTTGTGAAATAGGGGAACTGCAGTATTTTGTGTCATTCCAGTGGGCACCATGGTAGGTACAATTAGAGATTCATAGTCACATACACAAAGCACCTAGTACCTATAGTTGCAAATACTGGACACTCAAATTCTGCTTGGCTCAATAATAGCTGCTGTCTCTTGTAAACAAAGCTGTAATGTAGGGGATTCTAAGGGTGGGTCTTTAAGCACTCAAATGATCTCACTGAGGACTTGGGTTCCTCCTATCATCGTCTTTGATTTCTTCACCCCAATCTTGCTCAAAAAAGATATAACTGTCTATTGGCCAATATCCACTAATAACAGCCTCTTCACTGTGTCTGTTCTTATTAACCTGGAAACTGCAATTCTCTCAGCAATCATTGGTCAGAATTGTAAACCAATCACTTACAATGAAAATGAAGTCACCAGGCTTTGCTTAGTTTGATCAATCATAATTTGTCTCTTTGATGCTCACACTGAGAGTATGTCATACAGATGAAGGTTTATATAAAAAGGGTAGAAGCATTTCAGTAGAAATGGAAAAGGAATAAACAGCTAAAGGGTAGACAAACCCCTATACTCTCTAAGCTCACAGAGACTCCTGAAGATGGAAAAGGACTGGACTAACAGTGAGGGGAGGGGAAGACACAGAAGACAATGAGGTCTTGTTGGGGCAGGAATATTTAATTCCTCATCTATAGTGTGGAAAGACCCATGGATACGATGGGATAGTAACTCTGTTGATTAGGTTACATTGTCTAGGAGAAGCGAGGAGATAGTCCCTCTGAGTAGGACTCCATTAAATTATAGACGATGAGAGCAGGCCCATCCTGTTGGCCTTGACAAAATAAGCTTGCACGACGTGGGAAGAAGGGATGCATGTGACAGGGATACAGGTGCCCTCTAGACACTAAGAACATCCCTGGGCTAGCTAGTATGGCACTGGGGGCTTCAGCCATATGACTGCAAGGAGATAAACCCTTTCCATAGGCAGTGAGCTTAGAAGAGAACCCCAAACCTCAGGGAGGCTGACATCTTAGTTGGCATGCCAACATCATCTCAATAAGGAGCTAAGCACAGGGCCATCTCAGCCTCACTTCTCACCCATTACAAGTGTGTCATAATAAATCCAAGGAAACTCTTATCTTAAAAAGGCGCTGAATCAGGGCTTGCTTACAGATTCAGAGATTTAGTTTATTAACATCATGGTGAGATGTATAGCAGAATATTCGGTGTTCATGCAGTAGGTGAGAGCTACATCCTAATACATAGGCAGGGGGAGACAGAGACAGAGACAGACACTTGGCTAGACATGGGCTTTTCCAAACCTCAAAGCCCACCCCCAGTGACATACTTCCTCTAACACAGCCATACCTCCTAACCTATCTAATCCTATCAAGAATTCACTTTCTGGTGCCTAAATTTTCAAATAGATGAGACTTTGGGGCCATTCTTATTAAAACCACCACAGGGTCTCACTATGCAGTTTGGAACTCACTATGTAGACCACGCTGGCTTCATACTTGCAAAGATCCATCTGCCTCTGCCTCCCAAGTGCTGGGATTAAGGGTGTGCCACCATAGCTGGCTTGCTTAGAGATTCGTAACTGTCTTTCCATATGCTTTCTTGTCTAGTCACAGTGGATCTGCAGATTTATTGCTGAAGGTATTCTTGGGTGTGTCATCACTGGTGTGGGGACAACTGGTTAAATCTGGGTTTTAAATTTTGAGCACATGTTGTATAGAATCATTCTATTAGTTGTCAGAAGGCCAATGAGCATTTTAAGCAGATTTTAAGATGTGCTACTAATTATGGCAGCCTTCTCCCCTCCTCTACTAGAGACGCTGGCATGTCTTTCTCAAACTAAGGCTTCCAGAAAAATACTGAGTGACACAAGGAGAGCATCCTTTGTGTCTCATTTCCCACTTTACAGGGTTGTAGGACTAACTCCTGCAGAAGGTGGTTGCAACAGCATTCTGATGGCTACCCAGCAACACGTGAATGACTCCTAGTTTACTAGGGATCTTTTTGATAATAAGAAATTCCAATTAATTCAGCATTAGTGGATGCTGAACACATAACAGTAACACCCTCCTGCTTAAGTAGGAGTTGAATACTCTTTCATTTTGCATGTCTTAAGCCATCTTTATTTAATTTTTAAAGGTTTGTTCTCCTGGAATCGGAGACAAAGGAGACATTTTACAATCAGGCTGGTGACTTTGAATGCTTGTTTCAGGCTTTCTTTTTGGTGTCCTTTGGTGTCCTTTGGTGGCTGTCTTTTTCAGAATCACCCGACGACCTGACATTGAACTCCAGCTTGAGCATAGCCTTGTTCAGGTTCAGAAGCCACGCTGCCCTTGACTTTGACTCTGTCTACTGCCTCACTATTTCTCGTTATGAGAAGGTCATTTGCTTTCACATCTGTGGAGACGCTTCAGGATTTTTCTCAACTTTGTAGTTTGCAAATGTCACCTTGGCTTCTCGATTCTCATGCCGCGTTTCCTTTCATGATTATGGTTCATTTTCACTGATGGGCATTTGCTGGGCTCCTTTAAGATAAGTACATATATCTAATTTTCTTTTCCCTGTTCTTAATTTTTTTTTCTTAAGATTTCTTCTTCTTCTTTAACTGTCTGTTCTTCCCACTTTGATCTTTCTCAGTGGAGGAAGCAGACAACCAGTGTCTACATTTAGTCTCTGTAGATTTTATTATATGACAACTTCACAGCTTATCTTCTATTTTATCGACTCAGTCTTTAGATTTGTCTGTTCTGCTTTTGAGCTCTTTTATGGATTTTTTGAGAAAGTGATTATTTAAATCAAACACAAAAGATTGAAATTTTACCTTTCTGTAAATTCATTTGTAGGCACCGATTGTCCTTTGTCTTAAAAACATATAAACATCCATTCTTTGGGGGTACCCATAATCCATGAATCTTCTGCACACACTCCCTGTGTCATCTCTCACGTTCCTGAAGGGCTGTCTGGCTTGTGTGCCTTAGCTATCTGTAGTCATACATTGGTTGTCCACTCATACTTAAAGGTGGAGGTCTGCCTTGATTGTGTGAGCAGCCTGTTGAGTTTCCTGTGCAGATAGCTCTGACTAGAATTACCTGAGCTAGGGAGGTCAACGACAGACTCTGCTCTAGAAAATGTGGGTGGGTCACACATGGGGACATGTGGAGGGCTCACTGTGGCATTTGGATGAGTTGTCTTTGATGTATTAGTATTTTCTTACAATAGATGAATATACTTGGACTTGTTTCCTCTTCCTGGCCCCCAAGTTTTGTCTGGGTGGCTCCCAGGCTAATGTGAAATCCCGAGCCTGCAGGTTAGTGAACTGCTATAGGCTTGCTTGCATCTGTAAGGTGAGCATGAAGCAGGTCCTGTTTGGAGGAAGTGCCGTAAGCATGAGCCGAAACCAGGCATGGACAGCGGTGTGTATGTGTTGGGGGGGGACCATCCAGGAGAAGCTACCTTCCCCTCCTCGCTCTGCCTACCCCTTTCCAATTCTTACTCAACCTTCTCTTCTCTCTCCCTCTTTCCCATCTTCTTCTTCCCTCAACCTGCATTTATCTTTTTACCATTACCATTTTAAATAATCATTATCACACCAGTACCTGGACCATCTGTTAATTATTTTATTCATTAATGCAGTTTCATTGAATATATCTTCTTGCTTTGGCCCTTGGAGGGAATTAAATCTGAGTACAGAGGTCAATGCATTCCTTATAAGCTTTATTGCTATGGGATTGTGGACAAAGAAAGATGAAGCAAAGAAACAAACAAATGGGGGACCAGTGCCAGAAATAAATTTTAGTGTAGACTCCAATCAGTCATGTGATGTGGATAAACTGCTTCAGTCTTCTCAGCCTCTAAACTTCCCTTATCAGAAAAAGGGCATCAAATAAACTAATGTATACAGGTCAGTGTGTACACTCCAATGTAACTCCTCACCAATGTCTCTTAGTCTGTCTGACTCTACAGTAGGGGACTGGTCTAGGCTGTCGCCAATGCAGGATTTTACACTTACAAGAAACCCCAGGTTTCCTGTGATGCACATTGTTTTTTGCCATCTTGGGGTTCATAAAGAAACTTGAGCGAGGAGCTCCTATTTCCTTGCACACCAAGCCCCCAAACTCACATACATAACTGTGCACGCTGTGACAGTTGCCAGAACACATCTCAGTCTTCCAGGGCACAGAGAGGAAACATCTTTCAAGATGCCTGAGAGCTGCAATGGGGGACCCGAGACTGCTCGGGCTGCAGCTCTCCCAGCAGCTTCCTTGTCCATGCTCCTAAAGCCCTCTTCCCAGACACTCCATAGCACGTTAGCTATAACTCCAACCTGACAGAATTGCTGCTTATATCTGCTCTTTATGGTAGATTTCTGCAGGGTTTTAGAAGTAAAGCAACTTAAACCCATTTTTGTTAATGATTCATTAAAGCAGGGACATTTTTTTCTGAGCATAGAGGACATTAGGAATATGCCTGGGAAGGCACTTTATGCCGTGGTTGGACCACAAGGTATCGTTGAATCTGATACCCTTGACAAGTGGATTCAAAGCTGGGAGTTCCATTTGCCTCCTATGACCTTTCAATGAACTATCCGATCCTTTATTTCCAATGGTGGAAGGAGGGACACTGCTTCTACAAGCCAAGATGACTCCATTTCATTTCAGAGAGGCTGAACTCCCCAGTGGTTTCCCAATGGACACACTTACGACATGCAGGCCACTCTCTGCTAGAGGAAGCCAGCTTTCTTTAGTCAAGTCTACAGCTGCTGAAAGGAGCGTAGGCAAAGAAAGGCCGGGCCGATCCAGCATGGTCACTGCAGTTACCCCCATGCCAGCTGAACAACTGCTGGCCATCTGTGGGGTGACAGAGGCTGAAGCCAGAGCCTTTGTGTACTGAGGGGATGATGTTGGATCAGCTTGGGTCTGGGGAACATGTGCCTGTGTACCTCTGGCATACAGAGTCAGTGTTCACTCCAGGGGAGCGGTGCAGATGGTGACATTGAACCAACAGTGTCTCTGTCACTGATTCTGCTATGCAGCTTGGTGGCACACTGGGGAGTAACCAGGCAGTTCTATGGTTGAAAGCCCTCAACTCCAGCTGCCCTGTTTTCTGAAGCAAGTATTTATAATAGTATTTCCAACTGTAGGTCATGGGGGAGGGAAGAGCCTGCCCTGGATGAAGCAGAACGGGTAGGGGTCCGACGGCGGGGAGGAGCTGTGGTGGATCACCCAGAGCCTCAGCTAGAGCCTTATTCCCAGGCTTCAGCAGCTCTGCCTCACTGACCTCTGTCTCCTCAAAGTCACCTTTAACTTGTAGGACCTTTTCCTCTATGAGATCACACACACACACACACACACACACACACACACACACACACACACACACACAAACCGTGGTTCCAGTCCGACTCTGTGACCAGGGTCTGCCTGATGATGAAAGCCATACATATCGCTCTAAGGCGTGGATCAGGGATAGCAACGGGGTGGGCGTTTTGCTCTAGAGCCTGAAGGTGAGTCAGGCAAAGGGGAGACTCAGACTCGATGAATGTGAAGCCACGGTTGTTTTCTACCTGCCTTTCTTCCTTCCCTGCAATAATCTCCAGACACCCCTGAGAAATCACATGTTGCTTCTATGTAGCTCAGTCTCTGTCTTTAGAGACCCTTAAGACAAGGCCTGGAGCACTAAGAAATTTCAGCTTCACACCCAACATAGCTTTAGCAACTAATGTGCTGGAGGAAGGCACCTTCCAGGTAAGACCTGTAGGGTTTGACCAGTATGGCTGCTTGCCTCTCTTCATCCCTTTCTTTTCTTCATTAATAAACACTTTACCTATGTGCATACGTGTGTGCACCTGCTTCTCTGCATGTGCACTCTGTGTGTACAGTTTCTCTGGAGGCAAAACAAGGGTATTGGATTCCCTGGGACTGGAGTTAGAAGGGGTTGTAAGATGCCTAATGCAAGTTCTGGGAATCAAACCCAGGTCCTCTACAAGAGCAACAAATGTTCTTAAGCCTTGAGCCATCTCTCTAACACCTTTCTATTTCATTTTAACTTTGTTCATATGTCACTAGGACATTCTTACTATGAAACTCATAAATTAGCAGGTGACATTTTAGCATGATCACTGTCAGACAAAGTCAATGCTGCTGCTTTTCTTAAGAGCTCCCTCTGTTTCCCAGCTGCCACCAAAAGTCTAGGCAGCAGATGCAAGGCTCAGGGAGCTGTACAAGGCTTCTCACAGCTGTCCTGCCAGGCTGTGCTCACTTACTTACAAGGGAAGGGTGCAACTAAGAGCCAGGAAGGATCCTGATAGGAAGCTAGATGGCTTGGCATTCTGCTTTTGGCTCCTGAAAGACAGGTTTAATGCAACCGCCACCAAAATTTGAAATTATCAATTGTGTACAGAAGTTACCAATCAGACAGGCTATGGAAGAAGCCACAGTAAGCCTAGTCATGCAAAGAGACTAACAAATAACATTAGAAACACCATGTAATTTCTCATATAAGCTCATGTGGTCTGTGCACTCACGTGATCTAGATGGAAAAGACTTCACATAGTGACTGACACGTGATCACCTGAGGGACTGGGGAAATGTTTCAGTAAGAGGGCTTGCTATGCAAGCCGGAGGACGTAAATTCAGACCTCTGACACCCATGTAAAAAGCTAGGCATGGCTCTGAACACCTGTAAGCCTAGGGTGTGTGTGTGTGCGTGCGCATGTTGAAGAATATTATTTTAAGGTGTGTGACTTTTGTTTATGGTGCATTTGTTTAACTCTGTGAAGCTGTGATTCTTTGCCTGTCTAAAACACCAGATGGTCTACTAAAGAGCTGAACGGCCAATAGTGAGGCAGGAGAAAGGAGAGGTGGGGTTGGCAGGCAGAGAGAATAAACAGGAGGAAAAATCTGGAAGAGGAGAAGCAAGAGAATAAGGAGGAAGACACTAGGGACCTCTCGCCCACCCACCACTGAACCACTCAACCCACCAGCCATGGAGTAAGAGTCAAAGTAAGACTGCAGAAAAAAGAAAAGGAAAAAGCCCAGAGACAAAAGATAGATGGGATAATTTCAGAAAAGTTGGCTAGAAACAAGCCAAGTTAAGGCTGGGCATTCATTCAGTAATAATAAGCCTCCGTGTGTGATTTATTTGGGCTGGGTGGTGGGCTCCTAAAAGAGAAAAGATCCAAAAGATCAAAAACCAATCTACAACGTGTGTGTGTGTGTGTGTGTACAGAAGGATCACTGGCTGCTATCTTAGATCCAGGTTCGGTGAGAGACCCTGTCTCAGTGGAATAGGCAGAGAGATTGATAGAACAGGATGCCTCACAGCCCCCTCTGGCCTTCTAGGCATATACAGGCATGTGCACCCACATTCACATATGTGCACATACCAAATATATCCCCCCCACACACACTCATGTGGGATGATGCAGTGGGAAGAGCCTTGGTTTGACACTAGGTCTTCTGATTGTACTCTGTGTTTTTTTTCTCATGTTTATGGTCGGACATTATGAAGCATGCTTCAGTTTTCCAAGTTGGATATTTTTGTTTCATTTTGCTCTGTTTTCACTCCCACAACTTTTTCAGAGACTGATATTTTGATTATTTTCTTTATAAGAAAATAGAAGAGATAGAGGCTGGAATAACGCTCTCCATCTGCTCAGTAAGACAACAGTAAAACTTCATATCAGGCTATCGATCATTTCACAGTTAATTAAAGGCCCACTGAGGAAAGTTAGCAGTATTGAACTGATCAATATATTAATTACCCAGCAAAGATGCACTAATTAAACACACAGAACCTGAAAATTCAGCCTAGCTAACCTGAGTTTTAAAGGAGATTTAAGAAAAATTAAACCTGTCAGGTACACAGGATCTGATAAATCACTTTTATGGGAAACTCAGCAATGAAAAGGAAATATAAGCAAAATTCCACTGAAGGCCTGGTCACCAACAGCTGAGCAGACACACTCAGAGATGGCGCTGGGGGAGATGGATAAAGTCCATGGAATCCTTTGAATCCTCAGAATCCATGTAAAGCCAGACATGATAGAACATATGATCCCAGCTCTCCAACAATGAAGCGGGAGTTGATACCGCAGAATCCCCACAACCTTCCCACCAGGTCATCTCCCCTCCCTCTGACCCTCAGCTTTTGCATGATTGGTCCTTTCCTCATTCCATATTGGTTTCTGCTTTGAAAACGACCTCACTGTAGATACTTTCCCAGTCTTGGCTTGAGACAGTTCATGTGGCCTATAGAAAGAATCCAGTAGCCAGCAGCTTTAATAGCAGACAGCAATCTCTCAGCATGCTGGACACTGAAACTCCTAGAAGATCAGAGTGTGTGTGAGTGTGTGTGTGTGTGTGTGTGTGTGTGTGTGTGTATGTGTGTGCGCGCGCGTGCATGCGCATCTCATCTGCCCAGCGCCCAAGGAGGGCTCAACTCCTGATTCACAGATGGCTGCTTTGCTACTTCCTCACATAGGAGGGAGCTGAGGAAGGAAGCAAGCTATCTCTCATTGTGAGGGTATCGCCCTCACAGAATAAAAGGTTTATAATATGGATCTGGAGGGTGACACCTGTTCAGTTTAGGGCGCCACAGGTCCTATGTACAGAGCTCCCCTGGCCTTGTACCTGTATGGCATCATCCCGGTCTGAAATGACCTGTTGATCGTCTGTCACCTGCACTCTCTCCTTAAGTGTGGGGACAGTGTAAGCAGGAAACTGGTGTTCCCACATGATTTTCAACACGGGAACACAGAATCTGGCAGTCTGAGAATATCTGCAAAAGACTCGTTGTCATGGCTGAAAGTGGAGCCCAAAGAGCCAGCAGCATAAAGGTTGGGTGGCGAGGGTACACAGAGTTTAATTAGTTCAGTGCTCGGGTAGGGTGAAGTAGCCTCAGAACAAAAGCACCAAAGGGAAAGAAACACCAGTGTTCAGGGATGTGGAGGCTGCCGCAGGAGATGGTAGAAAACAAGATTGTAGAACAGGAGACATTAAAGGATTCAAAGGTGGGCTATTTCTCAAGGTTATGACAAGAGTTTTAGTGTGAGCTCAGACTTCTTAAAGTCTCTATCTATCTATCTATCTATCTATCTATCTATCTATCTATCTATCTATCTATCCTCCCCCCCCCCTCTCTCCCCCCCCCCCCCCCAAGAAAGCCTGCTTTGGGTTTGCAGGAGACTGTGATGATGACATCCAGTGGAAAAGCTTGGTAGATTTTACAGGGGGGACAATAATACGGAAGGAGACATGAGTGTGTCCCTAAGACCAGGTCTCACAGGGGAAGACTAGACATCTGAGTAGAGAGTGAAAGCCACACTTGGGAGGAAGCTGAGGGGAAGGTACTGATGCTGGAGGGAAGGTGCTCATCTTCGGAAGTCACGGAACAACAGGCCAACTACCCAGCATACACCTTGAGTGGAGAGAGAACCGTGAGAGGAAGGGACCCCTAGAGTTACATGATGCTCCCGACGATTAAATCCCTGGGTAAAAGTTACAACAGGATGGGTTTCCAAGATACCAAAGTCATCTTGTTTGATTGAAACCCAGAGTGTGGTAGGGGAGAAGGGATGTGGGGTATTGTCAAGGACACGCACACCCCAGTGGCTTTTTTGACTTCCTTGAAGGCACTTTGGAAGACAAGAGAACAGTGTAGTTCCCTGACCCTCTGAATACCACAAGGTCCTTCAACTTGTATCTTACTTCAGGTTCTTCATCTGTGGTCACAGCTGCTCCTAATCTGAGAGACCTTGACTGAAAACTCGCTGCAAGGGAGCAGGTCACATGCACATACGCCTTATTTTAAGTCGTAGGAAAGCACTTATTGAGAATTTAGAGACCTCTTGTCTTCTGTCACTTATTGTCAAATAACCTGTCCTTGCTTCGGTTGCTTCAGGACAATCTAGACTGATGACCTCTGGCTTTCTGGCCTGATGATATGCATGAGGAAAATCTATAGTTGATTCCACAAAATCTGAGGTAACATTTGAGTGGGGAATAAAGATTTCAGTAGAATATGATTTGATTTACACTATAAGCCTCGAGAGATTGTCTGGTCGAGAGTTCCAAAGAAAGTTGGGCAGATTGGATATGCAGAGTTAGGAATGTTCAACTGGTTAAAAATGCAGAGCAGATATGAGCTCTCCCTGTAAATCTAAAATGACTTGGAGGATGAGGGGCGTGGGCTGAACACAGTGCTGAGGTCGGGGACAGAATATGAAGGGTGGGTAGAATTGGAAGAGGCAAGCATCGAGATCAGAAGTGTCTGTGTGAGTGACAGGAAGGAACCCAAAGAGTGGGAGGTCTGGGGAGAGAAGAGTCTTATCTTTCCTTAAGGTAGTGATCTGGACAACGCTGGTCACTGCTTCCAGCTTTAGATCCAGACCCAAGGGATTAATTCATACAAAAACAGAGAGCTGAACAAAGGGTACTCCCAGGGTGGATGCCAACAGTGTTCCTTCTTGAGCTAAGGGGAGATGGGCTTGGAGGAAGGTCCTGCAGCTGTCTATAAGACCACCCAGAGGTGTGACAAAGATCCAAATGAAACACAATCTTGCAAAACAAAAATTAAGTTTGACTGAAGTCAATTTGGATTTTAAAAGATTAATAATAATAATAATTCCAGAAGAGCGTTTTCAACTTTGATTTTGAGATGAGTGCTAGGTTTAGACATCACTGGCAGCTGTTCTCCTCCTAACATTCATTTAGAGAGGAGGAGAACGCTAGGCTCTATCAACATTCTATGGAGAAAACGCAAAGCTTCCATGGCCTTCTTCCAAAGTCTTTTTTTTTATGTTTGGCATATCCTTAAAAATGAAACGTGACCAAGAGCACCAGGCAACAGATAGGAAATAATCTCTCATATGTATGTAGATTCAAAAATAATAGCATATTGGCAATAACACTACAGAAATTTATTAAAAGAAAACCCTGTGGCCAAGTAGAACTTGTGCCAAGAACGTAAAAAGAATTTAATATGTCAGGATATCTATTAATATAATCCACCAGATAAAAAGGCCAGAGGGCCAAAAACAATCCCTTGATGACTTAAAACCTGAAAAAGTTTCACACCTGGTCCTGATGGGAATTCTCAGCAGGCCAGGCATATGATCTGTCTCTAACACAAAGACCCACGTGGCTTACATTAACATGATGGGGAGTGTGCAGTCCTCATGAGAGGGAGCCTACGGGATGGCTTAGCCGGAAGCCAAGTGGCCTGGAGAACTGAACTTGCTTAGTAACCAATACTTTTTTCTCAAATGGAATTCCCGATCTGCAGACGTTTCCAGAGTGGCTAGGGATATAGTAGAGCTAAGGCTATTGCCTCAGTACCAGCTACAGGGCACTGAAAATTTCAGTGATTCTGTAAGGAGGTCAGGTATGAGCCTGATGTCTCTGGTAATAGTCACCGTACTGGGGGAATAGTAATTTCTCCAACAACTGCACTTACCTGGCTCTTTAAAAAAAGGGCTGTAGCTCCAGGTCAAATTATGATCCTGGCCATGATAACTACCCCATACAAATATCCACTCCTAAGTAGATCCCAGGCACTCAGCATCCACTAATTGCCATGACTCTAAGGGCAGTACTGTGGGAGGTGTTACAGGTTCACTTACAGAAAACATGGTACAGCTCTGGTAAAGGAGGGACTGCTAGCTGTCTTCAGAGCCCAGCGCTCTGGACCGCCGCATTCTATTGTGTGTTTATTTTCTCTCTCTCTCTCTCTCTGTCTCTCTCTCTCTCTCTCTCGCTCTCTCTCTCTCTCTCTCTTGTTTGCTATGCATGTTTGCATGTGTGTGGCACACCTGTGTGTGCAGGTCCACATGCATGCTTGTATGTGGAGGTCCAAGATTCCTGTCCTGTCTTCTGATTGCTCTTTAGCTAATTTACTGAGACAGGATCTCCCAGTTGTACCTGACAGAGCTCACAGATAGCTCACAGTGAACTAGCTTGCCCTGGAGATCCCTTGTCTGTGCACTAGAAAACTACAGTTGGGTTGCTATGCCCACCAGGCTTTAATGTGGGACCAGGGGCTCTAAACTGCCATCCTCACACTTCCTCCTCAAGAGTTTTAACCAAGACATCTACACAAGCCTTATTTACTTTCTTAAGTAAATTCCCTTGCGGATGTGTGAGTTTGCAACACAGTGCCATATGATACGGCAGTCAAGTGTCTCCTCTAGTGAAGCCAACTTCACACTTGCTTCTTCCGTGTGACAAGGGGAATCTTACTTCAAGAGAAGTTCCTAACACAACACCCCTTCCTTCAATGTACTTCTCGTGTCTGCTACATAACACCTGTTGGGAACAATATGTTAAGCTGTGTTACTTTTGTTTACATTGCATTTGTTTAACTCTGTGAAGCTGTGATACTTTGCCTGTCTAGAACACCCGATGGTCTAAGAAAGATCTGAACAGCCATCAGTGAGGCAGGAGAAAGGATAGGCATGACTGGCAGGCAGAAGAGAATATACAGAAGGAGAAAACAGGGAGAAGGGTTTTGGTGTAGAACCAGAGAAGGAGGCAGACATCAGGGGCCAGCCATCCAGCTACAAAACAATCCACAGAGTAAGAGTGAGATTTATAGAAATAAGAGAATGGGAAAGCCCAGAGGCAAAAGGCAGAGGGGATAACATAAATTAAGAAAAGTGGGCAAGAAACAAGCCAAGTGAAGGCTGGACGTTTATAATTAAGAATAAGACTCCTTGTGTGATTCATCTGGGAGCTGGGTGGCAGATCCCCCAAAAGAGTCCAAAGAGCTTAACGGCATAAGACTCCAAATCCCTCTGCCCTGCACCTCCCCATTCCTTCTCCGAACCAATCCACTCACTGCCCCTTCCCATCCTCTTCCCTTCCCTCCCTCCCCTCTCTCCCTTCTTCTCCCTCCCTCCTCTTCATCGAAATAACATGGGATCATGCACTACTGTTTTCCTATTGGGACACCATGCCCTCCAGATCCATTCATGTCATGGCAACAGATCTCCTTCTTAATTTATACATACATATACAAGTGTGTGTGCATGCGTGTGTGTGCTTGCGTGCATATACATCTCACAATCTCGATACTTTGTAAGGTGGTGACTTTGCTGCCTTTGGGTATGTACCCAGAAGAGGGCTTGTTGGATGCAGTGGCACTGGGATTGTGACAGTATTTCTCACAGTGGCTGCGCCAGTCTCATTCCTGACAGTGCACACGAAGATTTCCTTTTCTTTCTTCCTTGTCAGTGTTTATTTCTTCCAGTTTCTATGCCAATAGCCATCCTTAAGGTTTTGACATTCTGTCATGGTTTTATTTTCATGTACTTCATGCTTGGAGACGGGAGCACCATTTCATGCACAGGTTGGCCATTTTTATGTCTGATCATTGTGTTTACTACTGAACAAGAAATGGAATCTTAGCTAGAGAGGTAGCTCAGCAGTCAAGAGCTCTGACTGCTTTTGCAGAGGACCCAGATTCAGTTCTCCGCATCCACGTGGTGGCCAGTAAGCACCTGTAACTCCAGTTCCACAGTATTTAATGCCTCAGTAGGTACCTGCACTCATACGTGCATAAACACACATTCAGTCTCACACAAATACACATACAATTAAAAAGAAATAAATCAATACATGGACTCTAAAAGATCTTAGATTACAGAGGTGTACAAAAATGAATTCCCTGTGTGCCAGCTGTAAAAATTACAATAGATGGTTCCTATTGCTAATTCTGAGTATGAAATACTCAAGGTTTGGCTGTTAATGCCTGTGTCCTCTCCTGATTCACTTGTGAAAGCCTAGGTATCAATGGGATGGGAGGAAGAGACCAGACTTTGGGAGATGAGAAGAGACCTAGAAGTGAACTCAGAAAAGGACCAGTATTCTCATAAAAGAGGTCCCCAGAACTGCCCCCCCCCCATCCTCCAGCAGGGAGGCACTTAGCAGGCATCACATGGGAACCAGGAAACAGCCTCACCAGATCTGCCTCTGCTCTTACCCTGGACATCCCCACTTCATAGCAATGAGAAGTACCTTCCTGACATTTGTAAAATCACCACTCATTTCTGGTATTGTGTTCTGGAACCAAACACATAGCAAGAAAATGGCTGAGAATTATTAGAATATATCTATGCATATACAAATACATATATATTTTCCATTATATGTTTAATTTACAATATATAGTTCAAATATATATTTAATTTACAATAATTTCTGAAAGGCATAAAACCATTTCAAAACTAAATAAATACATTACATTTCTGGATCAAAATCTCCTTACTGTGACAATTTCACTAAGACACATTACACAATCACTTTAGAAATATTAAGATTCTTTAATTTTTTTTAAATTAAAATAAAGCTTAACTGACATCTGAGAAAATCTAAGTTGTATGCATTCATGAGTTACTATGTGATACATGACTTCAACATATACATATATGTATCACATAAAATTTAAATGAGTACTCTTATCTATCCCCCTTATCTCTTTATCAGTTCTTTAATGTACTAAGATGTAGTTGGGCAGGATAAGGAGCCCTGGTGAACTGTGACACACCAGGGTGCCTATAAATAGTGACTGCATGTGGTTTATTTCAAAAATACAGGAAAGGATTTTAAATATTTTCCCATAATATATCTTAGCCAAAGTGTTATTTTTGGAATGAGACTATAGCTCAGTGGTAGAATATTTGCCTAGTATGTGTAGGTCCCAAAACTGCAAAGAAAAAAAAATCAGATGTTATTTATATAACTTGGTAAGTATTTACTAAAAGTCCCACTCTCTTATCTCTTATCAACTATCAAGGCCTATTTTGGCATCCTGATTTTTATTGCTGTGGATGTGTCTGTGTGAGTATATGCCTGTGAGTCTCGATGCCTTTGGAGATGAGAAGAGAATTCAGATGCCATGGAGCTGGAGCTACAGATGGCTGTGTGCCTCCAAGCATGGGTACTGGGACCTGATCTAGGTCCTCCAGAAGAACAGTGAGTGCTCTTAGCCGCCAAGCCATCTCCCCAGCACCCACCAAAGCCCATTTTAAAGTGTACCACAGTGCTGAATGGAAGGATACATTCTAAAGCCCTCAGAACAGAACAGATGATTCCCAAGGAGAATCCAGTACATATTACCATTTATTACATAATAAGTGTACCATCCCAAATCACTGAGAAAAGAATAAATTATTCAGCAAATGGTTTTAAGATACTGACTAATCATCTGGGAGATTTAGAATTATTTTACACCTTACAGTGATTGATACAGACCCAAGACAGTTAATAAACTGTTAAAAAATAAGCTTTATATGGTAATGATTCAGAGAAATAGAGAAATATAGATTAATATTTTTCTGTTCTCAGGACGAAACAGGCTTTCCTAAATATAAATGAAAAGAACACATAGCTAAACTTGAGATATTTTATATCATGAAACTAAATCTACATGGAAATATAATGAGCAAAACTGAAAAATAAACAGCAGTGTGAGATTATGTCTGCAGTGCATATGAAAGATCACTGCTTCAGTACAGACAGGGAATTTTAAAAATAAATAGGAAATGTATGTGCAGGGTAAAAGATGGGCAAGGGCATGAACTGACCATGCACAAAGGAAAAAAACCACAGAATGGGATGAAAATAATCTTCCCTAGAGAATATATGCAATTAAAACAGGGATAAAAGTGAATGCTATTTGTCCTTTCGCTTGTCCTTCCTTCCTTCCTTCCTTCCTTCCTTCCTTCCTTCCTTCCTTCCTTCCTTCCTTCCTTCCTTCCCTCCTTATCTCAGACAGGTATTGAATGTAGTCCACTTCCTACCTCGGCTTCCTGAGTGCTGGATTTCAGGCATTCACCACCATGCTTAATTAAATTTGTTCGTCTCAAAGGATGCGACACCACAACTCCAGCACGGAAATCACCTGTCTAACAAAAAAAAAAAAAAAAAAAAACGGACAAAGGTGCTTACTAGATCTTTGCCCTAAGAATATATGCAAATGACTTAGGACAGGGAGGGATGCTGAAGTTAGCCAAACATTAAGAAAACAAAAATTGGTATCACAACAGAATGCTGCTTTAAATTGGTGAAGACCATCAACAACAACTAGATGTAAAAATACTGGGCGCTGGCAAAGAGCTGGAGAAACTGGCTCTGTTGGGGACTACCGAGAAGGGAGAAAAATGACGTAGAAAGCGGTATGACGATCTCTCAGCACGCGGAGCGTGACGTTCCTATTAGTTGTAACAGTTCCACTTTTGGCTGTACGGAGAAAAAGACTAGAAGAACTGGCGCAGACTTTGTCTGTGCCATCTCATAACAGCATTATGCACCATAGTCAAAAGGCTAATGTAACACAAGCCTTATTAATACAAGAATAAATGTATGTGTGTGCTAAAATTAGAATATTATTCATCCTTCAATAGAAGGGATGAATAGAAGGAAGACACAGCACAGAGGAACCTTTCTGGCATCATGTAAGAGAAATATGCTGTTCACAAAAGGGTCAGTGTTACATGAGATGCTCAGAATAGCCACAACAGCTGAAGGTATAAGGAAAGTGGGTAGAATTGTTGTATTTGCCAGGAACTTAGGGGGAGGCAGGTGTTAGGTAACCACTGTTGACCAGTATAGAGTTTCACTGAGGAAGTTTTAGAGATTGATGGTTGGTGATGGTTACACAACCATGCAAATACATATGATGGCACCAACTGTACACTTAAAATGGCAAATTTCATGTTCTGTGTTTTATCATACATTCTAGCTTTGGCTTATACCTGTACATCACAGTCCATTACGAAAGGAAGCTAAGGCAGGACCTCAAGGAAGAAACATGGAGGCTGTAACTGGAAGAGAGGCCATGGAGGAATACTGCTTACTGGCTTGCTTCCAGCAGCTTCTTCGGCTAGCTTTATTATATAATCAAGGACTACTTGCCCAGGGGTGGCACCATCCACAGTGGACTGGGCTCTCCCACATCAATCATGAATCAAGAAAATGCCACACAGACTTTCCCCAAGGCCAATCTGATGAGGGCAATTCATCAACTGTGGGTCCCTCTTCCTCCGTGACTCTAATTTGTGTCAAGACTTGAGTCAGTGCAACACAGTAAAAGCAAATTTGGAGTGATGGGTTTTGACGACTGTTCTTTGGAGGGTAACCCAGAGAAGAAAGAGAAGATGAACTCAAGGATGATGGGGAGGAAAGCGTAGCTTAAACTTGAGGTAGGCACAATTGATGGTGAGAAAATAATTCTCACAGATGTCATTATCATGGGTTTTCCTTCACATAGACTCAAGGCTCAACTTTATGTTAAAACAAGTTGGTTCTAGGAATCTCCAAATTGGAAAACGAACAAATTCACTTCTCAGAGGACTTGGAACTCGGGAGTGGGAGATATTCCTGGAAAACTGCATATTATAAACTCCATTCTCTCAAAATAGGCATAAACAGGTTTTCTGCAATCCCCATCAAAAATCCTAGCAGGTAGTTTTGTGATTCTGGAACTCATTCTAGAATGTGAAGAGCCAGAAGTGTGCTTCCACAAGTCAGTTTGATAAAGCAGAGTCAAGATCAAAGCTGCAGGGCTCAGTCTGCCAAAACCAGAGATCTCCATGATGACGAAGCCCTGACGCTTGAGGCAGGGCCAGACTTGGGTAAAGACGTGACCTTTACGTATGCACAGGTGACCTGCTCAGGGCATAGGTGGCAGTACAGTCATCACCAAGTCTTAAACTGTACTTTATACCATACCAACAAAGAAACCACCAGTAGACTTTAATCTGGCTCTGAAAGCCATGCGGATAGCACTTCTTGGATCAGCCATGGGGGAAGATCTTCATGATTCTGAGCACCCACACCCAGAAACAAGAGGATTAACAAACTGGACCATATTAGACTAAGACTTTCTGTTGAGAGGAGCTGGGAAGATGACTCAGTCAGCAAAGCTTAGGGACCTCTGTCCCATGCCCAGTATTCATTCAAAACAAACAAGCAAACAAACACATAAACACAGTGTAGTAGTGTGATACTTGTAATCCCAGCCCTGGGGAAGCAGAGACAGGCAGATCCCTGAGGCCCACTGGCAGCCAGCCTAGCCTACACGGTGAGCGTCAAGCTAGTGAGGGATCCTACCTTCTAAAAAATAAAAGTGGCCTCTTCCCTGGGCAGAGACTATTTCTTCTGCTCTCAGCATTCCTTAGCTGTGAGGAGGTCTTTGTGTGGCACTGAGGTCTCTTGAGCATTCTCTGTCCCCGTTAGCACATTTATTGGTGATGTTCTTGTTCAGCTCATACTTAGGCCGTCAAGTTGGTAAGACTTTATCTGTGCAGTTTCTCACATTCCTAGGGGATACAACCTCACCACAAAAGTCCCCGATGCTCTGACTGTCACAATCTTCCTCTTCCCTCTTCTGCAATGATTTCTGAGCCTTAGGCACAGGAGTTATGTTATAGATGTCTTAGGGCCTGACTCTACAACTTAGATATACACATATATGCATGTAATAACAATTTATGTAAAAAAAACCATGAGTTAGAATGTTAGCAAGGAGGGTTTGGAGGGCAGAAAAGGAAGGGGGGAATAAGGCAATTATATTATAATCTCAAAAAATATTTTAAAAAGATGGATAGTAATCGAGGAATGACTCCAGAGGTCCTCTGGCCTCTATACACAAACATCTACATAGACAGACAGATAGACACACACACACACACACACACACACACACACACTCAGAGAAAGAGAGACAGAGAGACAGAGAGAGACAGAGAAAGACAGAGATAGAGACATAGAGACAGAGACACAGAGAGACAGAGACAGAAGAATTTCTGCTAAGCCACAAAGAGGCCTTTTTTCAGAGTATAAGAAGCATTGCAGCTGGGCGGTGGTGGCGCACGCCTTTAATCCCAGCACTCGGGAGGCAGAGGCAGGCGGATCTCTGAGTTCGAGGCCAGCCTGGTCTACAAGAGCTAGTTCCAGGACAGGCTCTAAAAAAGCTGCAGAGAAACAGAGAAACCCTGTCTTGAAAACCCCCCCCCCCCAAAAAAGAAGCGTTGCATTACCTCTATCTTTCTCATACCCAGAATATATAAAGGGCTCCAATAAGAAGGAAGTCAATATAACAGAAAAATAAATAAGACACGTGAACAACTATTTCACAAACACATATATGCCAATGACCATGTGAAAATCCAGTGGTTTCACTGGCCTTTGAGGATATCACAAATTAAAATATTCTGGGGTGCTAATAATCACCCATGGCACAGTTAAAACATCAGACAGACCTACGATACTGAGTGCTGGGAGTGCCGAGCGACTCACCTGTCAAATGTTGCTGGCTGGGACGTGTACTGGTGCGGCCACACTGCAGTGCAACATGCACATATGCTCGTACACACACTATGATCAACAAGGCCACTTGTAGGGATAAGCTGAATCAATTAGTTCCGGTACATCCCAGAGGGTATGCACAAGAATGATCATCCCAGTGTAGCTTCGAGCACCCAACAAAAGAGACCACCCAAACAGCTCTCATCAGTGAAGTGGGCAGACAAGCAGGCTCTCCTCTCACAGCGGATGACACACAACACTCAAAGTGAAAACATGCTTGCGGAGAGGCCAACATAACGCCGAGTGGAAGAACCAAGCGGTTAAGTGGGCCACACTGATGGATGCAGTGGTCAAACTTTCCAAAACAAACAAACATAATTTACTTAGGAGTGAGGAAATTGCTCATCTTTGGGGGCGGGGTGACTAGAAGAATGCATTCAGGATATGGGACATTCTGGGATATGAGTCACATTCTATTTTCTGATTTTCATAATGGTTAGCCTCAATCAAGAGGGTTTTTTTAAAATTCATTGAGATATCCTTTTTGTACCTTTTATTGGGATGTAATATTTAAATGGAAAGTTTATTACAATGAAGGCCGGCAGAGGAGTTCTCAAGGTCCCCTTGCCAATGAGAATAGAACAGCAGGCCCAGGGATTTATCATGAACTGGATCGAATCACAAATAGGTGCACAGCTTATGCATCAGGGTGCAGGTTTTAATATTTTTCAAATGCGTGAAAGATGGGAAAGAACCTAGATGTGAAAAGCAAATGGAGCCGATAAAATCAAAGTGGATGAGCAAGGAAATGGATAAATGGAATATTATACCGATGATTTCAGAGGGTGGGCAAGTGTGTCCGGAAACAGAAGGTGGAGGAACAGGCCTAATGCACGTGTGAGAAAAGTCTTTCCCAATTTTATTTTCAGTGTGTATCAACCCAAGAAGGGAAATGTACTTCAAGGAAACAGAACAAAGACATTGAACAATCCTTATCTCTGGGTGGATGTGTGATGTGCTTACTTTTTTCTTTAAATTATTTCTCTTTTCCAGCTGTCTGCATAGAATAGCCTTTATTTTTCTATGCATGGATGTGACGTAAACAGGGATAGAGTCAGTTCATCAAACTAGCTGTTTCCAAGTAATGCTTTAAATTATTTAGCAACATGGAGAAGTACAAGAAGGCCACCTCTGCAAAGACATTTCTTTGGTCCGGTAAGAAATCTGTAGAAGACAATAGATACAAATGCTTCTCTCTTGATTGGAGTGGGAGGAAAGGCAGCATTGGATGTGGAAATTGCGCTTTTGGATGTTCTATACTCCTTAGGGTCTAGAACAGTCCAATGATTGCAGAAGCATTGAAAATTGTGGTGATACCTGTGATTCAGCTGAGGAGGTAATGCCTGCCCTGGTTTCCCTAATGACTCAAATGCATTTTGCTTTATCCTCTTCCTTTGCATAGAAACTGAATTTCTTGTCTATCATCAAGGGAAGCCATGGCAGGAACTGAATCAGAGACCATAGAGGAACTTCGCTTTCTGGATTGCTTCCTCTGGCTTGCTCGGTTAGCTTTCTATATAGCCCAGGCCCACCTGCCTAGGGATGGCATCATGCCCAGTGACTGGGACAATTAGTCATTAAGAAAATGCCTCACATACATGACCACAGGCTGCTCAGATTTGAGCAATTATTCAACTGAAGTTTTTTTCTTCCCAGTTGACTTTAGGTTTACGTTGACATTTGAAGCTAACTGTGACACCCTGGCTTGGCGTTAGTGAGCTACTGGGCCTATAGTCAGAGAGGTGGCAACTGGGAGGAAGCTGGGAATTTTGTCTCTCTGACCTCAAAGCCTAAGATGTTTTGTATCATCTGGATGGGGCCTTTGGTCACATCCCTGATGGCCGAAAAAAATCTCACATTCAACCCTTGTAAAGAAACTTCTGTGCTGTTACCAAGTCAAATGGGAAAAAATTAAGCTATTGGGGCAAGGTTTTTTTTCCTTTGGTTTATTGATCTCTGTCCAGCACCCTGTAATTAAACTAGGCTATGGTCTTTCTGGAACAGTTAGTGGAAAGATAGAGGAGGGGACACACATTAGTGGCTTTCAGAGTTTTCAGTTCAACTAATGGAAAGAAAAAAAAGGCTAAAATTACATTAAACTTCATGACTACATGTGTTTACAGGAATTGGCTCTGAGGCTCTCATGAGGAAATCATGCCGGGATCCAGTGTCAAAGACGGGGTTCTCAGCTAGGAGCACAGCCAAGAGCCAATAACGACTTAACTAGCTGTGGTATATCACCTCAGCAACTTACTGTCCTTCTTTAGAGCCTCATGTGAGAGGATAGAGACAGAGAGACAGATTGACAGACAGACTTGGGGGTGGAGACAATAAAGAACACCAGAGCCTTGAAGACTATGTGCTCTCAGGAAACTTAGATAAGGTACAAATGCTTTTCCAAGGGAACACATGTTCCTGTGAGGTCTTAAATGTTGGCTCTCTTTACTCATAGATTTCCCATAATGCCTCTGAAATACTCCATTGCCTCTCAAAATCTTAGTATATGCTAATGGGATCCTTGGTTTACCCATAGTCCTTATCTTTTAGATATGAAACTTGAAAGATTTTCTGGTAAAAGTATCTGATGACCCAGAACTTGCTTTAAGATGGCCCTGTGTATGTGTTGGGGGGGGGGTCTTGGTGATAGGGCCATATGTCAAACATTATTGACTACGAACCAATAACCAAGGAGGGTGATTGGCTGGATGTCAGGGCACATAGAGAAGTGATCCTGCTCCACCTTGTCTGAAGGTCAGAGAGTCTGAGGTTATTTTTGCTCTTTCAAAGTTGTTGACAACAGGTGTGGCTACAAAACAAGATATCTTGACCTAGGGTGTGGTTACTTGGTCGTTTGGGACATTAAGATGTGGAGATGTGGATTTATTCCACCATGACCAAAGAACAGAGAATTTGAGCCTACTTCTGCTCCTTCATTTAAAATAGGACACAGGGAGTGGCTACCTACAGAGTACTTGGTCTAGGGGTGTATCCTGCCTGAGACACCAAATGCTTTACTCAGAAAAAGTAATGACCTGATGTCTCAAGTACTGAAGCAAGCACCTGTTCTGGTTGTCCTTTGTGTCATGTTAAAGCTGTCTTTTGCTTTCTTCCCCCCTTTTGTATTGTGGTATAAAAGTAAAAATAAATGTGGGCAAACTCAGAACTCAGAACTCATCATTCAGTATTCGCCGAGTTGCCTTCCAGTTACTATCTTGTTTCTCTGTGTTTCTTTCTTATCTCTGTTCCTCCCACCAAACATTTCTATTCCTCATGCCCCTACCCTAGAACTTTTAAGAACCCACCCTGGCTGGATAGCTGCAGAAGTCACCGCAAAAGGTGACTTACGACAGTTAGATCTAGGACGGATCTTGACACTGTCTTCCTTGTGCATTTTGAGATTTCCCATAAAAACAGCGTTACACAACACAAGGATACAAATGTTAAAACACCTGGAATAAATGTTCTCTAGTGTTTCTAATTTCAATGCTCTGTAATTTAGCTTTCCAGGGAAGCTGAAAAGAAAATGAACTTTTAGAGACATCGTGTGCCCTTGTTTATGTTCAGTGGGGTGTTGTCTACTTTATACACTCCGACACCATGTGCATGTACTTGCTTCTCATGATGCCATAGAGACCTCTGGAATAGGTCTGGTGTGTCCCATTTTCCAGGTTAGATAATGCAGCCAATTACTGCTATATATGGACTCTGGGGCAAGAAGTAGCAAATACTAGGATGAAGAAGCCAAATAAGAGCTGCCATCAACCATTTCTCACAACAACGTGACTTGGCTTAGTTACGTGCTTTTGAAGAGCTGTGGACTGAATTTAGGGCCTTGAGTAAGCTAGATAAGTGTGAGCTACATCTCCAGTTCTTGATTTCTTCCTTTTCTGTGGATGTTTGTGCATGCACAGGTACACACATGTATGTGAATGCATACATATGTGTGCTTGCATACGGAAGCCAGAGAAAACGTTTAGGTGTCATTCCCAGGAGCCATCCACCTTGCTTTTTGTTGTTCTAAAAAGTGCAGAGTTAGGTTAGGCTCGCCGGTCATTGAGATCTACAGATCTGTGAGTTTTGCCTCTCTAGCACTTCGGATTACAAGCAGGAACTTAGCTTTTTAAAGGCAGGTTTTGGGAGTCGAACTTGGGACTCCGTGTTTGTGTGGCAATCACTTTACTAGTTCTGCTGCCTCCCCAGCCCCATTTCTTAAGAATACATGACTAGGTTGGCAAGGGATGAAAACACTCGCTTCTAAGCTCGGCCATCTGAGCCCAATCCCCAGATCCCCATATGGAAGGACAGACCTGATTCCAAAACACTGTCCTCTGATCTTCACATAGATGCTACAAGGGTTTGTATGTATACAGAAACAGATAAATAAACACTAGCTAACTAACTAACTAACTAAATGTAATCAAAAGACTACAAGCAGAGCTGGGCGGTGGTGGCGCACGCCTTTAATCCCAGCACTCGGGAGGCAGAGGCAGGCGGATCTCTGAGTTCGAGACCAGCCTGGTCTACAAGAGCTAGATCCAGGACAGGCTCTAGAAACTACAGGGAAACCCTGTCTCGAAAAACCAAAAAAAAAAAAAAAAAAAAAAAAAAGACTACAAGCAGATGTGGTGACGTGTTTGTAATGATGAAGAAAAAGAGGAAGAAGAGGAGGAAGAGGATAGGCAAGACATAATGTGTTGCCAATGACTTCTCAGTAAGGTTCTGATCTATAGACCATCAGGAAAAAGGGCTGATGTAAGCAACGCACAAGCAAATCAAAAATCCCGATTCCAAGGTCGAGTTGCTCTGGTTCTACTTTTGCCACTCATGAGGCTGCATGACCCTAGGTAGGTCACCTATCTTTCCTGAGCTTCCCACTATTCTAGCAGTGAAATGAACGTCACAGTAGAATCTTCCAATGTTGAAGAGTAGGGTTGTATCTGACTGGAGGGAGCATTTAGTGGACACTCGCTGTTGTCCTTGCCACTAAGTAAGCGTAGACATTGATGACAATAGGGGAGGCAGAGAACAAAGTGCTGTCTGGGCTTGTTTCTGAACTGTCAATCAATGGTTATGTTATTTTTTCTTTATCTTTCTCCCCTGGACTTTTTAAATAGCTAGGAGCTGTTATACCTATATTTAAAAATTCTCCCCCGTCTCTTTCTTTCTTGAGACACATCTCATGTTGTTGCCCTCTTCTGCTTCTCAGTTGCTATGGTCCATGACCAGCTAAAACATAGCTCTTAAAAGTAATTTTAATCTCGGATGATTATCTGATGATTATTAATATGATTATCTGATGATTATTAATATCTGATGAAATGGCTCAGTGGGTAAAAGCACTTGCTGTAAACCCCATGACCTGAGTTTGATCCCTGGGTTCCACATGGTGGAAGGAGAGAACCAATTCCTACAAGTTGCCTTCTGACCTTTAAACACTGTAGCAAGCTCATGCCCACATATACATTAAATTAATAAATATGTGTTATGAAAAATTAAAAATATATTAACAACAAAAAGTCTCTTCAGAGAAATTTCAATGTCCAGTAGGACCTCCACTATACATATTCTAGACGATATTTAGAAATTGTGTTTAACTGCCATACCATAATTTTGTTGTATTATGGGGTATACATGATATTTTTTATATATGGATCTGGGATTTAACTATCAGCTGATAAACATGTCCATTGTTTAGTTTACTTGGCATTTTTGGGATCTACTTGAAATCTATCTTTTTGCTTATATTGAAATGTGCAGATACTGACCAATACAACCACTTCCTGGAAGAGTCCAGTAGAGAGCCATCCCTGTTCTGTCTGCGTCTTCCCAGCAGGCTTTCTCCTCTTCAGGGTGCAGCCTCTTAAAGGCCACTGTATACACGATCATCTCCTCCTCACCTCTGCTCCTCCACATCAGCAGGCCAACCTCTTTTGAGGAATGTGAACCCCCTTGATCGAGTTATGAATGGCACTTTGAGAAGAAAAAAATCACACCCATGCATGCTGTTTGGTATCTAGTTTCTTAGGGTTCGCTCCTAAGCTCATCTCCACTGGCTAGTCAGATGCCCTAAACATCAGTGGCAAACTGAGGGATGCATAGGCACACAACAGGCACACAAATGACTTTGAGAAAAATGGACCTCTACAGACCTGAAATTGTAAGCCGGATAAATTGGTGGGCAATTACGGGCATTGCATAGAAGGTTTTTGCTTTGCCAAATGATTTACATGAGGACATCTATAAATAGCATGCCCATGCTGTGTGTTTGAATCACGCCGCTGTTTCACCTAAAGGCGAAGACCTTTCTAGAACACACCTATTGCAGGATGGCAGGCCCAATGCACTTTCTTTCTTGCGCTGAGTTACACCATCTACAGAATTCCAGATCACCTCTGAAATGGCAGCTGGCCCTCGGCTCTCTAGGACTGCTGGCCAATAATTGGCAAGAATGAGTTCCTTTGGGTACCAGGTAGAAGAGAGTCGCTGTGCACAGGGAACCCGTTTTGAAAGGGATCATCTAGTGTGGTGGGTCCCACTTCCTTAGCTCACACAGGGACTGGAAGAGTCTGTCAAGCCACCGAGACAGAGTTAGGCAATCTTACCTCTTCCTCAAATGGTTGTGTCTGCCTTTCCAATTGGATTTTAGAGAAGTTGCCCCTTGTGCCCAGATGAGATAGCTAGGAATTACACGGGGGCAAAGATTTTGGTCTTAGACCACCATCTCTCTGTTGGCTAACTATCGACACTAAAGTGTATACTGCCAACATGACATCACATGACATGTCACAAGCACCTCTTGAGTTGTGATGCCATCCAAGGTGGCACAGCATGTCCACGGGGTCCCACTTTTCCTCGCTCTGGTCTGCCGTTTAAACAGGCATCCCTCTGCAGCATAGGGAGCACTCACTCCTGCGCCCCCCCCCCCCCATGCCACAGGTAATCACAAAGCCCCCTGCACTGCCAGGAGTCTCCCACTTAAAGGAATCTATGAAATTAACTGCAACTCGATCTTACGAGGTTTACTTTCCCGGCGGGGTTGCCATTTGGCTCTGCACAGTTAAGCAGCCACACTTTACTTGGTTCTCTTCCAGTTTTTCCAAACATGTGCCTGGCACCCCACGCAAGTTTCAGAGGAAATATAAATGTGACAGAAGACGTGCTGCGGGCTTGGTTTTGTGTATATGTGTTAGTGTGGCTCTTAAAAAGACAAGTGTTAAGTTCTACAGAGTAGCAACTTCTACAAGGGGAAAACTAACTTTCTTACAAACCCAGACACTTCTCTTCGCCTAATATATTTTCTTTAAACTCTTGGAATCTGAAGTTAGAGATAGGGAGGCACCCTAGTAAGGGTCCCACGTTGTGGGCTCAATGCCCAAGTTTTCTAAAGGAATATTCCTAGGCTGACACTGTCTTTTTGGCCCCAGAAGCTACCAGAACCCACCCACACTGGGGACACAAGCAGGTTTAGGGCACACATCATCCTAACTCCCTCTCCCGCCCAAGGAAGTCATTTGGGCATTGGGGTTAGGGTGAAGTGCCTAGGCTCCTAGGGCAGAGGCATGGCAAAGGTTTGTGTCTGGGCAGCGGGCTTAGCATAGCTGTAGCATGAGAAGCAATGGGTCCTGCTGGTCCCAGCTCCCTTGACATGGGACCCCAGAGGAAAGGTGACAGAGGAAGACGGGACTCTGTTTCCCCAGGGCAGGCGCACGCACCGTACCTTGGATTCCAGGCTGCTCGTGGACGCAGGAGAGGGCGGCTGCTCTGTGCCCGTTGCCTCACCGGTCAGCCCGTCCCCGCTATCCTCGCGGGCTCCACTGGGAGGGATCATCGCGGCCTCGGGAATGGTGTTGGGCTCCTGCAGGGAACCTCACGCTCGCTCGCCTTTGCGCTCGCTCAGTGCCCTGTTCCTGGGATGTCCATCTGGCCAGGCGGCGGCGTGCGTCCTGGGGCCTTGCCCGGCCAGGTCCTGCCCACCTCCCGGGCCTCCGCCCCGCCCCGCGCAGCGCCCGCGGCCACCTCGCCCGAGATCGCGCGCGTCGAGTCGTGACTGCCGCCCACCGCAGCGGGCGGGTGGGCCCAGGCTGGCCCCCTGGAGGACGGGAGGCGGCGGCTCGGGGCGGGGCTGCGCGGTCTCCTGTGGGGAACCCAGGGCGGGCGGGGGCCGCGCCCACCCCGACAGTGCCGGAGATCCGGAGTTCCGCACGGGGTCTGGTGATGTTATTCTAAGGTAAATGCTCAGCAAACCCTCAAGAACAGAAAGCTAGTACAAACAAGTGCTATGGGCCACTTTCAGCAACCCTCTCATCCCTGGCCCTGAGAGTGAAGAGAGACGTGGTGGCACTTAGCTTAATTTATAGTTCGGTGACAGCAGGGACCAGTGTGGGCGTCCTCTGACCCGTGGGCACTGCAATTTCCAATGTTCTGCCTTGATCTAAATCAGGCAGATAATACGCTTGGTGTATGGACACCTGGTCCCCAATTTCTTCTGCTGAGCCTCACAGGCTCGCCATGGGTTTGGCACTGTCACTTCCATTTATAGACGAGGAAACCGAGGTTTGAGCCGGGTTGCTTAAAGTCAGCCACTCAGCTATAAATGGCAGAGCTGGTACTTGGGAGTGATTTGGGATTTTCAAGTCCACGCCATTTGAACTGTGGAGCCTGGAAGCTAAGCCAGGCTTAGAATTGAAGAAGAAACCCTGGGCTGTGGGGATGTGCTTGTGCTTAAGGCCCGCGTATGGGCGAATTGGACTGCTCTACTCAATCTCTTGGCAACAGACGCTGAACATCGCCGGACCAAGGCACAGAGATCCTGTTTGTTTTACGCACACGACGTAGTATATAGCCCAAGGGAATACTCCAAAATTTTTAAAAGCCTATCCAAAATCAGTACAAAACTTCCTCCTTATTTTTATCTCATTAAAGAAATTAAATTTGTCACTTGTAGTTAGAATATAGAATAACAGGAGTCTTAGTGATATTTGCATATGCACATATAAGGCCTCATTCCTCTTTTCTGTCCTTTGTGGCCTTCCTTCAGCTCATCTCCAAAATCACCAACGTCACCCAGGTGTGAAAAGACCAGCCTGGGATAAGTGATGCTTTCTAGACTAGCCTGGGCTACAGAGTAACCACTTGTCTCAAAATGGAAAAGAAAACAAAATGAAACCGAAACAAAACCAACCCTAAAGCCAAACCAACCCTACAAACCGGGCTGTGTCTCAGCCCAGCCCTGGTGGTTAGCCTCGAGGGCTTCAGGTGTTCCTCTACCAATACTATTCCCATCTGCTGGATGGAGATGAAATTCTCACAAGAGGGATGCAAAGCTGTATAGACAGATCTTGGACCGTGCCTGATTTGTGAGAGACTGTTTACTAGGAACTGCCACAGCATGAAGAAAACATCAATGATGTCTGCTTTTCTGGGTATGGAGAGAGAGAGAGAGAGAGAGAGAGAGAGAGAGAGAGAGAGAGAGAGAGAGAGAGAGAGAGAGAGAGAGAGAGAGAGAGACAGAGAGACAGAGAGAGACAGAGATACACACACAGAGGCATACACTGAAGTGCAACAGACACACACACATAACACACATAGGGAAAGACAGAGTAGTACACACACACAAACACACAGAGACTGAGACAGACACAGAGAGGGAGAGAGAGACAGAAAGGAATATCACACTCATACACACCATATATACACATACACACAGATGGAGGGAGGAAGGGAGGGAAATCTTTTCTATGTCTTACAAGTAATAGTTGCCTGCCTTTGGTTTCTCAAACAAAACCAAACCTTTGTTCTTGTGTTTTTCTCTAATGAAATTCTCATCTCATTTTTTTGTTCTATCTATTATTCTTCAACATATCTACAAGGGTTCACTACTTGCCTTCTCCCTCCTTAGTTCATTTATCTCACCCAGGCTTCCAAATCAGTGCCATATAGTCATGGTGCCCTTCCCCAAGTAATCACTGGCAAAGTGGGCAGTCCTCTGAGAGGGTGTCTTAGTTAGGGTTTCTGTTGCTGTGAAGAGACGCTGTGACCACGGCAGCTCTTATAAAGGAAAACATTTAATTGAGGTGGGTCATTTACAGTTTCAGAGGCTTAGTCCATTATCATCATGGAGGGGAGCATGGCAGCTGGGAATATGGCAGCATGATGGCAGACATGGTGCTGGAGAATTCTACATCTTGATCCAAAGTCAACAGGAAGTAGTATGTCTCACTGTGTGTGACTTGAGCAATATGAGATCTCAAAGCTTGCCTCTGTAGTAATACATTTCCTCCAACAAAGCCACATCTCCTAACAATACCACCCTCTATGGGGGGGGGGGGCATTTTCCCTCAAATAAGCACACTGGGTGAGAATTTATGCCAGGGAAGGAATAGTGTCCTGTTCACTTGTTTCTCTAGCTACTAAATACTCTGTTGATTACAAGGATGCTGGCAATAGTCATGAGCTCTAAAATAGTCCAGGGTTGGTAACCTCAAGTCCCTTGTTTGAACAAAGGTCCTAGAATACATGTGGGAAACAGTGAGATTTAAAATCAAATAAGCTCAACCTGAAGGATTTTGCCTTTCTTGGTTTAGACAAGTCACTGATGTCCATGACTGTGGGACTCTGTTCTAGGTTGTGTGTATGTGTTGCTATGATAAAACACTGACCAAAAGCAGCTTGGGTCAGGAAAGCATTTGTTTAGCTTGTAGGGTTTAGTCCATTATCTTAAATTGAGATTCCTTTTCCCCAAGTAACTTCATGTGTGTATCAAGTTAACAGCTGAAGCTAATTTGATTAGCTCACTGATGTCCATGGGGGTAAGGGATATTCCAAAGAGGAGTTACATTCATAGCCCCTCTCTGGGGGCAGCCATGAAATGATCAGAGTGAGCCTGGGCTGTGCTTGTCATTGTAGGACTTCCGGCATGCATGAAAGGAGCTATTTCTGAGACAGGCCTAAAAGGTGTTGCCACCGATGCTTGGATGGCTCGATCTGCTTTCAAGTCCTTCAGTGACCATAGCATCACATTTAACACAGAGGATTCCTGGATCCAGTACTGTGGGGCATGGATATATGGATGGCAATGCCTACAGGACAGTGATGACATATGGGATTAAGGTTAACCCATAGTAGTTCTCCATGGCCCCAGCTGAGCATGATGTCCCTGTCCTGTGTGGCTTTGTGCAAGACCTTCTCCTATTCTGTGCTGGGTTATTTCCATCAACTTGATTCTAGTGGAAGTCATCCAGGAAGAGGGAATTTCAGCTGAGGAACTTCCTCCCACAGATTGACCTGTGAGCATGTGTATGGGGTCATTTTCCTGGTCAATGATTGATGTTGAACTTCCCAGTCCACTGCGGGTAATGCCACCCTAGGCAGGAGAGCCTGAGTTATGTAAGAGAGCAAGCTGGACAAACCACGAGGAGCAAGCCATTGAGCATCCCTCCTCCATGGTCTCTGCTTCAGTTCCTGCCTCTAGGAACTAGTTCTTGTCTTCAGTTTCTGACCTGGCTCCCCTCAGGGCTGGACTGTGATTGGGACATGTAAGCCAAATGAACTCTCTCTTTCCCACCTGATAGAAACCTCTCTAGGAACACACTCCCTTCTGCTATTATCAACATGAGTGTGGGACTTCACAGAAGCCTATAAGACATGCATTAGGAGCTATGATGGCATTTTAGTTGTGGTTGCTGAGTTATCTTGCTTCTGTACTTCTACTTCAAGCTCACTGGTTCAGGAAAGAAAGGCTGTACATGGTTATTCCAAGTCTCAACTTTTCAACAGGACCCTCTGATTTCTGAATTTTCTATATGGTCTGTGTCATTCTGGTTGCTGAATGAAGATATCGCCAACAGATGCATAGAGTGATCAGAACTTTGCATTCACAGACTTGGCCTGGGAGTCCTCCCTCCTGCTCCATATGCTTGTCTGTTAAGTTGTAGCAAGGGCAGAGCCCTCTTCCTAACCACACAGATTGCTTTTATACAGGGAGAACTACTGAGCAGCCTGTCTCCACCCATCACTTTGTTCTGAGTTTGGGTTCAGACTCTGTTTTTGTTCCATGGTTTCTGACTTCTAGATCCCATTGGTCAAAAAGACAGAATGACTGCTTGCAAAACAGTCATATGTATTAACACTATAGATGTGTACAGCAAGGAAAAGGAATATGGAAGATAGATGGGAATCTTAGAGAATAAGTGCTGACTAGGGAAAAGAAGATATGCTCAAGGAGGGGCTGTTATCTCTGCCCCATGGACTAGGCACTGAGCCTCAACTTTTTTATCTGAAATAAGGCTCATTATGGAGTTTTGTAAGTGATTAATATTTAGTCAAAACATGGCCTGATAATGTTATTATTGTCATTGTCATCACCATCACATCATCACCACATCACCATTACATCATCACCACCATCACCATTACATCATCACCACATCACCATTACATCATCACCACATCACCATTACATCATCACCACCATCACCATTACATCACCGCTGTCATCATTGCATCACTGTCACCAACCTCATAACCATCAATCATAATCATCAACTTCAACAGCATCATCATTTTCACTAGCTCTGTGACTTTGTAATTAGTTTGAGTTTGCTGACTGTTCATTGTAGCACCATACATAAATAATAACTCAAGGATAACTGTGGTACCACCCTAAAATTAATAAATTAATAGTTCCTATATGGACAGCAAAGAAATCATGTCTATTTAAAATTTCCTGCATGTAAAGTGAACTCACCTTTTGAATTTTGATCCATTAGCATGTAATTAGCATTTAGCTAGATAGAGTCTGTCTTCTTACAAGTTTGAGTTTAAGAGACATAGGATCCAGTCCATGCTGGTCTTTGTGCTCATCAGAAAATGTGTGATATATTCTGTTTCCAAACATCAGTGCCTGCAATTCCCACATCACAGAGGCCACGCTGTTTCCACAGCCAGAACTTTGGGTTTGGGGTCCATGGATCTACCTTCCATCTGAAAATTCTCTTTTCTTACCTTCAAAAACATTTACTTTTTCTGTGTGCATGCACCCAGAAATGTGCATGGGAACATGAGTGCCATGGTACATGTGTGGAGGTCAGAGGACAACTTGCAAGAGCCATTTCTCTCTTTTCACTAAGTGGGTCCCAGAGATGGAACTCAGGGGACAAGGTTGATGGTAAGAGCCTTTCGTCACTGAACCATCTAGTTTATTCCTGTTTCTTTTCTTGTTTGATATCTTCTAGAATATAAGGCCTCCCATCTCTTCATGTGTCCTTGATGCTTAAATGTTCAAGTGACAGGAAGTGTTTATTTCATGAATGAGCAGATAAATGAGAAAGCACCAATATTGGAGAGACGCTTACAAAGCTAATGAAAAAACGAACGATCTGTAGAGGGAGAAAAATCAAGCCCAGAATTTCACTAAACAGATTTGTATTAAACTGACTTCTAATGTCTTATCATTATCCCTATAGATGATTACAGCTCTCAACACTTATCAGAGATGCTTCTATTTACAGTAGGTAGTGATTAACCCAGAGATCCACAACTAGTCAAGGTGAATGAGAGAACAAGAGACCATAGAATCCTCAGCCCTAACCAGGACATGTATACCACACCCCCTCCTTCCGAGGCTCAGGGGTCACTGTGGGTGAGAGGACAGAAGGACTGTAAGCTCCATAGGCAGTGGGTGACTGTTAGGAAACAGTGTTTTCCAGACACAACAGGGCATTTGCACTTATGCACTCATAGCGGTTGTGACAGCATGCACAAGACCTGTGCAAACTCAAGCCAAACAAAAATACCAGCCTGGAGAGGGGAGGAGGGTACAAAGGCCTGCCCCTAGCTGAGGCGCTGCTGGCAATGGTTGGTTGCTGGGAGAGGGAGAGTCTGCTTTCTTTAAAAGTGTCTCCCTGCCCAGTTGGTCAACAACATTCCTGTGGAAGGCCACATATCCAAGTGTATATAAACAACATAGATTTTTTTTTAAAAAAAAAAATGAGGACACAAAGTTGGGAAAAGGAGTGGACTTAGAAGGCGTTGGGGAGGGTATTGAGTGTGATCAAAACACATTGTGGAAAATTGTCCAGCAACTAATAAAAATGAGGAAAGGGGATCAAAATCCAGCTCAGTTAAATGTATTCCTTTGTGGTAGGAGGCTGCTTGTTTGGTCCCAGCTGCTCAGCCCCGAAATAACCACACAGAAACTGATTAATTAAATCACTGCTTGACCCATTAGATCCAGCTTCTTATTGGCTAACCTTTACATCTTAATTTAACCCATTTCTATTAATCTGTGCATCACCACATGGCTATGGCTTACCACCAAGGTTCCGTCTGATATGTCTGTTCCCCGCGACAGCTACATGGCGTCTCCTCTGACTCTGCCTTTATTCTCCCAGCATTCAGTTTAGTTTCCCCACCTAGCTCCACTATACCCTATCACAGGCCAAGACAGAGTCTTTATTCATTAACCAATAAAAGCAACACATATGCAGAAGACATTCCACACCATTCCTTTTCTAAGCTTCTCTCTATGAAGCAATGAGCCACTGTCTGTTTTCTTGCTTGTCTTTCCCAATGGCTGACACTCTATCCACCTCCAGAGTGAGAAAAAAATGATCAACTACATGGGCCTTTTCTCCCAGCTTCAAATTATGTTTTGTAAAACATTCCCAAATATTTTTCCTAAATAATAGTTTTATCATTGTTAAATCATGATTCAAGGGGAATGCTGAAGAATATCAAAATGTTCTAAAATTCCACACCCATTTGTTAATAACTATTGTTATTTTGATAAATGTCCTTTTAGAAAGCATGTGTACATATGGATATATTTAAATGTATTTGCTTATGTTTATGTAAAAATGATCTCATGGCATTATTATTTTGTGACCTCCCTTTCCTTCAATATTATATCTTAGATGTAGCTTTGTGTCAATACATATCCATGAATACATCATCTTTTAAAGCTTGTTTATGTTCTGCTGTATAGACACACTATAAGTTATTTATGAAATGCCATTTATGCTCTTTGCTAGGAACTTTCAGAAAGCAATTGCAAATTCATGATCTCTTTTGTCTCTAAGTAGCATGGTAAGTACTGTTGGGCTGTCTTAGAAAGCCAGTTTCACTGTGTATGAGATTGCTGGAAACAGGTAGGCTTTTCGACTTCAGTAGGTTTGGTTAGGTGCAGGGCAAAGACTCTTGCCTCAGCCAACAGTGGGAGGCAAAGGCATTGAGACTGTGCAAGTTTCTTCACGGCATGACTTGACTGTGTTTGAGGATGAGACAGCTACACCAAGAAGACGGACTTGGGGAAGGTTCTGGTGGAATTTGAAAGAGGGATTTGATTTTGGTGGAAGAATAAAGGGAAGCAGAGAATTTTATGCAGAACACATAGCATTGACGTCCATGTGGAGATACCCGGATGTGGCTTGTTCAGGTTTACCTTTGTCAATGTTCTGTTGATTTGAAGAGACACCATGACTTTGGCAATCCTTATAAAGGAAAGCATTTAACTGGGGCCAGCTACAGTTTAGAGGTTTAGTTCATTGTCATCACGGCAGGAAGCATGGTGCCATGCAGGCAGACATGGTGCTGGAGAGGTAGCTGAGAGTTCTACATTTGGGTCTGCAGGCAACAGGAAGAGAGAGACACTGGGCCTGACTTGAACATTTGAAATCATAAAGCCCTACTCCAATGACACACTTCCTCCAACAAGACCATTCTTCCTAATGGTGCCATTCCTTATGCATTTATGGGTGCCATTTTCAAGGTTCTTCCCTCTCTCTCTCTCCCTCCAGCCCTCCTGCCCTCCTTTCTTGTGTGGCCATTGAGTCTCTGTGTGTACCTGTGCATGTGTGTGGAGGTTACGGATCAACCTTGAGTTTTCTCCTTAGGAGTTCACCTTGTTTTTGTTGAGACAGATCTTTCATTTTCCTGGGACTCTTCAAGTAATCTCAGTTGGCTGCATGCTGGCTGGCAGTTCTCACAGACCTGCCTCTGCAACATGGAAAATACAGGCTTGTACTATACACCCAGAATTTTACATGGTCTCTGGGAATCAAACTCAGGTCCTCATGCTTGCACAGAAGGTGCCTTACCTACTGGGCTGTCTCCTCAGCCCCTTTCCTTGCGATCAAAATCAACAAATCAAGTCACACTGGGTCCATGAAAGACAAAGAGGCAGAGAGAGACAGAGAGAATGCAACACAGAGAAAGGCTATTTAGAACTGAAGGATTGTTTACAGAATAGTTTTAAGTGATGGCACAATCTTCAGGGGAAAACAGACTCGGTCGGTCTGGAAACTGTCTTTATTATAATTACTACAATACTGAAAGCAAGCAAGCATGTCAGACGGATTGCTGGAGGGTCATGTGGGTCACAGAATAAGAGAGAGCGAGAAGTCAGAGTTCTGAGGGACATAAAATCTCCAGTTTGCTGGAAGACAAGGTGCTGTGATCTTCATCAAGGAAGGAAGCTATTCCATGCATGGGGCTAGGAACTCACCCACACACATAACTGGGCTCATTTACAACATCTAAGAGATTATGAATATTTGATGCATTCTGAAGGATGTCCTCAGAAGTGAGCAGAAAGTCTGAGCTTGAAAACATAAAAGACATTCCAGCAAAATTGATCAAAGTTGCTGCTCTTTACCCATAAACCCTTGAACTCACTTTGAAATGTTCTCTGAACACCTGTAGAACCATGCTTAGAGAAAATTGCCATCAAAAATTCTGCTATTATATTTCCTGGATAGGTCTTCTTGACTGCTTCATCTTTCTGCCTCCTGACCCTCTACATTCCTCCAATTGCCCACTTGGCAGCCATGAGCCATCCGTCAAGCACTTGACAATTGGCCTGGAAAAGATGACTCAGGGCTCAAGCTTTAAATGCCAACTCTCTCCTCCACAGCAGAAGCAAACTTACCCATAAGGATTGTATTTAAAAACATACCTATATTTCATCTGCCTTTTGTCTTACAGAGTTGGCTAAAACAATGGGAAAATTTTATCCTCCTCAAATATTAATAATAATGGTGTGACATTTAATAACCATAGCTTATCAGAAACAGGTGGAGTAGGAGACTGAATCCCTAGAGCCAACAGTCAGAATGATCTCTATATGTGGTTGAGATTACCCTGTTTCTTCTCCGACACAAATACTGCCTAAATGACAGAGTCTACCAAGAAAATGGCCAGTGCTTTAAAGTCAATCAAGTTATTAATATCTGAATTATAAAAACTACTCAGATTTTAAATCTGTTTTATCCATTCAGCATTTCTCCAACATTTGAAGAGTAATTCACCAGATCCTGTTGTTTTTTTTTTTTTTAACTCCTTGTATGGTCCTAGAGCAAAGAATAAGTATTCAGCTTAAGATACTAATAGTGCAACATAAGGAAGAGATATAAAAATATACAAAACCTATAAGTCACTAATTGATTGGTCAAAAGTTGCTGACATCTGCTGTCCACCAGGCATGTTCATTCTCTAGTTCTAAGAACACTGAGAAGTGTAGGCACAAGTGATGCCCTTGGGTATGAAGGCAATGCTATGGTAACCTTGTGCAGAGATGCCCAGGGGGAGTTCATCAAAGAGAACAATAAAGGGTGTACATGAAAATTTCCCAGGGGACAGGGTGAGCCATTTCACGCCTTATGGTTGGTGCTCACCCATGCTGTTCTTTCTTGTAGTGTGTTAGGGTAGATATTTGTAATTATTACTTTGAGAGGTAGCAAAGTGATCTAGTGGTACTGGCATATCAGTCTTTGTAAATCCCTTCTCGTTTTAACTTATGTACTTAGCTGTCCCAGATTTACCCGAATCCTCACTTGAAATTTCTTCTCTTTCCTGATATTTACCACAATTTAAAAAAGTCTTAGATATGAATGCATATTTGAGAAATATGTAGAGTTAATTAGTGCATATATGTGTTTTAAATTGCATAAAACATGTTGTGCTTTGGCACAGTTTCCTCTGTAACTTATTTCAGGAAACTGAGTTTGATTTTGACTACAGCATTAGAAGTAAAGTGTGTGAAGATTATTTAGAATCCGTGAATATCCACATTGCTGACGACAATTTTTTACTATTGCAGAGTTCCCTTTTCTGCTCCTGTAACCATGCTTTTGTAAGTAATCCAGTAGACTCATTTGTTCACTAAGATGGACTTTGATGATCTCTTACTCTAGTCTATTGTTCATTTCCTGTCTGAGGTGAATTGATATTTGTTCTTATTTCTCTGGGAATAGTGTCACATAGCAACTGTGTAAGAAAGTATAAGTATGTCCATGAGCAGACAGCAAGTAGCATCCTCCAAGGTTCCTGCTGTATGTCTATGACCCACAAATTCCTGCTTTGACTTCCTTCAATGATCTGAAATTGTACAATGAAATAAACCCTTTCTTCCCCCAAAATTCCTTTTAGAGACAGTATCTTATCTTAACCCCAGAAAGGAAACCAGAACAACATGTAAGCGTGAATTAAATTTTCCACTCCTTTTCTTCAGATACAGTCGTCATTATTAATTTCATCATAGCCTTCATTTGCATTTTTGATGACTAATAAAACAAATTACCTTGTTATGTGATTATTGGTTGCCTAAAACCTGCTACAGAATGAAAGAAACTGGCATAATCTAAGTATGATGTCACATACTTGTAACCCAGCACTCTGGATGTTGAGGCAGGAGGGTCATGAGCTATTAAAAACAAATGGAATCAGGACTTTAATTGAGGACCATTCCCATGGTGATAGTGGATAATTCTTGGAATAGTGGATGTCTATCTTCATCATGCATTAATGAAGACCTACTCATGATCTTGTGGTGATGAAGACCCTCTCATGATCCTGCAGTGATGAAGACCTTCTCATGATCCTGCAGTGATAAAGACCCTCTCATGATTGTGTGGTGATGAAGACCCTCTCATGATCCTTCAGTGATGAAGACCCTCTCATGATCCTGCAGTGATGAACACCCTCTCATGATCCTGCAGTGATGAAGACCCTCTCATGATCCTGCAGTGATGAAGACTTTCTCATGATCCTGCAGTGATGAAGACCCTCTCATGATTGTGGTGATGAAGACCCTCTCATGAGCAATCTATATTTCACCTTCCACTTGGCAATACTGTTGTGTTACCTACCTCCTGTTTCCTTTACAATGATGTCAGAGAAAGCTAGCTCTAGAAGGAATTAAGTAAAATTCAGTGTCATGGGAAAGCAGAAAAAAATCTTAATAATCCCTTTTATATCAAGAAACTGAAAGATGACAGATAGGACACAATGTGGAATTGACAGGGGTGTTAGAACTATCTAGTAGATTTGAAAGAGGCTGATGGAGATGCTTCAGTCTTCCATCAGAAGTACAACTAAAACACACAATACAGGAAACTTAGACCTTTGAAGTCTCGACTCACAAAAGAGCAGACACAAGGAGAACAAAATGGAAATTTGAAACAGAGACAGAAAATCTGAAAGAAGAAGTCCCATCGACCTTTCAATGCCAGAAAGAATGACAGAAGGAGGAAACAGTGACCAGGAAATTGCAACAGTTGAAATTACACAATCTGAAGAGACAGAAAAATAGGTGGAAAATTGGACAGCGCCTGAGGGACCTGTGGGATCATAAGAAAGGTTAATGCTCACATGAATGGAATCCAGGAAGGAGAGAAAAAATACATTTAAGGAGACATGGCTGAAAACTTCACACATTGAGCTAGATACATAAAGTCATAGGCTTAAGAAGATGAAACATCAAAATCCAGTAATAGGACCCAAGTTAAAATATAGTTTATGAAAAGTGGAGACAAAAACCTCAAAGGAATTGAGGGGGGAGGGAGGAAGAAATAAAAAAAAAAGAAAGAAAGATGTTCTACTTACAACAGGAAAAACAAAAATTAGATTATTTCTTGGCAGAAACAACAGAATTTGAAAGTAATATGGGGTCCCAAGAGCTGGGAGGACAAAGTTAGCATCTCAGAATCTCATGATAGAGAAATATCAGAAAGAAAGTGGAGTCGAGACATTGCCAGATAAGTGGGATGGGTAATTCTCATTGTTAACTTGACTCGCCTTAGCATATGGAAACATACCTCTGCGTCTATGAGAAATTTTTCCGCACAAGTTTAGCTGCGCATGAAAGAACTGCTTTGAGTATGAGCAGCGCCATCCCATGGGCCGCAGTCCCAGATCAATGTAAAAGGATTCAGGTGGGTTGGGCACAAGCATTCGTCTCTCGCTGCTTCCTGACAGCACATGCGTTACCAGCTGCCTCTGTCACCTGCTGTCACATCTTCTCCACTGGGATGGACTGAATTTTTTTAAACTTCAAGCCAAAGAGAAACTTTTTTATCCCCGAGTTTTGTCAGAGATTTGGTCACAGGAGGGTAAAGGTAAGTGACGCAGAAACCAAGAGAATGTGTCACCATTACAGGATCATAATAATGGCTGGGCAGGGGTGGGGGCAGCAGAGAGAACTGGGACAGAAGGAACACGATACAGAAGGGGGAAAAGATACAGTAGAATTATGGACAAGTATGCTAGACTATTATTGTCCCCTGAAAGTTTTGGGGGATATTTTATTGTTTGTTTGAGGCAGGGAGCAGGTATACCAGGCTTCCGTAGGACTTGGTTTGTAGTTTAGGGTTACCTTGAACTACTTCTGATCCTTTAACCCCTGTGTGTAAATGGTAGGTTTATAGCCATGAGCCAGCATATCCATCTTCCTTCTGAAGTTTTCTAAATCACGTTTGCTGTGGAAGTGAACAACCTAACACTGGGTGCTGTGGTTTTAAATGCATATAAATGAGATATTGAAGACAAACTTGTTACATGTGGGAATGAGTAAAAGACGAAAAGTTTTCTCCATTTATCTTCAAAGTGAAGATAATATACTATACATAGGAGACATGTATTGAGAATACCTGATCTACCAAAAATGCTAGGAGAAGAGAGAAATGTAAAATTGCTACAACAAAAAAGTCACAGTGGGAGTGTCTAAAACACCAAAAACATGATCCAGGGTCTGGAGAGATGGCTCAGTGGTTAAAAGTCCTGGTTCCTCTTCCAGAGGAGCTGGGTTCGATTCCCAGCACCCACAGGGTGGTTTACAACCAACTGAAACTCCAGTTCCAGGGCATTTGACACATTCTGCCTCTGTAGGCACAGACTGTACATGGCACAATCCATGTATGCAAACAAAATACCCATTCATGTAAAATAAAACAGAAAACAAACACATCTGCTAACCTGGTCAGCTTAATTTCATCAGAGTCAGAACTTTTATTTTGTGAACGATGCTCTTGAGCCATCACAAAGAAGATGATCACAGGCAACACATCTGACAGATGAGATTCTGGGATCTATGTTTAAAAAAAATCTCAAAATTCATCAGTGCAAACAACAAATCCAATTAGAATTGGGGCAAATGACACAAAGCGTTCACTGACATTGGGGCATACAGAGCAGCCACGCCCAGGAACAGATTTTAATACTATTGGCTGTTAGAGCAATGAGAATTAAACCCAAGAGAGATGCCAGGGCATACCTTGCAGTCTTACAAAAATAGCGACAATACCCAGTATTGGTGAGGAAGAGGAGAAGCTAGGCCAGTCCCATTTCCCTTGTGAGAATGCAAAATGGTAGTTACTTTGGATGATAGCAAATTCCTTTTAAAACTCAGGTTGCTACTATAACATGACCCAACAATTTCCTTCTCCTACTAATTCCAGAAGCATAGAGACTTATATTTTCACCTAACCTTACACGAATGCTGTAATGGCTAATCTTGACTGTCAACTTGATACAGTTGCAAAGAGAAAACATCATCTAAAGAATTGCCCTGATCATATTGGCCCATGGGAATGTCTATGGGGCATTTTCTTGACTGCTACTTCATGGGAGGGTATATGCCACCATAGGCAGCACCAGTCCCTAGATAGTTATTCCTGGCTATATAAAAAGATAACTGAACCCAAGTCTAGGAGAAAGCCAGGGACCACAGTTCCTTCATGGTTTCTGCTTCAGCTCCTGCTTCAGCTCCTGTCCTAACTTCTCCCAATATGGATTTTGACTGGAGAATTACAAGCCAAATGTGTTTGCTCCTCTGAGTTGCTGTTCATGGTATTGATCACACCAACAGAAAGCAAACCAGAACAAATGCTAGTAACTGCCCTGGTGTAGGAGGTCCTTCTGTTTATGTGTTGCTTTCATTGGTTAATGAATAAAGAAACTGCCTTGGCCTTTTGATAGGGCAGAACTTAGGTAGGCAGAAAAAACAGAACTGAATGCTGGGAAGAAGGGCAGAGTGAGAGATGCCATGGATCTTCTGCCTGAGATGGATGCCGGTTAGAATTTTGCCAGTAAACCACAGTCATGTGGCGATACACAGATTAATAGAAATGGGTTAAATTAAGATATAAGAATTAGCCAATAAGAAACTAGAGCTAATGGGCCAAGCAGTATTTTAATGAATACAGTTTCTGTGTGGTTATTTCAGGCATAAGCTAGCCAGGTGGCCAGGACAAACAAGGGCCCTCTCCCTTGAAACAAATTTGAAACAGCCTGGCTTTCCTTCCATAGTCATATGCACAGATGACAAGAATATAGTATGAACTATAAAACAAACAAAATGAGTTATTGATGAATTTATTGATCAATATAGATCAATTCCAAAACAGTTGTATTCTACATAATTCCACTTATATGTTTGTGAAATTAAAGTTATAGAAATAAAGAACTGATAAACTGGTTGCCAGGGATAAGGAAAGAATGGGGAGACAGACTGAGGGGGTGTAGGTACACATGGACAGTATGGGAGACAGAGAGGTTTGGGTACACATGGACAGTATAGGGAGACAACAGAGGGGATGTGGGTACACATGGACAGGATGCGGAAACTTTTTGCATCTTGACTATACCAAGGCCTGTGTTCTTATTATGATACTATACTATAGTTTAATAAGATTTTACCAACAGAAGACATTCACAGGATCCCTGTGTTTATATATTATAAACTGTGTATGAATCTGTAAATATTTAAAAAAAAACAATGTAAGTAAAACAAAGATCAATAAACCACAAAAGATTAGTCAATAGATCAGAGGATCTAGAAAATATCAAAATTTGCCCCTGTGTACTTTTGCATCACTAAAAAAAAATCAAAGTAAATAATGTGGCCACTTTCATCCATGGGCTCTGCTAAGAGAAGAAAAAACATCTTTTATCTCTAGGGAGAGTGAGGAAATCTACACTGTCTCACTAATTGCCCAGTTTCTAGAAAATTACATGTTGCAATAGCTATTTAGATGAATAATTCAATTGTAAAATACTACTTCACTTTGGGGGATTAATCACACCCTACTCAGGAAATGAGTCTGGAGTCGGTAAGAGAGAAAATATTGATTCCTTTCTTCCTATTCCTTTTACCTACACTATGTTTACATATACTCTTTGGGCAATTACATCACCTATGATGGCCTCGTCCTGAAGCTGATGTGTGAAAATAAATATGGAAGAGGTTACAAAAGTGAGCACTCTGACGTCAGCTTGGGTATGTTAAAAAGCTACATGTTTTTGTCCTGGGAAGAAACAAACAAACAAAAATGCTAAGCAAGAGCAAAGACAACAGACTTCCCTTAGACTTACTGAACATTTCAATGGAGGGTGTTGAGCACTGGGGAGATTTGCAGAGGGATATGTACCCAAAGACTCAGATGGGCTCGTTTAGACAGGCTTCCTGGAAGAAACATCGACTAAGAAGGATTTTCTATGAATTGCTGGAGGTTGAGGAGAACAGGCTTGGGAGTGAGAAACTCCCAGGGGCCTGGCTTTAGGGTAGATGCCAGGCACTTTCCTGGGTTTGGTTTCTGAGAACACTCCCAGATACTTACAGCCTCAATCAAGTGCAGAAAGCTTCCTCTTTGGTTGAGATAGAGTGCATGTGTGTGTGTGGGGGGGGACCATTTCCTGTAGTTACAGCCTCAATTAAGCGTAGAAAGCTTCCTGTTTTGTGGAGATAGGGTGTGTGTGTGTCGGGGGGAGGGAATGACCATTTCCTGTAGTCACAGCCTCAATCAAGTGTAGAAAGCGTCCTCTTTGACTGGGATGGGAGAGGAGGGGGATGACCATTCCTGGTCAGCTCAAAGTCAGTTCTGCAGCAGAAGCAGATGCTGTAGAAGCGACCTTTCAGAGTCTTATTTGATCTAGATAGGAGGACCATTGCTAATCCCCAAACTCTTGTAGCCTTCCTGTCTCTTCAGAGGTGATAGGGTGAGAAATGTTTACCAAGGCCATGTCCTAGGAGCGTGAGCCCACTACCGAATAACTGACATAACCATAGGGTACTTCCTTTCCTCACATACTTTACGCCAGCCAGGGGCATTCCTAGAAGAGCACTGGGGTAGAGCAGGAGAACTGGCAAGCTCTGACTCAAGCAATTTGTAGAGACACCTAAAGCCGGCAGGGAATCTAGAAATCAGAAATGAAAACATCAGAATACTTTGAAACCAAGTACACCTACATCACATATTAAACACAGCACAACTACTAATCGGATTCATGCTTAAAATCCACGATAAAGGCCTATTTGTTTCAGCTCCTGTTATAGAGTATTATGTCAGATTTTCAACAAAAATATCACAAGGCATACCCAAAATTAAGAAGAAATTTGAATCTAGTAAGAAGAGACGATGCAAGCATTAGGAACTAGACTCAGATATAACACTGATGTAGGGATAACTAAAGAAGAAATTGAAAAATGACTGTTTAATGCATCAAGGGCTGTAGTAGACACACACACAGTATATGAGCACAGTTGGGTGACATCATCAAGAGAAAGAAACACCAAGAAATGAGAAAAAATAAATAGAAACAAAAAGTAAATTTCAATTTAAATAAATAAAGCCCTTGATGGTCTGGCAAGTAGACTGGAAAGCACCGAAGAAAGGATGTTTGGGTCTAAAGATCTATCAGTGTGAACTTTCAAAGACCCCTTTATCAAAACAGCTCTGGAGAGACTATGTACAGAGAAACCTATTTCAATAAAGGCAACATACAAGCTTATAGCGAATATCATTCTAAGTGGAGGAAAAAAGCATTTCCACTAAAATCAAGAAGACATTCATCTGTTTCTACCTATTACCTATCATCTATCAGTTACCTGTTGACTATCATCTATCTATCTATCTATCTATCTATCTATCTATCTATCTATCTATCTATCTACCTATCTATCTATCTATCTCCTATCATCTATATATCTATCTTCTGGTCATCTATCTTATGTTATTTATCTTTAACTTTTATATCTATCTTCCTACCCTTCAGCCATGTAGCCATATATGTATCTAGGAATCTTTCTTTATTTTTTTTTTTCGAGACACGGTTTCTCTGTGTAGCTTTGGTGAAACTAGCTCTTATAGACAAGGCTGGCCTCACACTCACAGAGATCTGCCTGCCTCTGCCTCCGGAGTGCTGGGATTAAAGGCGTGCACCACCACTGCCTGGCCCTATCTAGTATTCTTTCAATTGACTCATTTGGTTTAATCTGTCTTCCTGCTGCAGATCATTTTCTTCTTCTAAAAAGAGAAATCCCGGCTGGGCGGTGGTGGCTCATGCCTTTAATCCCAGCACTTGGGAGTGAGAGGCAGGCAGATCTCTGTGAGTTCAAGCCATTTTACCACCCATTTCCAACTGGAGTGGGAAGAACTTTGGGAAGCTCACCCAATGCGTTTTCCTATTTTCATCATTGAGAAACTGAGCAGACACCTAAGTGACCCAAGGCCATCCTCGCCAACCCTCTTAGGCTTGCCTTTGCTGTAGATGACTTCTCTTGACTTTATAGCACATTCCTTCTCAGCCTTTATGCTCCAGTCCCCCAGCCTTCAAAGCCCTTGGTGTAATAAATAAAAGGAAGATGCCCCCCCAAAGCAGTACCCATAAAGAAGATGGGTACTCTGCCTTATCTATCTGCTGGAGGAGGCCACTTGTTTGTCCTGGCCTCTCAGAACTGAAATAATCACACAGAAACCATATTAATTAAAACAGTGCTTGGCCCATTATCTCTAACTTCTTATTGGCTAACTCTTACATATTAATTTAACCCATCTCCATTAATCTGTGCATCACCTTGAGGTCATGACCTACCAGCAAAGTTTCAGCATGTTTATCTCTGCCGGCGGATGCATGGCATCTCTCTCTGACTCTGCCTTCTTCCTCCCAGCATTCTGTTTTCCCCACCTAGTTCTGTTCCCCTACAGCTCTGCAATAGGCCTAAAGCTGTTCCTTTATTAACCAATGAAAGCAACACATGGACAGAAGGACCTCCTACACCATCTGTCTTTAGAGAAAGACTTTGCAGCTTACTTTTCTTTAACCCAAGTCTTGCTTCATAAGGTCACTGGAGGCAGTGTCACCTTCTCTGTGTGCTGAGTACATGCAGCCGCATCACGGAGGTGCTCGGATCTCCATGTGGCCACCCACCCAGCTGTCATATTTCAGTTGCCACATCTAGGCTAAACTATTCTCATTCTCCAGGCAACTGTAGTCAGACACAACTGTATTTTGTGGGAGGTAGAACTAACTGACTAGACATACGCTCCTTAATTCTTGTGATATTGGAAGCATGAATATCAGAATTTTTATTATTTTAGATTTTTATTCATTTTTAAGTTTTCATTGCAAGCATATTGTGTGTATATTGAGCATATCCCTCACTTTAGATTTTTTTCAGAGTGTTTTCTCTTTATGGGGCTTTCTATTAAAAAATGGTACAACTACGTATTTATTTTCTTGCTTAGTGGGGAGGTCCATAGGTGCATGAAGCAAGGTGCCATGTGGAGATCAGGAGACATCTTGCAGGAGTTAGTTCTCTCCTACTAGGTGGGCTCCAGAAATCAAACTCAGGTCATCAGTTTGGTGGCAAATGCCTTCATTGGCTGAGCCACTCAAGAGATCTGAAACAGAATCAAAAGATACACCAGTGAGCCTCAAGTCTAAAAGAATCCATGTGCGTGTATGCACACACACTATAAGTATAAATATTAATGTATATTATATATAATATATTATAAAATATGTAAAGGAAGTTTACTTGGTTTTATTTTATTTTTGTGGTGTGTATATGTATTGTGTGGATGTGTGTGCAATGTGTGTGTTTGTGTAAGTGAGGACATGTGTGTGTTCAAGTGCATGTGTGGAGGTCAGAAGACAACTTGGATGTTGGTCCCTACCTTCCACTTTGAGTCATACTCTGCTGGACTAGCTGGTCCTCAAAGTCAGGGATTCTCCTGCCTCTGCCTCCCACTTCCTTGAAGGAACTGTTGTTATAGGCATATCTGGCTTTCCCTGAGTCCTAGGTACCCCAACTCGGCTCCTGAGGCTTTTAGTGTGTAACTCACTGAGCAGTATCTCCGGTCACATGACTTCAAAACTAAAGTTATTTTCACGGAAAGCTGTTTCAGTGTGGCTCTGTTTCCCAAACTGGAGAAGTGGCACTAACACCAGACCCTTGAGTCACAATGCTCCATGGCAACTGTGGAAAGTCTGGGTTACTTTCATTTTGGTATCTCAGAGCCAAAAACACAAGCCTCTGGCCACTCACCAGTGGAGCAAGGGCCTATAGGGTATCTCTACCCTTCAAGATACTTGACCATAGCTCCACATGCCTTTAACTTGAAGTAAAGGCAGCAGCTCAGACTAGAGAAGTTCATAGGCTCCACTTGTTACAACTTACAATGTGGTAGTCCTGTGAGTCACTGTGCCTTAAAGACATGACTCCATTGTTTAAAAATCCCTATGGCTATTAATAACCCTAGCCCGTGGTCATGGAGTTTTCCCAGAATGCCCCAAGACAATTCCTTCCTGTCTTTCTCGTTGGACAATAAATCATCTTTCTGATCAGTCATCTCTGGTCAGCGTTCCTGTCCCCACAGACAGACTGAGCCATCATGCAGGAACAATAGTGACGGATGGCCTTTCTCCTCAGCTGCCTGGATTGTTACCTGCACGGCATACTGGATATATTCTCACCAATCCCGTGCTTTCACGGCCTTAACAATATCACTTCTTCCTGGCAGATGATGATCCCATGGCTCAGAGATGGGCGAAATCCGCCCAAAAGCTCTCAGCTCTTCTGAGCAGTGCTCTTGTATGGTTTGACCTCCCGGCAGTGCCCCGCTAGGCTGGGGAATCCGAATGGGAAATTCACACTGGTTCTGGAGACCTAAGCTCTTTATCTCTCATTTGCAGGCACACTCAATGACGACCGTGGCATAAAGTAGTTCCAATGGCTCAGAGGGACTGATGTTGCAAACATAAACAAGGTTCTCCATTGGAAATCTCTCGCATGCGCTGTCCTTGTGGCTGGCAGATTGGCTCTGGCACGTATTCCTGTGCTCATATTTTAGCTTCCCGCGGGACTCAGAATGAAGTCCCTATAACACGGCAGTGCCTCGAGAAATAGTCACTGGACAAGCCCTCGGAAGCTGATTTTGTTCTTGGACTGTGAGGAGCAGCATGCTGCCTTGAGCCAAGCTTGGCAGTGAGCAAGGTTTCACCTTGGGGAGATTAATGAGAGCCGGGAGGAGCCTGCTCACATTAGCACACAACTCATTAGAAAAGAAGGCACTATAGGGCTGGGGCTGGGGCTCAGGAGGGAGCACTGGGGGTGCTTGTCTTGCATGTTAGTTTTAAGTTTGTGTCAATTTGTGACTTCAGCCGCTCGCAGCTGCACTCACATAAACACTCACAGCTACTAGAAAACAGCTTGGAGTTACTTAATACAAATTAAACTGAAATTATTGAAAAGGAAGGTTCATGTAGTTCCTTAATTGTGTTCCATTAGCGCTGAATTTTAGTTTTCAGAAAATTAATTTTATTGGATTTGATCTTCAAGATAAAGAAGTAGGAAAAAAAATCTGAACCACCTACCATGTGTATTTTCCTCCCAGAGGCCATTACTAAATGCACATACCCTTCCTGTTATCTAGTTACCTATTATTTTCCTTGTTTCTTCCAAGAGTGATGCACGAGGAAGATGATGTCATAGAGAACAGAAAAGTCAGGTGTAAAGACTGCTGAGCAGTGGGAAAGACAGAGGGGAAAGAAGGTGCTAGAACAGGGACTGCTTCCTGTAAGATAGTGGTCACCCTTCAAGAAGCCAGATCCCACAGTCTAAAGAGAAAAGCCCATGCCTCCCCTCTGTTCACTCTTTCTGGGACAGAGTGACAAACATCCCATTCTGTGACATCATCCTGGGCTGTGTCATCATCCTTGCTGTGACATCCCTTGCTGTGCCATTGTCCTGTGCTGTGACATCGTCCTGTGCTTTGACATCATCCTTGCTGTTATAGCCCTGGCTGTGACATTGCCCTGTGACATTATCCTGTGCTGTGACATCATCTTATGCTGTGATATCATCCTGTGCTGTGACATCATCCTTGCCATATCATCATCCTGTGCTGTGACATTGTCCTGTAACATTGTCCTGTACTGTGACATCATCCAGTGCTCTCACATTCCTTGCTGTGATATCATCCTGTGCTGTGACGTCATCCTTGCTGTCACATCCCTGGCTGTAACACTGCTCTGTGACATCGTCCTGTACTGTGATATCATCCTGTGCTGTGACATCCCATGATGTGCCATCATCCCTTGCTATGATCCAACAGTTCTCAATCTATGACATCTGACTTCTCCATCCTCTTTGTCATTTACTGTACGTTGTACTAAATCAGGTGATGGGAACTTCCCACTAGCTGAACTTATAAAATCTTGACACTCTCGTCTTTTGGGGGCTTTGTTCAAGGGAATTTGCTCTGGAGATTCACTCTGAAGAGGTCCCTCTGGCCTCCCCGATCCTACAGTTTTTTTCTCTCTTTCCCTTTCCCCCCACCCCTCTATGACTCTCTCTCTAATGAAGCTTCTCTCCGGGTTGTAAAGGGATGACTCTCCTCCAATTTAAGGCTCCATCATGTTTAGGTCTCAATACATTGTACTATTTCTAATGTTCATGGCCTTGCGACTCTTTTCCCAATACAATGCATCTTCTGAAGGGAATTTGGTCAGCTTCCTTCCTGGACCAACTGTTACTGTTTTTAATTGTTACTTCTTTAATTATATTCAACATAAGAGAAGGAGAGAGGGAAGGAAGGAGAAATGGAAGGAGTGAAGGGAGGGGCAACATGAGAAATGCACAAGGAGAGAGAATGGGGAAGAGAGAGAGAATGGGAGGGAGGAAGAAAGAGGTGGAAAAAGAAAAGCTGAATTTTAGTAGGAAAATTTCAAAACCACAGAGTATCACCAAATACCATTTACAAACTGGCATATGAGACACCTATGTAAAGACAAAACAGGCTAGAGATGTATTTAGCTCAGTTGGCTTTAGGGAACAACCTCAGCAAATATGAGGCCAGCCTGGGCTATGTGAGACTGTTCTCAGACACAAATAACAAAAAGTTGAACAAACAACAAAACCCCCACTGTTTACTTTGGAAACAACTGTGTGACTATAGTATGTATGGCACACACAGTATCCTGCATGTTTAGCTCTGACCTCTGGGTTATTGAATTCTGGGCAAAGACCATAACTAGATTCTGAGGAAACCTAGTAGGTTCCCAGTGTCTTGGACGCTATATTTAAAAACTTAATAATCATTATTTATTCAATATGTTCTTTTTATGACCTTGCTCAACATACATTTATTTTTTCAGGAGTATGAGCTTGTTGTATCATGTATAGATGGTTTGAGCACATAAATTATTTACCTGTTCAGCATAGGAAATGAGGCAACAAGCCCTTGGATACAAACCAGAAACTTGGAATATGCTATTTGGAAATATCAAATTATGAAGTGACTTTCCTCTGCCTATATTTAAGGGTGTTGCAACAATCTACAGATCTCATTAAGGATTTTGGAAGATTTATTTTAAGCCATAATTAATGTTTAATTAATTAGTCTCTTCCAGTATTTTACTCAAATTTGGAGTCCACTTTATTATTTTGGAGGTTTCATATCATTTATTGTAAAGTACAAAACAGGCATTTTAAAAGTGAAACTATACACTGAATCACACAGCATTGACCACATAAGAGTTGCAAATACATTTGCTGGAAGTGTACATCTACACTAAAGACTAAAAACAAACCAATTTTCATTTCTGCACAGAAATATTAACCTATCAGTAGTGATAGACATTTTGTACATTTTCAATCCTTTAAATGGAGCTAATTCAGCAGTGAATCCTTTAAGAAAGAAAAACTGGTTAATATAAATGACGGTGGCTTCTTGCACGATTTGCAAATCCCTGAGGTGCTGGAGGATGCTGCGGCATTCCTTGGGGACTTGTCTGCTGCTTGTTGTCTATAGTATTCAGCCCAGGCTGCACTATAATCTGGCTGCCCACTTCATGGGGCCCCAGTAGGAGCAGGAACTGCTTGACCCATTTTCTTGGAGTACTCTTCCCAAGCCTTTGTATAATCAACCTGTCCAGCTGGAGCTGGATTCTGCTGATGTCCGTAGTTACCTTTACTGTTAGTTTGGGTTATAGTTGGTGCACCTGCAGGAGCTGCAGGCGGGGGCTGTGCCTGCTGTTGGTAATAGTGGGCATAGTAAGCAGCACAAGCTGCTGAATTTGGATCTGTTCCTGCCTTAGCTGGGTCAGGAGGAGCCTGTTGCTGCCAATGTAGATATGTATTTCCCCATCCCTGGGGAGCATGTGGGACTGGAGAACCATGAGGAGCTGGACCCCGTGGTCCTGGATTGTAAGGTGCAGGGTTGTATGGCCCCATTGGAGTTCCAGGCCCTAGAAGCCCAGGAGGCCCATGAGGACCTGGAACCTGATAACCAAAAATAATCTTTTCTAAAATTTATTTTAGGTTTTGAAACATGTACTCGACTAACTGGGGTGAACCCAGTTCATCAGAAATGGCTTCAGAGACTCAGGACAGAACACAAATGACCATGGGACTCAATTATACCACTCTCAGTTTAGTGTCATCATGATGGAAAATGGAAATCCTGCCACAAATGGTGAGTCCCTGTAAACACAAGCACCAGTGGCTCAGTCTTAAGCTATGTCTACTCTGGACGAAGAGTGCACCTCATGCATGGAAATGATGTAGGCTTGATAGCGAGATAGAAATAAACTGTAAAGCTCCACCGTGGGCAACACTGTCAACAACTTACCTCTCAGGTCCGAGGGGAGAACTGGACTCATTATTTGATGATGTTTTGGAGGTTTGATGGGATGCCGATCTGTAGGGACCAGTGGAAGGTGCGTTTTGTGCTGGGGAGAACAAGACTGTTCAACCAACACCGTTGAATCCAATGTTTTCACACAGCTAAGAAATATGAAGGAAAATAATCTCGAAAGACAGGCTTTAGGTGATCACATGATTATTGCTTAGGACCTGGCTGGGCTGCCACATTCAAGTCCATGTAAACAAATGCTTTCTCTGCTAGGGATTTAGCAGTGGCTGATGGGGGAATTCTTTCCTGAGAATGCCCAGGAAAAACCAATGGGGGCATCTCTGCTTACTTATAAGGAACTGCTGGGAAGGGGCTGAGGGGGAAACCATAAGCCTTCATGTTCATTTTTGTTTTCTTTGCTCCGATTAAAGCCTGGTTAAGGAGAGAAGGGTGTATATTGGCTCATGGTTTGAGAGGCTGCTGTCCACCATGCTTGAAAGGCATCGGTGGTGGGAGCTGAGTTGTCTGGTTCCCTTGCTTTAGTATCTGGGATCTGAGTCAGAGGAGGAGATGTCGGTAGGATACAGTTGGCTTAATTTATTTCTCCTTCTTATTAGTACAAGAAACCCAGAACAGGGTACCACCTACATTTAAGGCATATCATCCCTCCTCAGCTAAATCTCTCTAGGAACACCATCCCAAGTGATGCTAAATCTATTCCAGCTGACAAGATCAACCATAGCAGGCATGCCAACCTAACAAGGCAGCCTGAGTCTTAGGCTCTCCTCTCGCATCTAAAAGGATTCCATGCCAGAGATGGGAGGCAGGTTCAAAGAGGTGAAACAAATTATCCAAAATCACTGAAGGTATTGTTATTTTTCTATAACATAGCACCTCAAAATGTTGAGATTAGGACCTCAAGCATTTGTTCTGCTCTGTGGTCTGTTGTTATGGCATGGGCTGTGTGTGCTCAGAGGTGGGAGGTCATCCACCAGGTATCATAGCCTTCCTCCAGCAGTAAGCCTGGGCTTACTCACAAGGTGACCTCAGAATGAATGCTTAAATGCATGTCAAGCCTCTGCTTGTCACTGTACAGATGGCTTAGCGAAGAGTAGATTCCAGAGGCAGGAAAATAGACTTTCCCTGTTGACTGGACATATGCAAGAGTGCTATATAAAGATGAGTTCAAGGATCTGGGCTAATTTTATTTTATTTTTAACCTCGGAATTAAAGGAAAGTTTTTTTATTTCTATGTTATTTTTATGTCTTCTACAATGTTCACATTATTAGTTTTTTTAAAGAAAAATTAAATTATATGTGCAGAGTAAAAAGTATCTCTTGTGTTGACTTGATATTTTTAGCAGTGTAGGACTGAGCATGCCTGGCTGAACTGTACTAGAACATGCATGGGAGGCGGTACTATTGGCAAGTCTCACTTGTTCCCTACAACATTAATTGCTTTACACTTTAAAGGGCTTTAATTTATGCATTTTGCCTAGCACAGTCATCTTGGAAGACTATAATCATAAGATATTAATTATGATTAATATTATTATTAATGATTTAATTTATTTTCATTTTATGTTATTGGTGTTTTGCCTGTATGTATGTATGTAAGCATGTATGTATGTATGCACGCGTGCCACACATGTGCCAGGTACTGGTGGAGACAAGAAGAGGGCATCAGATTCCCTGGAATTGGTTACAAACAGTTGTGAATCTCCATGTGGGTGCAGGGAATTGAATCCAGGTCCCCTAAAGGAGCAGCCAGAGCTCTTAACCACTGAGACATTTCTCTGGCTCCATCAATAACAGTGTTGAATATATATGGTCATCTTTATTCTTATTCTATCCTTTCCTCTTTGCTTCATTTTCCCACTTATGTCTATTTGCTCCTGGATCCAGTTTGAACCCCTCTTCCCCAGTTTCTTCTTCCCTAGAAGTACAGCACTGGCCTTAGTATCAGCTCAGCAGATACTTGCTATCAAGCAAGCACTACGAACTGAGTTCAGATCCCAGCACCCACATAGATGCTGGGCATAGTAGCTCATGTCTGTGAGTCCAGAAGTTCCTTTATTCCTTTTGTTTACGTAAATACGAACATTGCCCCATCTTTCCATGCTACTGTGCTCACTGCCCACCAGATCACGGCCACTGCTGGTGGATTCTGGTCCCTCTGTGATCGTCCCTGAGTTGGAGTAGTCAAACATCTGTGGCTCCGCTGTGCAGCCTCCATTTGGTTTTCTTTCACCTGGAGATTGTAAAATCTCATGTTGGCATCATGTTTTGGATATAGCCTATTCTTTTGCAAGGACCAATTGATGTAACCTGCTACAAATTTTGTAATCTCTGATCCATCTGCCTTTTCTCTCTCTCTCTCTCTCTCTCTCTCTCTCTCTCTCTCTCTCTCTCTCTCTCTCTCTCTCTCTCTCTGTGTGTGTGTGTGTATGAGTGTCCTTTTTAGACACCTTTCATGTTCTTTTTAGTGGAAGCTCTCATCGAATCTCACTGAATCTTTCCTCAGCTAAGGTGACTGATCAGTGAGCTTAGTGAGCTTCAGGCATTTGCCTGTGTCCACATCCATATATACCCCCTGCCTCAACACAGGTGTTATAGGCACATGCCGCCATACCCTACTTTTATGTGGGTTCTGGGGATCCTGACTCATTGAAGTCCTTTTCCCTAGCTTTTATGTCTGACTAAATCAAGCACTGGAGGCCAATAGAATAAAAGAAGAGTCCTTTATTTTTAATATAAAGACAGAGCAGTCCTCTATCATATAAAGACAAATGCTCTGCATTTGGAGGCTTTTACATGGGACAGTGTTCATTATCCTGCTAACACAAAGTCTATTGTCACTAGATCAGACACCCTTCCTTCACACATAGTCATTTTCTCTGGCTTTTGGGGAAAGACAGAGCATTTGACATCCATTCTAGACATAGATTTAGAGCAGTTAGAGTGACTCCCACAAACCCAAAGGGAATTTGCTAATGGCAAACCTGGCCTGACCTATCCCTGATTGCCCCAGGCCTCTGGATCTTTAAGTCAAGTCGGTTCCTACCATGGGGTGTTCTTTAGCTCTCTCCTTACACCCTCCCTGCATTGTGAGCCTGTTCTGGTTTCCTGCCGTGTTCTCCAGCCCACAGCCACCTACTTTGCTAATTGTCTAGCTGGAGGCTTAAAAAAAAATTCCATAAGTATCATCATAAAAAAAATTTCCTTGTAAGCATCCTGTGTGCCCGTTCCTTATTAATATAATGACATTAAAGTGTTAGTTACATCCTTTGGACTTTCTGCGGGGGAGATCGAATAATGTTGCTCATTCACCGAACAAATAAAGTAAATATTAACCTAGCTAAAATTATAGACATCATGACTAATGCTACAGGAATGTATGTAAAATACTGTGAATTCAAAGATTAGATGTAGCTTCTAAAGTTGAAGCAAAATGCTGACAGTCTGCAGCCTTTTAATTTCTACTTTATCGCCCTGGAGACTGGGAAACTTAGAATATATCCTTTGTTTGAAAAAACCATGGACTCAAGAGGGACTTCATTATTAAATTCATCAGGTTTCTAAGCTTACTAATTAGGAAAGAATCATGTTGAACAATTGCTTTACAGTAACAGAACATAATGTATCGAAATGTCGCATTGTTCTGGTAATAACTCTCTTGATGTTAAGAAGAAACGATTTTTTGCTTAGATGTATATTAGTTTCTTTGTATTCCTCACCTCTAGACTTACCCCAAGCCATACAGTTTGCGTAGTGTAAATCCCGTATTAAAATTTAGGAAAATAGCCTGTCACCCTGAGGCAAGTGGATTCCCAGGCAGAAGAGAGAGACCCTGCCTCAAAGGGAGATAAAGAGAAAAGGAAAGAAAAAAAACGGAAGAAATTCAGGGAGAAAGGAAGGAAGAAAGGAAGAGACAGGGAGAAAGAGAAAGCTTGAGAAATTGACAGTGAGAAACTAAACACTGTATTCTGAATTAACACCAAAGTTAGGTCGTTTTTCATTATTAACTAATATTTTAAGAAACCCTCTATGTAATTAAATGCCCATATTTTATAATTTTTCTCTTAGTTATATTCTCTCCTCTCTCCTTATTCCTGTTTGTATAAATACAACAAGCCATATAACATTGTCAACAGAAAAGTGGGGGTCAGAGGAGGAGACAGGCTTTTTCTAAGCAGAGTTGGGTCGTGGTCCTGTGTGTGTAGTGTGCAAAGGCCACAGCCAGATCCCTGATGGGTGGAGGAACAGGTGATGACATGGGTCTCCTGGAAGGGAGGGCTCTAAGAGTGTAAGATGTGATGGCAGTCTTTGGCATTCTGGGTAGGCTCAGGGGAAAGGAGAGCCAGATGGCTTTTGGTATTGGAAAGGAAGAGCTGGAGAAAGGAGCAGGAGCATGGATGAGACCTCTTGCTGCTTTGCAAATGGGTGATTGGGAAGCCAGGGGCACAGGGCTTCTAGCAGGATTGAGTCCTTGAGTGTGGAGCCGGAAGAGAAGGACACGGTGTGTACAAGAGCACTGGGGGAAAAGAGTGGAGCTGGAGTTTGAGGAGAAGTTCTGGGAGAGGGGCAGAAGGGAGTTTGTCGGTGGGACTGAAGAAATGGGGGGAGGGGATCAGGAGGAAGGTCCTGAGAGGGTGGAGGAAAAAGCCACTTGAGAGGAAACCAGAGCAGGAGGGACATGGTGTTGGTGGGGGGAGTAGCCAGCAGGGTCAGAGTCAGCAGAAGGTTCCCTTAATAGAGTATGGCTTTGTAAAGGGGAGTTTGGAGTGTGGGATGTGGCACAAGGTTGATGGGGTGGGAAGGGGCTTCTGGCCACTTGCCACTTCATCGTGTGCACAAATGATATGTAAGGAGTGGAATAAAATAAAGCACATGCTGTCACATGACTAATACATATAGTAGGCGCTTAGTTCAGTTGATAAATAGAAGGATATGTGATATGTGGTGATAGCTGGGACGATGCTCTACAAGTATAGCAGTGTCCTATGATTTTCAAAAACCATTTGTATTTACACATATGATTGCCTGCATGTTTGTGTATGTGTGGTGCCCAGAGAAGCCAGAAGGGAGCATTTGATCTCATGGAACTGGAGTTACAGAGGATTGTGTGCTGCCATGTTTATGCTAGGAACCAAACTTGGGTCCTCTACAGGAGTAACAGGTGCTCCTGACCTCTGAGCCATCTCTCCAGCCTGTACTTTAAAGTTTTGTTTTTATGCTACTCTTTGAGCAAGTCTGAAGCTGACAAGCCAATTCACTCTCTGTTTTCATTTTTTCGTCCACATGTCATCTGGGGAGGCTGTCAAAATAACCAAGTAATAAAACTGTCTCTGAAAGTGTTTTGCACTGTGATAGATTTTTTTTTACACGCAATTTTGTGCTAGAATTTGTATCTTAAAGGGTCATGTCTCAAGAAAGGACAAAAGGCCAATTGTGATAATTCATTAGTCACTACCCAGGGCTCAGACACAGCACACATGTGGTCCCAGTTTCCACAGCAACAGGCAGGCAGAGGTGACACCTGGTCCAGGCCAGGCTCCCTGGTCCTGTCTAGAATGGCTTTGACAGGACACAATGGCTCAGTTTGAAGATTGCCTTAAGGATCTCAGTGTCTCCGCAGTGATGAGTGTGACCTCAACAGTGATGAGTGTGACCTCAACAGTGGTACTCAGCAGTTGACTCAGTCCCAAGCACTTTATAAAGAAAATATAATCACACAAAAATCACTGTATTTATCGGAAATCTCAGAGGAGTGGTTTTTTTTCCCATAGGCAAATACTTTAAACCTCCACATCAGAGAAAAGAGGGCAGAGGAGTTTATAATGCTGTACACCCAGTCTGAACTATGCTAGCGCCACCCCACCCCATCCCCTGTCCTAATTCCTGGCTTCAGATCTCTAATTCTCATAGTGAGCAACTAGGAACAAAATGGGGCACATCAGATGCGGGAGTGCACTGAATTCATCTTGAGGTTCAGTGCTGATGATGTAAATTGCCTCCATAGGACCACCTAAGGGGAGCTTTCTTTGGAAAGTCTATTTTTAGCTCAGAGCCTGGAAGAAACAAAGAGGCAGCAGAAAGTGTGCTCTTGCTTGACAAATGACAGAATGCAAACACCCTGGAGTGGGCTTTTACCCCTTGCCTTCAATCCCACACTTGAGGGGATTAAGGTAGAGGCTGGATATTAAGGCAGATTCCTGGAGAAGGCTGTGTAGTATCAGTTTCTGACATGCTCGAGAGCCCAGTGCTTCTTAATTCCAGTTCAGATTGCTCTATTGTAAGGGGTTGGGAGAGAGCAGGGAATTTAGACAAAGCAAGCTCCTCTAAGCACAGTACATCAATCCCGTGACATTTATCTGCACGGCGGCTACCCACTTCCGTACCTTAGCTCTGTCCCTCATCAGTAGGCAAAGGGCAATTAAACCCCTTAACCTTTCCCATTAAGGCCTCTTTCTGCCATCTCTTGCCCTTGAAGAAATGACAAACAAAGCTATAAAGTAAAAAGAGCAAAATGAAAACAGGATACCATCTCTTGTCTGGACTATGAAAATCTACTCCCAACATCCTTTTTCATCCTTCTTGCCCTATCTATTCTTCTGAAAATTGCCAAAGGTGTATTTCCAAAGCAAACTGATCCTGGTTCCCTTGCAAGTATCGAAGATCCTCAAAGAGAGAACCCTCCCCCTTTTTTCGCTCTTAGTTTTGGGTCCATGCCTGACACATATTTGACTAATTGGGATAGAACTAAGGATTGTCATTCATTAATATCCCTGACAATGCTCCTCCCTGGGTCTAGATGGAAATTTGTATGTGAATCTCCCACCAAGATCTCCCCCCTGTGAATGTCCACAGCCCATGTGACCTCATAGTTCATAAATCATTCTACTCTTCACGTAGATCCCCTTTGGGTAAGGATTTAATACTCAACAAGTTTAAGGTGAGTAGAAATAGCTAAGCTTTGCCCATAGTTCCCCTTTACCTCTATGACGCTCTACTAGCTAACCTACTTGTCAAAGACATCCTTACAGATTGCTCTTTGAAATCCCCGATATCAGACATCTGTGACCAACAAGATGGCCATTTCACGTGACTGTTCACTTTGAGCCTACTTTTCAGGGGGATGTTGTGGGAGTTGTCATGGAAACATCTGCTTCTAGAAACTTTGAAAGACATGTGTATGATACATTTGGCTCCATGGGATAGAAATGTCAGCTGATATCAAATAAAAAAAAGTTGTGAGACAGATTGGAAACTCAGATACAGCATTTCTCATCTCTCTTGCTGTCAGTCGTGGTTTTATGATTGCCTCTTGCCTAGTTACTTTGCTACTGCTGTGGAGAGACACTATGACCAAGGCAGCATAGAAAGGAAAGCATTTAATTGGGGCTTGCTTATAGTTTCAGAGGGATGGGATCATGACCATCACAGTGGGGAGCATGGCAGCAGGCAGGTAGGCAGGCATGGTGCTGGAACACGTGTCAGGAGCTTACATCTAAATCTGCGAGTTGGAGAGGGTTAACTGGGAATGGCATGGGCTTTTGAAATCTCAAAGCCTACCCACAGTGAAACACCTCCTCCAACAAGGCCATACCTCCCAGTCCTTCCTAAATAGTTCCACCTACTGCAGACCAAGAATTCAAATATATGAACCTATGGGGGGCATTCCTATCAAAACTATCACAACATCTAGTCTATGGGATTTTGCCATGCACCCCCCCATCTGTGCTCTATGTGCTAGAATCCAGTTTGCGAGCTTCGGGCAAGGGGCTGGAGGTTGAGGAAGCACACACAGAGACAGACCGATACACAGACTCCAATGCTGATATAAAAGCCCTTCTTTAATAGCACCATGGAGGTTTAAATACCCTGCAGTCAATGGCCAATAGGTGAAAATCCCATCCTCTGATCCTCTAGGCTAGGCACAGCTTCTAGTAACTTCAATTAGAAGGCTCTACAGGGAAGAGCAGCTGAAGGCCAGGACTCAATTAGTCTCAACAGGATTTGTGAGGATATGGTAGATATTAATATCAGATTTAGTCCCATAAGTGTGTCTTCATGGTCTTAACTTGATCTAACTGACTGGGGTGAAATAATTTGTGATTATTTCAGATTCATATGTTGAAGTCCAAGACAACATTAGCCTGAATATCAGAATTACCCTGCCTTGTGCTCCCATAGATTGAGACATGAACTTTTACCATGTTTAAGCCATTTTTTGTGTTGAAATTTCTTTTCACTGTAGCTAGCTATAATCTAACACAGAGGGCTACTTAATTGGGAGTAGGGGTGGTAGAAAGAAACCTGGTAGAGAGGAGATCTGAGTTAAGACCTAAAACAAGAGTTAAGGGTCCTATGATCTTCCCAGCAATGTCTAAAGGGCACATGTGCAGGGTGGAGGATCACTTGTACTGAGGCCAAGGATCCATTTCAGAAATGAAAAGAAGCCAAGAGGTAAGGAAATGGCCACATGACACACACATGGAGGACTGAAGCTGGTCCCGTAGAATCTTTCAATCATACTGAGGATCTGAGTCTTCTTTCCTGAGGGCCATGGGTGAATCATTGATGGAATTCTAACAGAAAGAAGTAACTGTATAGAATGCCTAGAGCAGCTTTCTCTCCATGGACACAGTCCAGTCTCTGGACACGTTCTCTTAAGCTCAAGAATGAAGGTGTTTATGAAAATTAAGCACTGCCGAGTTCACTTTTCTTCCTGTACCAACACCTTGAAGTTGGGGAATTTGTGATATTTCAGAGCCAAGTCATAGGCAGATGAGGCTGCTCAGTTGGAGTCACTTCCCTGGTGCAGAGGAAGAACTAGATGAAGGCAGAGGAAGGAAGAAAGCCCGTGCTGTCTGAGAGCCTATGCCCTGCTCACCCCTTTCCTCCCTAGAGCTCCCTTATTCACTTCCATGAAGAGTATGAAAAATCAGTATTTGTTCTTCATCCAGCTACTCCTCGTACACTTATGGAACAAAGTCTGGTGAGATCCTGTCTTGTACAATGACGTGCTTTGGGGTCTAGGAACAATATGATGGTGAATGTGGCAGGCACTGGCCCTGTTCAAAGAGGATTGTGCTGAGGATAAACCTAGAACTCGTGCATGAGAGGCAATCCTTCTTTCTCCAGCCACATCCATAGGCAGAAGATTTTATTTTTATTAAACTACATAAAATTGTAGTATTGATTATTAATAAGTCTGTAAAGAATGACACACTGACCTCTAAGACCTGAGTAAACTGTGAGAATAAATGTTGATCCACTAGAGGATCAGAGAGGAATGCAGAGAGGAATGCAGAAGAAACACTGAGTGACAGAGTTTACAGCATTTACAATAAGCAAATAACAGTGATAATGTGGAAAGCCTGCTACCTAGGGCTGTGATAACATATATTTTTAAACATCCAATTTCCTGGAAAAAGAAGAAATGACAAGCACAAAGAGATAGGGATATGTGATCTACATAAAGGAAATTAGGGGTCAGAACAGTCAGTCTATAAGGACATCAGATTTCAGATACAGTGTATTTCCTTCAGAGTATCAATTATGTTTAAAGAAGTAAGTAAGCGATAATCAAAGAATTAAAGGAAAATATAATATCAATTACCTCACTAAAGAGAATATATCAATAAAAAGGTAGAAGTTATCCTAAAGGTAAAATATAAGTAATTGAGATAAAAAGTAGAATAAGCGAAATACAGGTTACTAAAATAAATTAATAGTAAATATAAACTTATGGAGGAAATTATTAGTAAGTGTGGAAACAGATCGGTATGGGTTACAGAACCCAAAGAATGAATGAAAAAAATAAACAGAGTCTAAAAGAAACGTGAGACACCACTGGGTGTCAATGTCCACGTGATGGGAGTGCCAGACAGAAGAAAGAGAAAGGAGCAATACTCAATTGAGGAAATAAGGAATGAGCATTCCTCATGTCTAGTGAATAACAAATCCAGAAAGCTCAAGGAATTCCAAGCAGGTTAAATTTGTAGAGATTCTCATGAACGGTTACATTGTAATAAACGTGCTGGAAGTGAAGGATGAGAAAAGAAAAACCAGCAAGAGAACAGTGACGCATTGACAAGGAAGCCTATGCCTTTTATAGAAGCTAAGCTATGCTATGGCTTTCCATAGAGAAGATGGAAGTCAGAGGACAATGGACTGATATATTTAAAGTGCTGACCGGGGGGAAATACTGTCTATTAAGAATACTGTTCATTCTCTCATCAGTTGTTAATGGAAATGCAAACATATATACCTGCTCTGGAATTCAGTATACTGAATCTTCAAAAATTCAAAAATAAATCTATATTATGAAAAAAGAATGCTGTTTATTCAACAATGATGTCTTATTAAGATAAGGTGAAATAGAATGAATATCTACAAAATGAATTGGTTTCTAGCAAATCTAGGTAAAAAAAAAAAAAAAAGCAAAACCAAAGAACAAAACCAACAACAGTTTTCTGGCTGAAAGTGACACCTGATAGGCATCCAAATCCTCATGAAAAAAGCAAATGATACTGTAGTGGTATAATGTTTTTATTTTGATAAATAAGTCTTGCCTGAAGACCAGAGGCAAAGCTAAAGCCACTAGAGGTCAGGCAATGACGACACACACCTTTAATCCCAGGATTTGGGAGATAGAGGCAGATGGATCTCTGTGAGTTCAAAGCCACCCTGGGCTACACAAGATCAATGCAGAAACAAATCCAGGTGGTGGTGACTCACACCTTTAATCCCATTCCTAGGGAGTCACAGGCCTTTAATTCCAGCTCTAGAGGGGATATAAATTGGGAGGAGAGAGAGGCTTAGATTGTTTAGTTTGCAGTCGCCCGGCCTTGGTGGCAGGAAGACTTCTCTAGTGGCTTGGCTGCTTTGCTTTTCTGGTTTTTGGGTTGAACCCCAATTTCTGTCTTCAGGTTTTTATTATTCATGTTACATGACCAGTGACTAAGAGGCTTCCTGTTCTTCCAACGGACTTGAGTTAATTTCCCAGCACCCTGTTTGGGCTGCTCATAACTGCTGATTAACTAGGATATCTGGTACCTTTTCTGTTTTCTACAGACACTCACACACACTTGGACATACACTCCCCCACACAAATAAATAAATAAATAGTAAAATAGATCTTACACAATTAAATAAAGTGGTAATTTTAACAAAATGCGATTGGGATGACAACATTTTTAAAATGTAACTATATAATAGTTCAACACAAAGGAGAAAGAAAATAGAATTTCAGAAGTTATTGTTTCTGTGTATAATTGCAATTTATGAGTCAGAAACTAATTTCGGTAAGTTGAACTGTTTATTGTGTGTCTCCAAATAAGTAATAAGCTGACTTATAAAACACCTTACATTACTGAACAAATTAAGATGTTATATTGAAAAATATCCATTTGATGCAAAGGAAAAATATAAGAACAATAACTACAAAACCCTGAAACCATAAGATGCAGATAACAAGAAGCAAAATGTCAAATATAAACCCAATTATATCAGTAATAACACTGAGTAAGAATGAACACCCCAACGAACAGAGATTCTGAGACTGATAACACATCTAAATACAACTATTTGTGTTCCACAAATATACACTTTTAACTGAAAGATACAAATTGAAAAAGGAGGAAAAGATAGTCACATAAAGAGCAATTACAAGAAAGTTAAATACTCTAATATCAGATAAAACATATTTTAAGTGAATTATGCTACTTGAAGCAAAGAACGTTTTGCAATGGTGAGAGGATCAATTTATAAGAAATCTATAGCAATTATAAACACACAGTTATTAATAACAGGGTACAAAAATACACAAGGCAAAACTGACTTAAATGTCTGGACAGATAGGCAACTCAACCACCGATATTTCAAACTCCATGTTCAAAGACAGAACAAACAAAGAAGGTATAGAGCTGTATCCCATTAGGGGTCAACCAAAGCTATTTCAATATTCCACTTTCAATGACAACTAGAACGAAGACAAAGAAGGTTTGGAGCTGTATCCCAATAGGGCTATTTAAAAGAAGATAGGATCTTTCTCTTCTACATGAAGTTATATTTAACCTTGATGACTGAAGCTACTAGAATTACCTTATGAAATTGGCAACCGAGCCTATGGGAGATGTTCATTTTCTGGGCAGTGGCAAGACCAGTCACTCAACACTAGGCAATGACTCCCACTCCTGTGGACCCTGCTTTGAGGAAACAAAATGTGTTCTTACTGTTTTAGCCATTGTCCATGTAACTTGAGATAGCATCTCACTGGATATCCCAGGCAAGCCTGGAACTCATGATATAGTTCAGGTTGACCCTTAAGCATGTGTTCCTCAGCTTCTGGGAGTGCTGGGATTATAGGCACCACCACACAGGCCCTTTGCTCTCTTTTAAGAAACTTCAAGCCGGGCGGCGGTGGCGCACGCCTTTAATCCCAGCACTTGGGAGGCAGAGGCAGGTGGATCTCTGTGAGTTCGAGACCAGCCTGGTCTACAAGAGCTAGTTCCAGGACAGGCTCCAAAGCTACAGAGAAACCCTGTCTCGAAAAACCAAAAAAAAAAAAAAAAAAAAAAACCCAAAAAAAGAAATTTCAAGTGTAGCTTTCTTTCCTATCATTTAGAAACTTTCCTAACCAGTGCACTGTATATACTACTGAACAAATAGTCAGTAAAATTATATATACATATATATGTATATATATATATAGTGTTTATTAATAGAGGAGAACAATGAAAAACTCAAAAAAGAAACAATCAAAAAGCTCAAGGTAAAATGAGAATAGAGTCAAAAGAACTTGAATCAAGCCCACTCTCTTTACAGTATTAGGTATGTAATCTTGCGTAACGTACTCAAAATTATGTATGTGATCGAGTAAGGTACTCAGTTTCCTTAAATCTTAGTTTCCCTTATCTAAAACTGGAATGATCCCCCAAAATTTCCAAAGACTAAATATAATAATGTAAATTAAATGGAAATGTGAGAAATTATGATGAATGCGTTCATTAGTCAATGAATTATTCAGTTTATTTGTGAGTCTAGGACTGTCTCACCCCTCATTTTTTTATTGTATGCAATTTGGTGTACCGACCTTAATTGATTATTCCAAATTGAAGAATGGAAAAAGAAATGAATAACAGATAGCGTTATTGAGAGAAACAGTTCCACAGTTCTGTTTCAATCTTGAAGAGCCGTGGAGAAAGCTTTCCTTGGCTGCCAATACTGCATTTCATCGGATAGTTTCTCGTTCTTGTTAGACAGCACTTTCTGGATTCACATGTAGCATGTGGCTGAGAGCCCTTTCCCCCTACTGCTAAGGAATTCCATCCCATCCGTCTCCAGTTGGAGCCTCAGATCTCAGGGCACCAGCGGTCAGACCAGACTCTATTATCCATTGCTTTGATTCTTTGATCTATCTGATCCCATTGTTTATATTCCCATCAGTTTTTCTCAGAGGAGTAGGAGTGGGGTAAGAACAGATTGCATCACACTTCAGTGCAGTTCCTGATTCATTCTGTCTTTTCTGGGTTAGACCAACTTTAGTATGGAATAAGTGGAAAAGGAACAAACCCAAGTGTGGATGGCTCCCATTACTCTGACCAGGTCTCACTTACGCTTGTCATCAGGAGCGCAGTGACACATCTCTCTCACAAAGGTCCTTCTGTGTTCATCAGGCTGATGGAATTCCAGGAAGAGCAGTGTGGACATGAAGCCACCTCATCTTCCTGATTTAGACCAAGGTCTCTGGGTCCAATTGCAACAGATTTGATGCCCTGAAGGGGAGGCATGGGAAAACATCTGGAAACAAGCTTGCTGTACCTGCATTGGGTGGAAGGGAGCAGTAAGAAAGGACTAAAAAAACCAGTGAATTTGGATTGAACAGACTTGAAGGAGACAATGGAGTAAGTCTTGTGGATGTTTGGGCAAGCATTCCTGGACCAATTAAATAATATAACAGAAAAGAAATTGAAGGCTCAAGAGAATGTCTGTTTAGCCTCAATCCCTTTGTAGCATTACCAATTGCATTATGGGACAGAAGTCTTGTAACTTGACCGCTGCTATCGTTCCTACTCTCACTGCAGTGGAAACCTACCCGACGGGAAGGGAGGATTTATTTTAGCTCACAGCCTTGGGATGATCCATTATCTCCACCTTGGCTGGAAGAAAGGGTGACGGAAGTGTCTCTCAACATGGTGACAGGACTGTGCAGCTGGCTGCTTGCATCTGGGTGGCTCAGGAGGAGACTGTGCTGTAAAACTCAAGGCCCTCTTCCCAGCTGTCCACTTTCTTTGCCTAGGCCCTGTATTCTTAAGGTTCCCCATTGTTACCTCCAAAAGTACACCACCTGGGGACAAGTTTTTAAAAACACGAGCCTGTGGAGGACGTTTTACACCCAAACCATAACCACCAAGCCCAGAGACGCACCTCCTCTCATCCGTTTGCCTTGGAGACAAAGATTCTAATGTGAATCTTGGCAAGAGCAACATCTTGTCTAGATGAACTGACGATGCTTATCTGACATAAGGCAGCTCCCCCTCAGCTTGCCTTTGCTATCACGGCTGCTGCCAGCTATGGTCCTGCCACCAATTCCTGTCAACAAACCACGAGGGAGCAATAGGCACACGTTTCTCTATCCTTTTTCCCAGGATTGAAGCCACCTCCTGTCTCTTGCCCTCTGATAATTGGAATGTAGATGTGACAGACATCACACTCTGGCCTAGGAAAGAGTAGAGTGGGAAACTAAAAGCTACAAAGGTTCTGAGGTGACCTGAGAAGGCAGACACACCTATTGCCTTAGGACTACATGCTGGATTAAAATATAGGCTAACTGGTTAGCTCAGTGGGGAAAGGCTCTTGCTGCTGAGACTGGTGACCTGGATTTGATTCATGGGACCCTCATGGAGCGAATCAACTCTTGTAAATTGTCCTTTGCTCTCTATACACACCATTGCACCTGCACACACATGCACACACACATGCACACACACATAACACACAAATAAATAAGTACAATTAAATAAAAATTTACGCATGGCTGAAGTACAAAGAATAATTGATGAGACATGGAACGCATAATTTAAAAATACAACACAAATAATGACAGTTAGTTATTTTATTGTGTGTATTACAGTTCCCTACACATGATGACTGTAAGGCATCCTGGAAAGAAGAAAAACTGGAGTTTTCATAGATTTAATACCTTCACTGCATATGTTCTCTCTCTCTCTCTCTCTCTCTCTCTCTCACACACACACACACACACACACACTATTTTCAAAGAAGGTTTAGAAAAAAAGTTCCTTGTCACTAAAACAAAAAAAAACAAAACACAAAAAAGAAAAAGAAGTATTTATTACCTAAGTAAACTTCGGTATCTTTTAATTTGTAGTCTCAAGGCCTGAATCTGCTGCCTGTAAAGAGAAAGACTTAATGTATAATGTAAGTGATTAGTTGATTGAAGTCTTAAGTAAAATTACCTTTCACATGATCAATTTATATTGGTTGTAAGTTTTTAAGGAATGGTGGTGTATAGTTTAGCAAGCATTTCAAATACTGCAGTAGATCCTTTTGACAATTGTAACCAATATCTATGAAAGAGACAGAGTGTTTTACCTCATAGGAAGGTCTCTCCTACTCTGTAAGGCCTTGCATGGATTCCTTAAAATTACTAGGGACAATGGGTGATACACAGGACATCCAGCGACAGGCTGTTTCAGTTTCCCAGTCATCCCTGTCATCTGCACCTCCATCAGGGATTCCTTGAGCATGGTTCTGCCCCCTTCTCCCACCCTGTGCCCACTGGTGAACATCCCATGTGCCTTGTAGGGATGACTCCACCGGCTTTCCTGACACTTGGCAGGATGGCTGATGGCTTGCATGTTGCCTCTCTCTTCCCACCATCATGGCCTCCCTGCTGTTCTCTCTCTTCCATACTATGATGTCCCTGGTGGACATCGCACAGCCCTTACTAATCACTGTGGCCCCTTTCCCCTTTCCAGTTGGAAAGCAGACATGGTGGCTAAGTCTCTGTGACTACTCACCTCTGGCCAGGACTGATTCTTGTTTCCTATTGTCTTGACTCTCATTGTGACCTAACCCTGCAAAGGGGCCAAGTTTCTCTTTTATCAACTTCGGAGCCATTGTCATTGCCAGTGGAAACTAATTCCAAGAATGTAACTCCAGAGAGTCATTTGATTTTCGTATTTCCAGGCTCTGTGTTTCCCCAGGCCCATGTGCAGACATGCCCTGTAACCAACTCAAGTGTCACTGTACTGAAGCATCTTTCTGAGGGACTTCATCTGGTGGGATGGTCTCAGAGCTAGGCAGGGGTTCGGACCAGTCACATGCCCTGCATTGTTATGGACCATTCAATCCATTCTGCTGGTTTCTCTCAGTAGGCCCATTTGAGTGGAATGGGCTCCCCGCTCCCAGTCTCTGGTATAGGTAGTGAAGCTGTTTCTTCTATTAGGATGATGGATATCCATATTTAACTGCATTGGGAGGAGGGGTGTGGCCCTTCAGACCCCACCCCTCTCAGACCTGATGCAGTCTTCCTATGTTAGGCTCTCTTACATCACTGACTTTGAAGCAAAGAACAAGGACACGATTTAAGAATAAAGCACTCATTGACAACAACAACAACAACAACAACAACAACAACACCCAAACGAGGAAGAGATGGACAGAGACTAGGGTGAGAGCCTGGAAGATAAAGCTGCTGAGCAGGAAAGGTGATAACAGGGAAGGCCAGCCTTGGCCTGCTGGCTTGGGGGCTGGAGGAGGAGCCATGTGGCCTCCAGCTGTGTGCAGCTGTTAGTCACTGGGTCTTTGAGCTATAGAGGAAAGCCTGGGAGGAACCTAGGGTTACAGTCTTGCCACAGGCTGCTCTATTGACCAGTGTGGGTGGGGGCGGGTATTTCTTGGAGAAGCTAGGGAACAGAGGGTGAGGTGAGTGAGACTCAGCACCATTCTCCCCCGAAGGAATGTGACCTGTACATGAATCCATGTGTGAGTCGCAGGACTGATGATGGCATAGGAGCAACTGAGCTGGGGGACCAGGCAAGGCCAAGTGTTCATGTGTCCGTCACTCCTGCGGCAGAGGTACAGCGCTCAGTTCATCATTAGACTTTCTGTAGCATTTAGAAAACCATCTCCAGCTGTGCTCAGCTCTCCTTCGTTTCCCCACTGTGAGGATACTGAGACAGAGTTCTCCACAGTTCTACAGAGCTGAGAAACAACTAGAATTATAGCATTGAAATCTCTCATCCTGCCTTCCTGCCTCCCTCCTTCCTTCCCTCCATCCTTTTTTTTTGACTGTGACTATACAGTCTTTGCTATACAGACTAGGCTGACTCCTGAACCTGCAGCAATCCTCCTGTCTCTGCCTCTCAGTGCTGGGATAAACATTCTCTGGCCTCTGGTACCTGTGTAGCATCTAGAGATCTGTGTGGGAGGAGAAATGAAACAGAATGATCTGTGAATCATGCAATGTTCCTCTCAGCTGGACCCAGGAAACCCTGGAAGTCAGCTGCAGGAAGCAGGCTGGGGTTGCTTGAGATTTTGTTTTATTTTTCCTTATCTTGTTTCATTTAATTTCCTTTCACTCTTGAGACCAGGTTTCATGCATCCCATGCTCACCTCAGACTTGCTCTCTATCCTAGGATAACCTTGACTTTCTGATCCTCCTGTTTCAACATCCCAGGTTCTGGACTCTTGCATGGTCTACTCGTCTGATCTTTATCCTCCTTTGTTTTGCAGTCAAGGCTGCAAGATGACCTTGCACCTGTTTGCAATGCATCCTTCAGTTCACAGTGCTTGCTGAGCTCCAGAAAGCTCTTTTCACAAGACAGCTTTGTTATGGGTACAGGGCAAATCCACACAGGTCTGAGCTAATGGATAAGGGCACTGGGAATGAGAAGGTCCGTGTGGGTTTATCCAAGACACACATTTCATAAAGGTGGCATTGGTGCGTCTCCAGGCCCAAAGCCCCCAGAGTTCTGTTAAACCATATGCCCGCTATTGATAAAACTAAAACAGAAAGGGTAAGTCAGTCTGCTCCAGGATCAGTCCCAGGGGTCTTCTCTGTTGAATAATTATGTTTTTATCAGTTAAAGCACATTGTCTTAAAGTATGAGTATATGGAGGCAGGGCTCAGCAAAGAAGCTTCTGAAGAGTCAGATAGTAAAAATTTCAGTCTTTGTGGGCTGCCAGTCGACATCTCGATCATTCTGTGTTGCTCTCCTCTCGAGAAAACACTCAGCAAAATTGTGTCAATAATTAGGTGTGGTCAGAGACACTATCAATCAACAGATGTGGCTATCCTGCAAGAAAGCTAGGAGATGGGAATTTCGTGTAACTGTCATGGAAATATTCCTCCCCTTTCCCAGAGCCATTTATAATGTAAAAGCTAGGATAATCATTAAGCCTGCATGAATATTAGAAAATGAAAGAATTTGTGCTTGGGAGAGAGAGAGAGAGAGAGAGAGAGAGAGAGAGAGAGAGAGAATAAACCCATGTTGTTACGTTCTTTTGAATATTAAATTTCTTGACTCTATAGCTTTACCCATGGTTTTTGCTTCAAGTTCCTGCTTGAGTTCCTGCCCATGCTGAACTATGATCTGGAAGTGTAAGCTGAATAAAACCTTTCCTGCTCTGGGTTCCTCCTAGTTACAGAAACAGAAAGGAAGTAAGAGCAGTAGACTTCAGTCTGTTACTTTGCTGCTGTGTTTCACGTCGCACACGTATTGTTTAACAGGTTTTTCTCCTGTGACTTTCTGTTAATTCCACTTAGCTGTGGCGCATGCCGCTGAGTTTTTCAGGCAAAGCAAAGAACACATTCTCTTGTGTCCGCTCTAAACACCAGATTCTGGCTTCCTAGAACACAAATGATCAATTAAATCTTTGTAGCGAAGGGTGGTGTCATGATCCGCCACAGGCGATAGATCAGGAGGAAGCAACACATCATACATCTGCTCCATCTGGAAATGCCTGTGGTACCAGGGCTCCACAGATAAATAGAGTTAGTGGCAGTAGGGGGATAGTTAGAAGTTCTAGAGTCCCAAATGTCTGAGAAGCAAAGCTTCTGCTGCCAGGGCAGGGAAAAGATGGATATCTTATCCCCAGAAGAGAAAAGGAACATTCATTTACCTTTCTGTACCTCCCAGGCCTCAGTTGACCAGATGACCCTTGCCCATATTGGTGAGGGCCATTTCCTACACCCATTACCACACCAATGATTCAATTCTCTTTTGGAAACAGCCTTGAGGATACACTCAGAAGTGATGCTTTACCCAGCTATCAGGGCTTCCTAGCCTAGTCAGTTGACATAGAATATCAGCTGTCACATCAGCCTTCTGCTAATGATGCTAATCTACCTTTCTGTTGATATTAATTGTGACTATTGTTATGTGACCATAAAGGACTTAATTCTTTCCTAACGGGAAGAAGGCTCCAAACCCTGTAATTTATCGAACACATTCACTGTCTTGATTGTCTAGCTGGATGGAGACACGTTGGCAGGAAGAACAGGGGAGACTAGTGTTTTAGTTGCTCACATGTCCATCAATGACACAACAACTATTCATTATTGACAAAGTTGAACTACACCTGCCTGGACATGATTGCTACTGGAAACTAGAACAGGACAGTGTGAGTGACCAGTCCAAGAGCATAGTCATTAAGATCTTGGTACACTTGCCATGGTGGGGTCAGGACACCATCGGGTAAACTCTGGGTTCTTGTGACATGCAGGTGTGTGGAGACAGAAAGGGCAGACACATGGGACAGGTGGCATACATTGATATCTTGTCTCTCATGTAGCCCCAGGTATGAGATAAGACTGGGTTAAAAAAGTTCTTAACACCTGGTAAGACCTCATGTCTACAAATAAGAGCAACACTGGCAGCTTTGTGGCTGGGTGTTGGGAGGGTTAAATGAATTTCTGCATTTGAACCAATATCTACTTCACACAATTGATGAGTTCCATAGAATTGTTCTGAGCCTTCATGCATGTGAACCCCCAATCTCTTTTTAAATTTTAAGAAATACTTCAGAACTGTGAAATGATTTTCCTCAAGGTCATACAGCCACAAGAGGTAGAGGAGGGAGGAAGAGAGAGAAGGGGGAGTGAGTGGTTGGGAGAGTGAGAAAGAAAGATGAGAGACAAAGCGAGAAAGTTCAAACTTGAATCATCTAGCAAATTTTTATTATGAAAATACTTGCAAAACAATAACACCACCAACAAAACCACACTAAAATTAACCAGACCCCAAATCTATTCATCTCAGTAAACTTCTCTACAATTGGAATAGCTGTTCTACAGCTATGGATAAGTGCATGAAATAAATAGTCAATAGTGAAAATGTAAAACAAAATGTGAAGCTCTACAAAATATTTTAAGTTTTATTATGTATTTTATATATATGTGCATGTTTGCACACATGTATGTATATGTGCAACTTGTGTGCAGTGCTGGCTGACGTCAGAAGAGGGAGTCAGATCATTTGGAGCTGGAGCCACCATGTGGGTATTGGGAATCCAGCCCTGATGCTCTTCAGGAGAAGCCGGTGCTCTGAGCAGCTGAGACATCTCTCCAGCCACACAAACATGGGTCTTCTAAGTGCAATGAGGTAGGGTCATTTATCTGAACAAGAACAGTGACATTCAACATCCAAGTCAGTTTTAAAGTCGCAATGACAACTAGACGATCTGGAACCTTGCCTGGGTTTCTGGAGTTCAAATCCTGTGACTGTCAGTGCAGGCTGGTGGTTCCTGTTCTTATCCACCTTCTTCCTTGAGGACGCAGCTTCTTTAGGCAGACTGATTGATTTGTGACTCCCAGCATCTCTAAACCACTCATCTCAATGTAGCCATGTGATTCAGGAGAGCTGGAGCTAAGCCATTTTGCTAGAAAATGATTAAGACAAACTCCAGGAATATTGTGAGCTTATCAGAAAAATCAATTCCTCTAACAAGGAAGTGAGTCACTATTGATTTTTTCCCCTCTAATTAGACTCGGAGCGCTGATAGCTTTTTGTGAGTGATGGCAGTCAGTGTGCTTTCACCAAATGTATTTTTTCCCTTTGCAGTGGAATATAACATGCTTTCAGAAGCCCGTGCCTCTCTTGTTTCTTTCAGTTCGCGAAGGTTAGCATGGGAGCTTTTAGACACTTGCCGTGGTGGTGTCAGGACCCCATGGGGCAGTCTCTGGGTCCTTGTGACATGCAGGTGCATGGAGGCAGAGAAAGGGCAGACACATGGGACAGGTGGTACACACTGATGGCTGCGAATAGCTGAAACGTGACTATGGAGGTCGTTAAAGTAGCAAGCAAGCGACTTCCAATCCCAGAAGTCTGCATGCATGAGCTACATGCTGTGTAACTGTGAAAGAAGCCAGGATGCTTCCTAGCAGATGTGATGTGGCTTGGAAATGAAATACCTCTCATAGGATCATGCGTGTAAACACCTGGAGCCCGGCTGGTGGTGGTGTTGGTGTCATGCCTTTCCCACCCTCGTGGATTGCATCCCCTCTGGAGTTGGAAGCCAACAAAACCCTTTCTTTACATTGCTTTTCATTCCACCCTGCAGAGAATAAATAGTTGGCTCAATGGGACTGACAGGGCCAGCTCGTACCCATTTGCAAGGAAGGCCTATTGTTAGGATTGGAACCTTCTGGAAGAAGAGTTCTGAACATTGGTATGGCTACCTGGCCAAAGCAGTGCTGTGCTTCAGAGGGATGGGACACAGCATTGGGACACGTGCCACCAACTGTGACTCCTGCTGAGTGCCTATTCTTGTGGTTGGTGCCTGGCACATGCTGAGTCTGACATTCAGGTGTCTGTTGAACCCCAATGAAATTGCAAATCAAGGCTCAAACTTCATTTTGAATTATCCCCATAGCAAATGTTTGTTCCCACGGTGACAGGTGGCAACTGGGATGATCGTACGTGTCAGGACTATGAAGATGGACTTGCAGCCAGCTGGGTTACGGAAACTCATTCTTCCTCTTTCTGATGTGTCCACATTGAATAAATCTCTTTTTTCTCCTTGTCTCTGTTACTTTCTGTCTTTAATTGGTTGAATAAAGATGGTGGCTGAGCTTGGCTTGTTAGCTGCCAGTATCCAGGCTCTGACCCTAACAACTCTGGTGGCAATTTGAATGAAGTGTGGCTGGTAGTTAGCAATGATCCTCTAACGCTGATTCTCAGGACAAGTGTGCAATGCTAGTGTCAGATGATGTGGACGTACGAGGATCCTGTACCTCTTGACAATTTTTCTGTAAATCAAAAACTGTACTAAAGCAAAGCTCACCTGAAAATTAAACAGAGGCTGTTTAGGTCCAAAACCGTCTTCAAAGACTCCTGGCAAGCTTGGTGGAATGCCGCAATGAGAAGGCAAGAGTAGAGCTATCCACTGGGGCATGCCGGTGACTGAGCAACTCTTGATGACCTTGCGGGTGTCAACAGCCAGCTTTTCATCTCCCCCATTTCCTTCACTGAGAATTCATACTTATTACTATTTCATTGAAAGTTCTTGGTCCTTATTCCTCAGTTCACTGGATTATCTTTAATATTCATATTTAACTTAAGTTATTGACATGTTTTGTTAACTGCCAAATATCCAATCATGTTTTCATTAAAGTGCTGTTTGATTATAGCTGTTAGCATTTTCATGAAGAGTTCTGTACCAGTATTCACAAAGTTGCTTATGTTAGTATATATCACTTTTTACAGGTGTGGTTTACATTTTGGAAATATTTCTTCTTTCTTTCGTTGTCTTCCTCAAATGCTAAATGATCTCTAGTTGGCAAATGTTAGTAGCTTTTAATTTACAATTTCTGTTGTAGTAAAATCTCTAGGACTGGGCATGGTGGGACACACCTTTAGTCTTAGCCCTCGGGAAGCAGAAGCAGGGGAATCTCTGTGAGTTCAAAACCATCCTGGTCTATACATAGAGTTCCAGGCCAACCAGAGCTACATGTAAGATCCTATCTCAAGAAATATAGATTATACAATTAAAATGAGCATCTGTGTACTCAGAACTCAATTAAAAGAGTGGACATCATTAGAGTTTAGAAATCATGTGCCTCCCTGATTTTATCCCATTCCTGCCTCTCTTGTCTACAAGTCCTTAAAATTTAATATAATTCTCCCTTTCTATTATGATTTCCCATGAATATTCCTATATTTAAAATAAATATTGGTCAGTTTTTGCCTGCCTTTGTTTTATATGCCCGAATTACACTGAATATATTGTTTGGAAATTACCTTATTATAATTTTAATTTCATTTTCACTACTGTGTGCAGATGAAGTTCACTATTTTTCATATGTCATGACTTGCTAAGCTTTCTTGCTCTTGAGGGATATCTAGGTGATTTCCAGTCTTTTTCTTTCTTTTTAAAATATTTATTTACTTATTTATTTGTTTGTTTGTTTATTTATTTATTTATTTACTATGTATGCAATATTCTGTCTTTGTGTATGCCTGAAGGCCAGAAGAGGGCACCAAATTTCATTACAGATGGTTGTGAGTCACCATGTGATTGCTGGGAATTGAACTCAGGAACTCTGGAAGAGCAGGCAATGCTCTTAACCACTGAGCCATCTCTTTTGCTCCCCAGTCTTTCTTTCTTGTGTATATTCATATGTGTGTCCACATCTCTGTGTGGGTGTGCATGCATTTACATACATGTGCATGTGCACATGGAGACTAGAAGTCAATGCCATGTATTCCTTAGTTACTCTCCATCTTAGTTTTTTGAAGCAGGATCTCTCACCGAATCCAGTGCTCTCTAATTCAGGAAGATTGGTTGGCCCACAAGCCCCAAGGAGTCACTTGTCTCTGCCTCCCCAGCATGGGGATTATAAGCATGGGCCATTATGCCCAGATTTTTTACACTAGTTCTGGGGGATTGGAGTCAAGTTCTCATGCTTGTGTGGCAAGCATTAAACTAATTGAGCCGATTTTCCACCCCCAAATGCCCATTGTCTTCCTCAAACTTCTTAAAAGCTGCATTTATGTATATGATATATATACACACATATATATATGTGTGTGTGTATGTATGCATGTATACATATTAACTTCTTTTAATATTCCATCATCTAATAAGTTACAGTCAGAAAGATTGACAGTTAGGGCTTCAGTATAAAATTTGGAAATCTGAATATAGGTCCTCATGCTGGAGCAGCAAGGGCTCTGAGCCATTTTTCCAGCCTTTCAACTTACCCTGCCCCTGCCGTGCATCTCCTTGTCCTCCCATCTTACCCCCTGAGCACCTCCCCATCCTCCCATCTTACCCCCTGAGCACCTCCCCATCTTCCTCATCTTACCATCCTGAGTACTTTCCCATCTAACCTCCTGAGCATTTTCTGATCTTACTCCCTAGGTACCTCCTATCCTTCCATCTTACCTCCTGAGCACCTCCCTGTCCTCCCATCTTACCTCCTAGCACCTCCCCATTCTCCCCATCTTACCCCTGAGCATCGCCTTAGCTCCCATTTTTTGTGTCCTTAGTTAACCATAGGAAAAATGTAATTTTACATTTATAGATTAAAGTGTCTTGCTCGCACTTTGGGTGACACGCTGGACGCCAGCCGTGCAGCTTTGATCTGTGCTGGCAGAGCAGATGTGGCATGCTCTCTCTGATTTCCCACAGCTGTGTGGCAGCATGCTCTGGCAGAGCCAGAACAAGAAACTGAATCGCCCATAGGACTTAAAGAAATGATTTTCAGTGTGGTCTGCCCAATGAGAGTACATCTAAGTACAGAGAAGATGGGGAGACTTTTGCTGCTTCAGGAGAAGTTCCCACTCTGTGAAGAATGCCATGAAGGTCAGTCTGTGGGTTTATAGAACATAGGAAGCAATAGTCATGATTTAACAGAAGAAAACTGCCCCTGTGAAAGGGACCTGCAGCTCTGTCATTCAAAAACGTACTTATGGGCTAACCAGATGGCTCAGCAGTAAAGGTACTTGCTGGCAAGCCAGATGATCTGAGTTTGATCCCTGGAACCCAGATGTTGGAAGGAGAGAACAGATCCTATAAATTAGTGTCTGATCTCCATAGACACTTTGTGACATGCACACACCCACACATGTACACATACGTATAAATGTTCATAAATGCAAAATATTAAAAATATATTGACTGGATATATATGCTTAAGGAAAGTGTGTGCATAGTATAGGTTGTCAAATTTTCAAAAGATGCCCATGCCCGTGCAAGGAGCACCCAGATGAAAAGCACAGCACGTGCCTCCTGCCCCTCCTCGGGCTCTGAGCCAGACACTCCCCCATGTTCTCCACACTCCACCGCACTCCTGACTTTTAACAGTGCACATGAGTACTGGCTCTTGGCCCTTTCTATAAACTGTACATGCCTTTTGTATCTGGTTTCTCTCATATTTCTTCGCGGGTGCTGTTCATATTGTTTCATGCAGTTAACGACTCTGCTAACACTATTAGCAAACACGAGCCGTTTAGAAGGCACTGTGTATTGAGATATGTTTCACATTTGGATATAGATAGAATCCAAGAAAAATTACAAGTTTTTGTATTATTCTAGTTGTATGACTGTTTGAGTTTTATTTCTGTGGTTGTGAGAAAATATCCCAACAAGAAGTAACTTATGGAGCAAAGGTTTAATTCAGCTTATATTTCCAGGTTATGGTCTATTGCTGCATGCAGCCGAGCCTCAGTGGCAGGAGCATGGAGCAGTAATTGCATCACACAGAAGAAATGCCTGCATGCATGTGTGCTGGCATGCTAGCTTGTGCTCAACTCTAGTTCCCCACTTTTCTACAGTTCAAGACTCCCTGCCCAGGGAATGGTGCTACACAGTAGGTGGATCTTCCCACATCAGTTAACTTGATTAAGCCACACAGATGGGCCCATAGGCCAGCCCAGTGTAGACAATCCCACATTCCAGCCCAGTGTAGACAACCCCTCACTGACGCTCCCTTTCCAGGTAATTCTAGATGATGTCAGACATCAAGATGATATCTGAACAGATAGACTGAACTGACAGACAAGATCCCTGAAACTCTCTCAGTTCTGGAGGCAGAGCCTGACAATCCCCCGTCTGTGCAACACACACTGGGGCATGGCCAGCAGCAGGGCATCTCTGGCTCCAAAGGGATTACATAGGAGTCAGTTAATGAAGCAGTTATAAAAAGAATCTCATGATGTGAGCAGGTCACAGGTGCCGATGCTGGTTGATTTGGGAATAAATTAAAGCTAAAAATTAGCACTTACAGGACAAAACCCTGATTCACGCGAACTGTGCGAGCCGGTTAAGTAGCTTTGGCAATAAACCATTTGCTTTTAGCTGCTCTGGGAGAATTTAACCCCTTGAAATGAGGCCGGCAAATAAAAAGACTCCAAACAGAGTCTTTCACAACACTCTGAAATAAAGGAATCAGAACAAGAGCCATAGATGATTGAAAAATAGGAAACATTACAGAGAAAAGAGATTTGTAGCCAGAAATACCTCAGTCTGGAAACTGTTTTTTTGTGAAAGTGTAAAGACTTGAGTTAGATCATTAGAGCAGCCAGACAGGGAGTAGGACAGTGACCTCCTTCCATGAGAAGGTTCAGGCAGGCCAGCACAGGTGAGCTGTTAATCACTGTGGGGATCCGGGGAAGGCACTTGGGTATGCTTGGTGTGTATTCTGGTAGCAAAGGCGGAGTGGGGGGAGATGCCTTTTGAGTTGTGTACTGATACGTCATCACCCAAGCCTTTATTCTAACCTAACTAAATCTGAATCCAAGTCTAAGGCCGGGGATGCAAGTGTGTCCACATGTTTAATTGCTTACTGTTACAATTCAGGCTTGGAGATGCCCTGGGGATTACAGAATTATACTAAATTATTTTTTATAGGAGAAGATTGCTCTTTTTTTTAAAAAAAAAAACAATTGTGAGTAACTATAGCCACCAAATATGTATGTTTTCCCACCTAAGAGGAACCCTATGTCTACTTATCTCTTGAACCTGACATTTTCTTTATAGAAAGTAGAGACTATGGCACTGTGTCATGCCAAACCTAGTTCCCCAGGGACACTGCAATGTCCACAAGTTGGTTAACATTGGATAGTTATCATGAAGGAGTTGGCACTATAGAGAGAGCATTGAGTCCTCGTCAATCTCTCAAAGCCACGGTCAGAGGGATAAGCCAAAGACCATGTCTGGCCCACTACAGGCAGTTCCTGCATTTCCTGCTATTCTGTTTGGGAATAGTGAGCATGTTTTAAAATGATTAGATATTCTTCAATGATATTCTAGTCACATTTAAGGCAGGAGGCTGGTGACCTGTGAGAAGTTCTCAATGGGACTAATATACATGAAAGCTACTCAGGTGAGTCAGGACCTGGTTCCCACACTGATGGATGGGAAGACCTGTGGCAATGTCTTTGGATTCCTAGCCTTCACTCACTGAGCATGACATGACGGGATACAGTGTCTCCAAGGTCCCCTTGAATATGGTGGGGTCTACTCCACTGCCCCTGTCTCATTTCTCTGCTTACTGTCAGAAAGCTGTAGTGATGAGGTGAGCAGAGCCTGCTTTTTGTCCCACCCTGCTTCCACACGGCTAGCTTTACACCAGAAATAACAACACACAAATTGTATTCTTTTAAACACTGCTTGGCCCATTAGTTTCAGCCTCTTACTGGCTAACTCTCATATCTTGCTTTAACCCATATTTAGTAATCTGTGTAGCACCAGGAGGTGGTGGCTTACCGGAAAGGATCTTAGCCTGTGTCCATCTCGGAGAGGAGAGCCATGGTGACTGTCTCACTTCCCTTCTTCCCAGCATTCTGTTCTGTCTACTCCACCCACCTATGTTCTGACCTATCAGGCCAAGCAGTTTCTTTATTAATTAACCAATGAAACAACAAATAGATAGAAACACTCCTTCATCAGAAAGCTTCTCTCTCACAATGAGAAGTGACTTCTGCCTTCATCTTTACATGGTTTCATTCAGTTTTCATTTTAATAGTTGCTCATATGCCTGCAATTTACCTTTAGTGTACAAAGGAGAGTTCAGATTTTAAAAATCACTTATATTCCAGTATTGGAAATACAAATATTATAATAGTGTTATCAGCCCTTATGTGTATGTGTGTGTGTGTGTGTGTGTGTGTGTGTGAGAGAGAGAGAGAGAGAGAGAGAGAGAGAGAGAATCTCATATATCTCACTAGTATTCACTATGTAGATAAGGATAACTTTGAACTTCTGATCCTCCTGCCTCCAACTCTTGAGTACAGGCGTGAGGAATCACCATGTCAGATGTTCTGTGGTGCTGGGGATAAAGCCCAGCTGTTTATGTATACTAGACAATCATCCTGCCAACAGAACCACATCCTCAGCCCTCATCCATATATGTATATCTTCAAAACTAGGACTGCAACGTGTCTGTTGCTCTACTCGTGGTTCTTTCTATGAAAGTGTATCTAGGTCTACAACATAAATTGGTGCTGCATAGAATCTTATGCATGCCCATCATTTATTGATTTTTGTAGATGCATGCCATCTACCGTGACACATGTGGGCTATTGTTAACTTTTATTCATTAATAATGCAACATCCAGAATAAAATTTCTTCAATTTTGGAAATGCATTTTTGAAATTACTAATATTACTAAGTGGATATCTAACAAGGAATATTGCCCAATAAACAACAAATTCAGACTATGCATTTAGGTGTTTCATTTTGGAGTCATTTGTTAGTCACCATTTCCTAAATTCATGGGACATTGGAAAATTCTAAAGACACGGGCAGCCTCTAGATCCCCTACTGCAACTAATTAAAGTGAGGGTCTCCAGGGCAATCTCCAGTGCTTTGCTTGGTAGAAGCTTGCAAAGCTAGTTCTAACAGTGTGTATGTTTATTGACCCAATTAGAAGAGTTCCAGAAATAGAGCAATTTCCAAAGCCTGTTCCCATTAGCTATAGACGACGAGAGTTCACAGCCCTAAAAGCACATTCCGACATCAGTAAAAATGGATGTCTAGAGACACCCTCTCCTGTTTTGTTTTTAGACAGGCAGCAGAATTTTATTTTAGCCTCAAGAGAAAATTCAAAAGCCTATAATAAACAAAAGCAGGGTTTGGAGAGACGGCCCAGCAGTTGAGAGCGCTCACTACCCTCGCAGAGGAGCTGGGTTTAGTCCCCAGCGTCTACGCTGTAGTTTACAACCAGCTGTAATTCCAGTTCCAAAGGGATTCAGTGTCCTCTTCTGGCCTCCTTGGGCACTGCATGCATGTGATGTGATGTGTGTGTGTGTGTGTGTGTGCAACAAAACATTCATATACATAAAAGGAAGGGAGGTAGGGAGGGAGTGAAAGAAGCCAGCCAGCCAGCCAGCAAGCAGAGCTATGGTGGAGGAGAAACTCCAGAATCTGAGCACTCACCGGCCAGGCACATGAACACATAGCACACACATTCCTCCAACTGTTGCAAGTGCTCGCTTCTCTCCTTCAAACACATTTTTTTTTCTAACTCCAAAGAGATGTGTCTATCTCACATGTAGGTCAGTTAAGCTTGTAAGGCTTCGTGTCAGTTCTGACTTAAAATATACACACTCATCTCTCTTCTTGCCTGTCTTCACCATTGGCTTGTGAGGAATTTGTAGTCAAGATCTGTGTTGCATAGCTTTGACTATACTGGGCACATAAGAAGAATTGTGATTGTTGACTGCATTGGGTGTTGAACTAAATGTATGTGGTTCAGTAGTCAGACTCTTTCTTCTCGTTGCTTCTCCTTTCTTGGTTATCAACAGGGAAATAGAAGTCATATTTCCCTGTTCAGGTTGCTTGCATTGCACGAAAGACATGTTAAGTCACCATTTCCTCTTCCGGGTTATCATATGGAGATCAAGTATCTGCACTTTAGATGCTGAAGCCAGAAAAGGGTGGCGCCACGGTCACGCGTCAGTTTCCCAGCCTGTGGTTAGTTACAGGTCTGGGTTTCTGGGATGTAGGATGCTTAGTTTTGATATCAAGAAGTTGTCAGCCCTACATGAGTCAGATGACAGTGGCCCTGGATGACAGTTGGGGAGAGTTGAGTTTACAAGTCAAGGGGGGAATGGAAAGGTCTGAGCACATCTGGAGGGCAGGTCACTCTAAACTTGCCAAAGGTGCTCTTGTCCTAAGTGCATGCAGAAATGGCAGAGAATTGTACCTGAAGATGATGCTCTCTCTATGACTGTGGTCGTCTCAGTAGAAATCTGAGCTTCATATTAGAGAATGCCTGGTGTCTGGGAGCTCACCATCTGTTCCAGACCTTGTGTGATAAACTGGATGGAGGGATGGCTAACTAGCCACTGATGTTGAAAGGCTGAGAAAGACATAATTTAGACCCCAGCAGAAGTTGAAGTTCCAGGGTAGAGAAGCACTGAGGGACTAAGGGCACACTTCACAGGAGAAAAAAGGCACTGGGCACCACATTGTGTGGGTGGTAGCATTGGGTAGATGAGTAGTCACTACATCTACAGGGAGAAATACAGTGAGAAAGGACATGGTCAAGATTTCTTCAAGAAGCTTCCATTGTAACAGGAATTGCATAAATCCACTCAAATCAAATGATTGTGTCTACACAGGGGAGTTTTAGATCCCAGGGTCAATTCATGGGTCAAGGACATTGGTAAGCAAAATAATCCTAGAGTCTTCCAGAGCAAAAGAAAATGGCAGACAACTTTCACATGTGGTATCAGCCTTCCCTCCCATACCTGGACAGGAAGGATCACATTGGATGCTTTGGTTCTTTCCTGTCAGCAGAATAATGTTATATCACTATGATGAGGGATCTTCAAATTTTTGTCCTCAAATTTGGGCAGCATCTTTATCCTCACTCATTGAGCCTGTGTCCTATAAATTTTATCCTTATGAGGGTGACTCCAGGTTCAACCTTTTTCTTTCGGTAGGAACCACCATTCTCCTGTCTTGTTTTCTAGACTTTAATCAGCTTTGGGGAGATTCCAATGAGATGTTTGAAATCTATTAAAAGAAGCTGGTAAGCAACCACAGGGGTATATAAAGTTTATACAGTCCTTGAAGGCAGATGACTCCTCCAGTCACTATTGTTCTCGAGCCCAGAACCCATTCAAGGATGTGCCCAATAGCCTCCAGGGTGCATTGGGCAGCCAGGGCACATGGCACTCTGTGAGATGTCAGCCGCATGGAAGTCTGGCTTCTTTCAGCCACTTTGGAAAGACTGGCGATGCCTCTCTAAATGCTTAATAAAGTGCATCAGCTTTACTCTGTCAGGCGGAGAGCACAAGCCATGAATGAGGCTGTCACTTAAATGCATTCTTTCCTCAGGAGTTACCAGCAGGGATGGCCTTCCTGCAGGGCACTCTCTGGATCTGACAGGGTCGTGTCAGGAGCACTCTCCCTGCAGGAATAAACTACTTTAATTATGTTATATTTGTTCAAGGAAAAATTTTCAAGACTCACTGACCTGAATATTAGACCTTCCCACGGGTCTCGGAACTGTAGCCTTGTCTTCTCTCTCCCCAAATTCTCCATCAAGCCTAACAAATAATGCTCTGCATTAGTTATATTGTAAAGTAATTAAATAAATACAGATATCAGCGAGGCTCCCACCTATGATGTTCTTACAGGTCTGTCCTGGCAGAGTGAACTGGTCTCATGTTTGAGACCACGTCCTGTTGTGTCTATTCCACAGTGATACCCTCCTCACCATGTGGAGGCTGTTAGGCTATCTGGTGCTCCCACATTACACTATGGGCTTCTCTAAGGCAAGACCAAGGGGGAAATATTTAGTCTGTTGGCTTTTGCCAACCTATGCAGATCTGTGTCTTCTAGACCTGGGATCTGAGGACCTGAAAGAATGGAACGGACTATAGTTCCATGCTGTAGACAAACTCACTTCAGTTTCTGTGTACTTTTATGCTAGCATGGAAGAAAAGTAAGCAATGATCCAAGGACGTTTGTTTGAGTTCAGGAAAACATGTAAATAAATGTCAGTAAGCACACACTAAATGTTAACAGAGCAGCCCTTTTCCAGAACTTTCCCAGGACAGAGCAATTTAAACACAATTGTGTGGTGATATTTTGTTTGTGATCTAAGAAATAAAGCTTGCCTGAAGATCAGAGTGCAAAGCTAAGCCACTAGTTAACCATAGAGGCTAGGCAGTGGTGGGACACACCTTTAATCTGACCCCTCAGAAAGCAGAGGCAGAGGGATCACTGTGAGTTCAAGGTCACCCTGGGCTACACTGGATTGATCTGGTCTCAGGTCTCAAAGAGAAACAGAGCCAGGTGGTGGTGGCTCATACCTTTAATGCCAGTATTTGCGAGTCACATGCCTTTAATCCCAGGACTAGGAAGGGGGGGACAGGAAGGGTTATGGCTGGCTGGAGAGGGGGACATAAGGTGGGAGGAGACAGGAGCTCATTGCATTCAGTTCGTGGTTTTATGGAGACAGGATCTTGCCTACTTTTGTCTGAGGATTCAGTAGAGGTAAAAGACTTCTTTAGTAGAAAATTCAGGTAAAAGTCTCTCTGGTGGCTGGCTCCGTTCTACTCTTATCTTTCAGCATTTACCCTGATATCTGACTCTGGGTTTTCATTATTAAGAACAATTAGAATTCATGCTACACAATTGTCTGACACACACTGTAGATTATATCTGGGAAGCCTGAAAGCAAGACCAAAGGCTGTATCTAGATTCAGGGTACAGGGATGACACCATTGAACATGTCCATTCACCGCAGTGAGCCTTATAGCTACGTTCTGACATCCAACAAGAATACACATGTCTTACACATTGAATGTAAATGTTTAACACAGCAGGCATGAAAATCACATGCAAGAACAATTCAGGGAACAAGATGCACTTGAGGCAAAAGGCCCTCTGCCTTTTCCCCCTGAAGCATCTCTAATACTGCAACAAGCCATCATTCACTACAAGTCATTCTTTTGACTGTGTTACCATAGTTATCCGCAGCAATAGGTAGGTTCTTAGGTTGACCTATTTGACTACCTCCATTTAAGTTCCATAAGAAGTCAACACTATTTGTAGCTAATTCTGAGTCCAGCTTAAGGATCATGAGCAGGAGCATGCCTGGCCTGAAACCCTGCCAGGTCCCACCTTCCTCCAACCTCCCTGCCCCTGACACAAGACCTGATTTTCCATTTTCAGTTCCTCGTAGATGCCTCCTAGAAGTTCATGTGCTACAGAAACTTGCAAAGAAGGTGGCAGTGCAGGGTGTCCAGGCCTAAAACATCTAAAAACACAGCCTGGTCTATCGTTACAGTCCTGGAACCATATTTCTGAGGTCACCTGAGTAAAAGACACATGCATACATGTACATACATGTATATAAGCATTGTAATAATCAGAACTCTGTAGATGAACAGAAACAATAGGGTAAATGCATATTAAACAGGATTTCATTGGATTGGATTACATGATACTGATTGAATAGTCCAGCAATGGCAGTCTTTACAGTGGAGAGGCTGAAAACCAGGCAGCTGCTCAGTTCCATGGGTTCCTCCCAGTCTTCAGTTGGTGCTGAAAGCCTAGAGGATGCCTAGAGATTGGTACTTGGTCTTCAGTCCCTGATGGAAGCCCAAAGAGACTGGGTTCTGGTACCCAAAGGAATGTAACTTTATCGGCTGCTGTGGCAGGGTAAATAAATTTGCCAGCAAGATATGAAGGGGATAAGGCAAAAGGTCGAAGCTTTTATCTCAGACTTCCTTTTATCTGGGCTGCTATCAGCAGGGGTAATTTGCATTTAAAGTAGGTCGTCTTATTTGAAATAAGACTGAATCAAGAAAATGCCTCACAGGTGAGTCTACAGGTTATCTCTCAGTTGATTCCAGATCTAGGCAAGATGAGCTGTCAGACTCTCCTAGCTACCCTCATACTGCTGTGAAGACACCATGACCCAGGTAATTCACAGAAGAACGAGTTTGTTTGGGCCTTACAGTATCAGAGGGTTAGAGGCTTTAACCATCATGGTGGGGAGCATGACAGCAGGCAGGCAGGTCTGGCATTGGAGCAATAGCTGAGAACTTACATCTTGACCCATAAGCTCAAGGCAGAGAGTGGGAGACCCTGCAGAGAGCGTGGGGTTTTGAAACCTCAGACCCCATGCCCACTGACACTACATCCTAATCCCCCCTCAAACAGTTCTTCCAACTAGGGGCCAAGTACTCAAACATAGAACATGTGGGGAGCATTCACATCCAAACCACAGCATACACATACAGACACATTATATAGAGAGTATAACTGTTGCCCATGATTTCCCTCTGCTTCTCCATGCCATTAAGATAATTTGGTTCTAAAATAAGCAAGCCTTGAGTATGTTTGAATGACTTAAAGCTTGGGAAATAAATTTCACTTAGGCTATATTTTTAAATGTCCAATTGAGTAATTCATCTCTCGCTTGATTGAAAGCAGAGCATTTGCGCTTCGGTGTGCATTTTCATAGCTTTTGACAAATCACTTATAGGCCCTGCTATCCAGGTTACGTAGTTGTTTTAACATATTCTAAATTAATAACATCTATTTTATGGATTGACTTTTATTATTACTTACGTGGATGTGTGTGTCTGTGTGGGGTTATATGCAACTCAGCGCAATGCCTGTGGAGGCCAGAAGAGGGTGCTGCATTCTCTGGAGCTAGAGTTGAAAGTGGTTTTGAGCACTGGTGTGAGTGCTAGGAACACATCTCTAGTCATCTGGAAGAGCAGGAAGCATGCTAACCACTGAGCCATCTCTCACCCTTGAGCATGTTTTAAAAAATCCTCTAGTGCTGTAGACTTTTCTTCTGGGCCTTATCCAAATAAATGGCAGTAATTTATATCTCGTCCCCTCGGTTTATGTCCTGAATGACTCCCTCTGAAATACCACTCTCTTCTTTCTTCTGGCTTCTGTCCCCAAGTCTCTGTATTAGTGGTGTCCAGAAACTCACACAGGTGTGTTTATTATGCCTAGTGCAATCCAAGGTACACAGCAAATCCTTGGGGTTGTGTAAGCTCTTCTACAGAACCAATTTCCATTATGTCCCGCATTCATTCTGTAGCTGCTGAGAGAATGCCACCTCACCCTCTGCCTGGAGATAGCAGGGCCAATGGACGACAGACAACCTCTGAGAGTGGGAGCTGAAGCCACTCAGCCTCTTCTCCCTCTAATGATCATCTCAGGTATCTGTTACAGTAAAGGGATGCTGACCGACACATTTTGGCTTCTGGTAATGGAGTCTTAGCATTGGATTTCTGCTCCTGATGGGTTCTGTCTTATGATCCTGAGAACGGGGTCGTGAAGAATTCCATCTTTACAATGGTGAATTCCTGTTCATGCACTGCCCATCATTCTCTTTACCAGGCTCTCGTGGGTCCATGCTACACATCTCCATTTATTCGTTGTTTCCCACAGTAGCACTTTGCAGTTTCTCTGTAGCAGTCATACATCTCTCTTATTAGATTCCCTCCAAAGTATCTCATATTTCATGTTCTTACTGTGAATGGGAACTTAAAATACTTACAATTGGTTATTATTGGCCAATAGAAATTCTATTTTTTAGCCCTATTGCAGCCAGAAACACACTTCCTGCTTCTTAGACTCTATTGATGTAGGCAAACACTACGTTTTGATTTTATCTAACCTTCGTACTGCCTGACTCCTCCCTCTTTCAGCCCTGTCTTATTAAATTTATTAGTATGTCTTCAAATTCCTTTTCTCCCCTTCATCTTTAGCAATAGTGCCTCCCATATTTTGTTTCTGATTTTCAACCCTTTTGGCCATGATCGCATTTTCAGTAGTGCTCCTTTCCTGTGCGGCAATATCTAGGTGGTCTCTGCATAGTACTGCTCTCTCTAGTGACTTTACAGGAAGAAGTGACATTTTGGCTCAATGGAATTTCTTACCCATTTTAGTTACTTTTCTCATTGCTGACAAAACCCCTGGAAAAGTATCTTGAGGAAACAAGGGTTTAATCTGGCCATTTGTGGGTACAGTCCTCCATGATGAGGAGACTTGGGGGGGCAGGAATGAGATTCCTGGTCACATTGCACCTGCAGTCAGGAAGTAGAGAGATGGGTGCTGGGGCTCCTTTCTCCTTTTAATTCAAGCTGAGACCCTAGCAAATGGGAGGGCTATCCACTTATTTATGGTGGCCTATCTATCCTCCCTTAAACCTTTCTGGAAACATCCTCATAGATACACCCACCGGTACACACTCACTGGTGACTCTAAACTCAAGTTCACATCGTTTGTCATCATGGTACTGCAGCCAGGGAGTCCTGTAGACATTAGAGGTCTCAGAACTGATTTTGAGAACAGTGCGTTTTTTCCCCTCCTCCCAAGGAAGAAAAAAAGGTGGCTCATACTTATAATACTAGAATTGAGGGAGCTGAGGCAGGAGGCTTGCCACAATTTTTAAGCCATCTTGGAAAGAATAACAATCAATAATGAGTTTCAGGCTAGCCTGTACTATAGTGTGGGATTCTGTTGCAGTATGCAGTAGCAGTATGCAGTAGCAGCTGCAGCAGCAGCAGCAGCAGCAGCAGCAGCAGCAGCAGCAGCAGCAGCACATCCTGGGGTGGGAAGAACAATAATGGTTGGTAGTGATACTTTGTAATCTAACAAATAAGGCTTGCCTGAAGATCAGGGTGCAGATCTAAGCCACTAACTAGGCATAGAGGCCAGGCAGTGGTGGCATACATCTTTAATCCCAGCACTTGGGAGACAGACGCAGACGGATCTCTGTGAATTCAAGGTCACCCTGGGACATATGAGACTGAATCTGTCTAAAAGAGAAATAGCTCACTTAAAGGTGATCCCAGCACTTGGATCACACGCCTTTAATCTCAGCACTAAAGAGGTAGAGACAAGAGTGCTATGGCTGGGCGGAGAAAGGAATATAAGGCAGGAGGAGAAAGGAGCTCAGATGTAGTCTGAGGATGCAGTCTGAGGTTTCATAGAGAGAACACTCCGTCTGAGGATTTATGGAGACAGGATCACCCCTTTGGTCTGAGGTAGAGGTAAAAGCTAATGGCTGGCTGTTCTGCTTTTCTGATCTTCAGCATTAGCCCTTTTATCTGATTCTGGGCTTTTATTATTAATACCAGTTAGAATTCGTGTTACAATGATAACTGTAGAGGCTGTGGATTTGGGTGAGCAAGTCCTTTTAGGTAAAGAAGTTTACTCTGGGGTTGGTAAGGTAGTTCAGTGGGTAAAGACACTTGCCTAGCACACAGGAGGTCCCAGGTTGAAGTCCCAATGCTGCAAAACAAACCAACCAACAAGTCTTTGTAGAGCTAATGACTAAGTTTTCAGAAAAGAAAGAAACCATAGTAGTGAAGGAAGAGCCTTCCATTCCTCTCCTTCTTGGGCTTTTCTGGTTCTTTTCAGGTTCTCATATATATCACTTTCAAGAACTCAAGGGAAAATGAATGCTCTTTGTTTATGAAAAGAAGAGAAACATTGTCGTACCATGTGACAGATGTCCCCTTCAAGTACCCAACATTAGGACCTTAGAGCTAGTTTCCCATGCTGGGAATCATCTTCCCTGGCTGGCCTCATCCCAACACTGTAAATGAGTCCCAATTGGGCTATCAAAGGTCTACCCCAGCTCTGGGCGCTCAAGCAAATAGCTTTCATTCCTTTGGATTCCGTTACTGTTCTGCCATTCTACGAGAGGATAAGCCTCAAAATGTAACACACACAAGAAACATTATGTTTTTAGGAATTTATGTATTTAGGAATATATATATATATATATATATATGTGTGTGTGTGTGTGTGTGTGTGTGTGTGTATACATATATATGTAACAACAATTAATGATAAAAGAGACCACTAATTTGAAGAAGAGCAAGGAGGGATATATAGGAGGGTCTGGAGGGAGGAAAAAAGGGTGAAATGATACAATATTATAATTTCAAAAAATAAAGAAATATTTTAAAATATTACTCAAAACGATCAACAACCAGGAACCTAATTCCATGAGCCTCTTCCCCAGAGATATTGTTGCATATTTTTCTGTTGAGTGGAAACAAATTGGAATCATGAAGAGACAGCTACACGGACAGAACAGAAAGACTGAATAGGTAATGAAGTTGTTTTTCCCCAAAGGTCACCCCACTCTGCTCAGTCATTTGGACACAGCCACTCCATGGTTTGTATGCAGCACATGGTAAGTGGAGAGGGTGAGTCCTATGTGGGCAGCCGAGTACCCGATGACTCAGACTCTTGATTTGTGCCTGAGCATCCTTCCTTGCTCAGTGTCCGTTAGCTTTGATGTTAATGTATGTCTAATATGAAGCAGTCTGCTGTACATTTTCAATGAACCTTAGCTCTACCTATGCTGTCTCTGGTATCTTGCAGTCTAGCAAGGTAAATATTCAGACCAAAATCAAAACAAAACAACAACAACAAACCCAAAAGAACAATGCCTGCTCTCCAAAAGGCACAGCAGTTTCTAGCTTTAGATCAAAGGAAGATAATCCGCTTCAGGAGAAGGGTTATTTTTATTGTTAAAGGAGTCCAAATAGCCTTTCTAATGGCACTGACTCTGCATCGTACATGCCCCCATCTTGTAAATAAATGCAGAGCCACCCAAATGTTACTTTGTTTGGCAGGTTCTTTTTCCCTTATTTTCACTGGGGGAGGTCTATTTTTAGGACAGATTCTCATCACAGAGCTCCTGCTGACCTCAAACTCATGATCTCTGACCCCAACCTCCTGAATGCTAAAACTGCAGGCATGCATCAACGTGCCCAGCCTGTTAAAGAAACGAGGAGAGACCAAATACAGAAATAAGCATGGCATGAGAGTTTCTCCTTGGGTAAAGGTTGGGCAGGAAAAAGGACCAGGTCTTTAAAGAGTCCGTGCATAATTGATGTGCCAGGCTATTTTTGCAGCAAAGGAGATGGGAAGGTCCCCACAACATTAAAAGAACATGGAACTTGGATTCATTTTCAAAGAAGTCTCACAAAGAAATTTCAGGAACTCTGCTGTTTTTCCCTCATCCACTATGGTAAGGGATGGCTAGTTGAGAGGCCTTCCAGAATCAGTAAAGAGGGAAGTCAGGCATGACGTCATTCCCCTTCAGATGACATCATTCCCCTTCAGATGAGGTTGTTGCGGGTGTCAACCTGTCTGCAGGCCTCAGCTCTCCATGGTCCGGAGCTGGGACATCAATAATTTGCTCTAAGAGTCAAAGGTTCTACCAGGGTTTCTCACTGCTTGTGTGCAGCGCCACCTTGTAACTTACTGCTGATCCATAACAGGAAGTATTCACTTTTGAAAAGTTTGAAAAGCAAAAATCTATTTTCCTTGGAGCAGTATGGTAAAAGTAAGATTTACAATTGAGTTCTGTATTAATGGACACTTAATTCAGTGTTGCTGTCTGTCAGGTTCTGTTCTAGGCTTTTGGGGCATTGCTCGGGAGAAAAGGCTCTTGTTCTGTGGCCCCTGAATGTGAGCCAGGCAGGACAGACCATAAACAAGACAGCCACACTCTGGTTAAGGTGACTCTAAGAGAGGAGATTTGCATGTTGGCATTAAGATTAGTGACAAGATGGCAAGAAAAGTGAGTGACTCAGGTCAGGTCCTCAGAGAACACTGCTGAGAGGAGGTGGCCAATGAGGTGAGCTCTGTAACAGGCTGAGGGAGGAGAGAACAGGAAATGCTCTACACAGCAAGTTTCAGATCAGAGCAAGTGCGGCAATCAGTGGGCACGAGAGTCAATCCCTTGCCTGTGAAGTACATCTGAAGAACCCCCTGGAGGACACACATGTTCCTCTCTGAGCAATACAAGCCTAGATCATAAGGGTGGGGCATGGCTTTTACTTGTTAGATACCTGGGGAGAGGCTGGGTTTAGCATTTAATGACATTGTGTATGATTCACTTTGTATGGCAATGATCAGCTAAAGGCGACATTGCTACTTAAGTTATGTAAATGCCTATCAATGACAATTTGGTTTGAATTTTCCAGATTCCCCTTGTTTCCCAAGGTGAATACTTCCAGGTATTGGACATCTGAGGTAAAGCTCAGGACAGACATGAAGCCAGATCATTTTGACAGTTCTGGCAGGTGTCACTCAGAGAATGATTCCCTGTGCTCAGCTTATGGGTGGCTGATCCACTCTCCTCTGTGTTATGGCATAGGTCTGCTGCTCTTTTTTAAGGAACTGTTGCTTCAAGGACAGAATTTCAGGAGTGCACCCTTGCTGCTTGCATTAGCCTCTCATTTCCAGTGCAGCTTCTCCTTATCACATTAACATCTCAAAATGTATACAGCAAATGCCTAATTGATATCCAAACAAGCAGCAAGCAGCAGCATTCTAGGATAAAGACAGGGAGAATCGGTTTCTTTAATAGCTCATTTCTTGGAGCTGGGGCAGTGGCTCCGTGGTTAAGAGCTCTTACTGCTCTGGCAGAGCGGCAAGGTTTAGTTCCCCTCACCCACATGGCAGCTCGCAGCTGCTGTATGTCCAGGGTCAGGGGTCCGACGCTGTCTTCTGAACAGTGTGAGCACTATATGTAGGAATATACCTTCATACACACAGCACCCATGCCCATGAAATAAAAACAAACCTCTGAAGCATCCTCTCAGGCTGAAGCAAGCATTGGCTGAAATGACCTCATCATGTGTGCGAGTACAGTCAGTGTTAGAGAGAGATTTGACAGTCCATCTCAACAGTTCTGAAAACATTGCCTCCCTATAAAACTATGCCTCCTCTAATGCATAGATTTTACCCAGAGAAATATATATATATATATATATATATATATATATGTATATATATATATATATATATATATATATATATGAAATTAAAGCATGGAAAGATATTCCCTGACATGAACATACCCCTTATTACATTGTCTACAATGCACAGGGATAAAATGAAATGGAGTCTCTTCAGGCAAGGACTAATGGAAGATCACCTCTGGAAAGGGCTCTTGATAAGCCATTATACTGACATTTAAATTAATGCTTCGATGATGATCGGGCTTCATGGGAAAAAAATTTAAATGATAACATTTACGACAATAAAGCAGGAAGAAGTCAGGCTAGCCGTAATAGCCTTAATAATAATATAATAACCTTGACAGCACTTTAAAAATCCTATCAACACATTTGAAGCTGGCAAGGTGTTGCTCTGTTAGTATATTATATGTTTCCTTTTGATGTCTGCCATCCACTGCATTTTCATAACGAACAAAGCACACCTTAGTAGATGCTTTCTCTGGAGAGCTTTGATCTTGGCGTTGAATATAGCTTTCCTGAAAAGGAGAACTTAGAAGGGCTGAGGCAGCCAGCAAGGGGATGAGGTGGGAACTTCCTGTAGTGTGTGCTTTGTCCAGGTATGTGGATGCTGCTGGCTCACCTGCTCGTGTGTGCTCTTTCCATGCTGGTGGGAGCACCCCCTCACGGAATCTGCAAGGGCGACTCTGCCATGGCGAAAGGCTGCAGATGGCCTGAGGTGAGAAGCCTTCCACTTGTAGCATTTTGGGGAACTGCAACTTATGCCACAACTGAAAGAGAAAGTTTCCAGGCACCAGCCAAAAGGCCATGGGAGAGGTTTGATTCTTCAGCAGAGAGACACCAAAAATAATTCTGCTTCCTCTCTATCTAGCCCATAGTTGTCAGTCCCAGTGGGATGAGTGGGAAAAAAAAAGCAAGAAGAATTTATTTTTCTGCTCTGATTGTCTCATTGGCCACTGCTATCAGGGTTAGCTTCCAAGTAGTCCAGCCAAAACATCATCTGTGCACACACCCCAACATAACATACAGCAAAGAGGCTGAGGCTGGTAATGAGGGATATTAGTCAACAATGGATTGCATGTATTCATGCATGTGTGCATGGTCCTATGTGCTAAGCTTCACATACGTGGTTCAGCTAAAGCTATTGCACTTTCTTGAACTCGTGATGCCAGGCCTCCTATCTGCTGTTAAAACCCTCTTTACCTCTTTTTCATTTGTGGGTTGTTGTTCCATGCATCTTCCCCTAATAACATGACCCCCTATTTTTTCAAAAGCAATTTTTACATATGATAACTTGTCTCCAGAGATTAAATTGTCTCCAAATACTAGTAAACTCTAGAAAGTGAATTGGGTGAAGGAAAAAAATTCCATACCATACCTGTATTAGTTAATGTTTATGGTGGATATATGTTACATTATATAAAGCAACTTGCAAATTTATTATAAGAGCCTCCTAACCTAAATAGAAAAAAATAAAATAAATTAAAACCAAGCTCAGGTGTGGGGAAGCAGCTTAGCTGGTGAAGTTCTTGCTTTAGAAACCTAAAATCTTGAGTTTGAATTCCCTGCACCCATATTAAACAAGCAAATAGCAACAAAATAAATGGTGTGACAGAACATGGTTGTCATACCAGAGCTGATGAGGCGGAGTTTTGAGGCTCCCTGGCCAGTCAGCTTCCCCTATGCAGTCAGCTTAGCCTCTGTGGTCAGCTCAGCCTGTGCGGTTGGCTCAGCCTGTGCGGTCAGCTCAGCCTGTGCAGCCTGTGTGGTCAGCTCAGCCTATGTGGTCAGCTCAGCCTATGTGGTCAGTTAGTCTATGCAGCAAGTTCCAAACCAGGAAGAGACCCTGTCTTAAATTAAAGGTAGATGGCACCTGAGGAATGTCCCCTGAGGTTGTTCTGTGGCCTCTCCATGCGTGTTCACATGTGTACATACAAGCACACGTTCAACTGAGGCAGGAGAGGAGAAGGAGGGAGAAGGAGGGAGAAGGAGGGAGAAGGAGGGAGAAGGAGGGAGAAGGAGGAGGAGGGCAAAATCAGGACTTTTATTTTGATCAGTAGGCCTGGAATTTCTAAAGCCAAACCTACCTACTGAGATAGCTTTCTTGAGGTGTGGGATTCTGATGTTTTTAAAATACATCTGGAAAAGCAGTTGTTGATATTCAGGATACAACAGGATAACCTACTTGGATTCCAGCTAGTCCTGCCTTGTCCAACCCAGCTATGCCATTATCACCCCATGTAAAGCTGTCTTTGTTTTCTTCAGACAGTATCTTCCCTGAGTCACCTGTAACTAGGGTTTTTATCGTGCGTGCTAGCAGAGTTTTTTTTTTTTTTAAGGCATGTTTTATTAAAACATGGCGCACAAGATTTAGAAGCTAGTTTTGTGCTTGGCCTGAGTTTAATTGATGGGCTTCAGTCCTGCAGATGAACAGTTTGTTTTGTGTCTGGACCTGGGAATCAAATTTTGTTACTTCAAAATATAGCACTCCTGCCGGGCGGTGGTGGCGCACGCCTTTAATCCCAGCATGCGGGAGGCAGAGGCAGGCGGATCTCTGTGAGTTCGAGGCCAACCTGGGCTACAAGAGCTAGTTCCGGGACAGTCTCCAAAAGCTACAGAAGAAACCCTGTCTCGAAAAAAATCAAAAAAAAAAAAAAAAAAAAAAAACGAAAAACAAAATATAGCACTCCATTGGGAGTTGAGGTCAGGAAAGAAACACCAAGTAGGACACAAGTATTTTCAAAGCACATGTGAACACACACACACACACACACACACACACACACACACACACACACACACATTGAGTGCCAGAGTTTTGTTCTATGAAACCAACACATATGGCCAATTCCACCCTCCAATTATGAAATTTTCTGTTGTGGGCATATTTAACAGTCTTTGAAACATTTTTAAGGTAGTCCATCCTTGGGTTAATACCACCATGTCCACAATTGTTGAGCAAAGAACACATGCTAATTCAATAGAGCAGGCTGGGAAGTGGAATATCCCACAGGGTGTCTATTCCTGTCCCAAGAAGTATTCAGATCACGAGTATATGTAGAAGGAGCAGCGGGCTGCGTTCCCGCCCGGCTCCTGCATGGCTAGCTTAGCCCCAGAATAATTACACAGAAACTGTATTCATTTAAATACTGCCTGGCCCATTAGTTTCAGCCGCTTATTGGCTAATTCTCACATCTTGCTTAACCCATTTCTATTAATGCGTGTAGCACCACGAGGTGGTAGCTTACCAGGAAGATCCTAACCTGTGTCTGTCTCGGAGATGAGAGTCATGGTGACTGACTGAGGCATCTGCCTGACTCTGCTTTCTTTCTCCCACAATTCTGTTCTGTCTACTCCACCTACCCAATTTTCTGTCCTATTAAAGGGCCAAGGCAGTTTCTTTATTAACCAATGAAAGTAACACATAGACAGATGACCCTCCTCCATCAAGTGTGACAAAGAAAACCAGTATTTAACATTTCGTATTAATTCTTTGTTGATGTAACAAATCCCTCTTTTGACCTAAGGGATAGCAAAGTAGAGACAAGACCTCCTCTGTGTCAGTTCTCCTGAAGGAGGAGTTTCTGTGTGGTATTCAGAGAGCTGTTAGAAGGACCACGAGTATTTAACACAATTGTATTATAGTGAATTTTGTCTGCATAAGTATAAATGACATGCCTGTTTAGTGCTTTATATTAATAAAAGATTATGACTTCTGCCATAGAAAACCAAGGCTGGATCAGTGGTCAAGAGTGCTCACTATGCAAACATGTGACTTGAGTTTGAATCTTCAGCTTCCTCATAAAAAGCCAGGCATGGCTGCATGCTGTAACCACAGTGACTGGGAATAGACACAAGCAAATCCTGGGACCTCACTGGCCAGTCAGCCTAGCTCAAACAGTGAACTTCTGGTTCGGTGAGCCTCCCTGTCTCAAAGGAAGTAGGCAGAGAGTAAAAGAGACTTGACCTCTCTCTCAGGTTTCCACATGGAAGTGGGGGGATAGGAATACATACACACCTGCACATTTGCAAACAGCTAGATTGATAAATTAAATAAAAGAAAAAGCTCAAGAGTTTAATGACATTGATTTAAAATAAGCATGATTTTGCAGAAACTGTCCCACAGACCCAGCGTCTGGCCTTGACATGTTGGCCATGGAGCAGTGAGGCTCCAGCTGCTGCAGACTCACCTCTGGCTCCACATGCTTGTGTTCTGACTAGTGTAAAACTGTCACCTCTCTGTTTGCCGCCTCACAATCTGCTGCCACGCAGCTTGGAAGTGCCTTTGAACACAACTGTGCATGTCTACTCTGGATTTACAGGTCACTTGGGAGACAGTACTCAAACAACGATGTATACACAGAAATTGTGTGGGAAAGATAGGTCAAATGTGATCTAAATATGAAGTGCTTACTGTTTACAAAAGTGCTTAGACAACACAACTTAAAACACCATTGGAGTATTTAAGGAGTCAGTTTGGACCCCAAGTTCCATTTATAAACATCCCTGTTGAAGGATATCTATGGGATATAAATTAAAATATTAACAATGCAATGTCATAAGCTGAACAGCGAGAAAATCATGGTGTCAGTTGATAGGTTTAGGATGGTAAAACACAGGTCGTTATTGAAAAGATTTTCGGATAGATTTTTTTTAACTTTATTGTCATAGAAGGGTCCGATGTGTGTGGAATATGTAGGTATTCTTACAGATGTGTTCGTGTATGCATAGGGTGTGTGTGTCCATGTGTGCAGCTCTACGTGGAGGCCAGAGAGTGATAGCAACTATCTTCCTTGATCACTCTCCACATTATATATTTTCTTTTGAGAGAGGGTTTCTCAGTGAAGCCAGAACTCATTCATTAGGCTAGCCAGCTAGCCAGTGAGCTCCAGGGTCGTGTCTGCTTTTGCCATCCCTGCTCTCCTCGGGTTACACACAGGCCGTTGCATCCGACCTTGTACGTGGGGGATGGAGATCTGAAGTCAAGGCCTCTTGCTGGTGTAGCAAGTACTTTACCAACAGAACCACCTCCATAGCCTCCTCTCCTCTGGGTTTAAAATGTGGAATGTATTCTATGAGTTACATACATACCACATGGGGATGGCAGCTCCTGCCACGTGTCCTCAGAGTTGGTTATAGTCTCGGGGCTTCAGTGTCTTTCTGTGTCTTCAAGGACAGAGGTTGGGCTGCTGCATCCGTTTGGCCACAGCAGGTCTCCGCAACCACAGTTTTAAACTCATTAAGGTCCTGCAACACAAATGCTTACTTAGCTCCTTGTTTCTTAATTGCCAATTTCAACTTCTTTATTGCCACTTACCTGAAGCCTCACATTTCCTTTCCCAAATGGCCCTCGAGGTCACCTATTTTCCAAACCTGGGACAACCCCAAGTGAGAAATGCTAGAATATAGAGAAGAGAAGCAAAGGCAGTCTGGATACCTAACTGTCCTTGCTAGCATTAAAAACTCACCGAGCCTAACAGTGCCTACAGGGAGTATTTAGGGCAACTAGCAAGTACCATCTTCAATGCATTAGCAATGCTCATGGAGCTGGTCCCTGTGTACACGCACATGCAAGTCTCTGGCTATAGCTGTGGGTACATTTGCATGCCTGTCATTTGTATGCAGGTATCTATGCACTTCTAAAATCAGGTTGAGGCGGGATAGGCTGATAGCTGTGACCCGAGGAGAAGAAGCTGGGGGAGGCAGGAGGTCTTCTGTTCCTGGGGTCTGACTTGCATTTACTGCTAGGAAAGGCAGACTTCAGGCTCCACTGATAAAGACCTCATGGCTTACAGAGAGCGTGTGTGTTTTCCAAAAGGCATCTTGTCAAAGGCAATAAATAAACTGCTCGTACTTAGGGCTGGATGACGCATTTCCAGAGGCAGCTCAACTAAGATGCCATTAAGCAGTGCTCACTGAGGGCTAAATGCCATACAACTTTGTCTCCCTGTGCTCCCTCCCTCTCAGAGACCTGGTGATGCCCGTAATCCACCTCAGGACTTTGTTTATCGAGAAGCAT